>NW_008708986.1:420646-582692 GCF_000327385.1 Lottia gigantea
GAAAGAATAAAACCTCACAAGATATATACTAACTGGGGATATTAGGGGTATTAGGGAAAGAATAAAAGCTAACAAGATATATACTAGCTAGGGATAATAGGGGTATTAAGGAAAGAATAAAACCTAACAAGATATATACTTACTAGGGATAATAGGGGTATTAAGGAAAGAATAAAACATAACAAGTTATATACTAACTAGGGATAATAGGGGTAATAAGGAAAGAATGAAACCTAACAAGATATATACTAACTAGGAATAATAGGGGTAATAAGGAAAGAATGAAACCTAACAAGATATATACTAACTAGGGATAATAGGGGTATTAAGGAAAGAATGAAACCTAACAAGATATATACTAGCTAGGAATAATAGGGGTAATAAGGAAAGAATGAAACATAACAAGATATATACTTACTAGGGATAATAGGGGTATTAAGGAAAGAATGAAACCTAACAAGATATATACTAGCTAGGGATAATAGGGGTATTAAGGAAAGAATGAAACCTAACAAGATATATACTAGCTAGGGATAATAGGAGTATTAAGGAAAGAATAAAACATAACAAGATATATACTAACTAGGGATAATAGGGGTATTAAGGACAGAATGAAACCTAACAAGATATATACTAACTAGGGATAATAGGAGTATTAAGGAAAGAATAAAACATAACAAGTTATATACTAGCTAGGGATAATAGGAGTATTAAGGAAGAGTAAAACATAACAAGATATATACTAACTAGGGATAATAGGAGTATTAAGGAAAGAATAAAACATAACAAGATATATACTAGCTAGGGATAATAGGAGTATTAAGGAAAGAATAAAACATAACAAGGTATATACTAACTAGGGATAATAGGAGTATTAAGGAAAGAATAAAACATAACAAGATATATACTAACTAGGGATAATAGAGGTATTAAGGAAATAATAAAACCTAACAAGATATATACTAACTAGGGATAATAGGGGTATTAAGGAAATAATAAAACATAACAAGATATATACTAACTAGGAATAATAGGGGTATTAAGGAATGAATAAAACCTAACAAGATATATACTAACTAGGAATAATAGGAGTATTAAGGAAATAATAAAACATAACAAGATATATACTAACTAGGGATAATAGGGGTATTAAGGAATGAATAAAACCTAACAAGATATATTAACTAATAGGAGTATTAAGGAAATAATAAAACCTAACAAGGTATATACTAACTAGGAATAATAGGAGTATTAAGGAAATAATAAAACATAACAAGATATATACTAACTAGGAATAATAGGAGTATTAAGGAAATAATAAAACCTAACAAGGTTTATACTAACTAGGGATAATAGGAGTATTAAGGAAATAATAAAACCTAACAAGGTTTATACTAACTAGGGATAATAGGAGTATTAAGGAACATAAGAGATAAAAGACAATAACAAGAGTGAGTTAGTAACAAAGTGAAGTCATGATGAAGGTAATCATAGGTTACTAATCTGTAAACATGATATAAGGTAGTTCACCAGGCTCTTAATCTAAACCTTTTGAACTGCCAGGTTTAATATTGAAAATATTCTCATAAAATACTTGGTCCATAGGGGCTTTTGTTCTGGTGCAAAATTGCAAGGGGGCTTTTGTCTGTCCACCAAATATCATTATTGTAATAGATACCTATGTCCTCTTAGTTTCTTGAATGAGAGTAATCTCTAGTACCAGACAAACTACCAAAAAGATGAGTTATTTAAAGGCGCTCCTGATAATTTGTAGTGATCTAGTCTAAATCAATTAATTGAATTACCCACTTCAACATGGCGGTTTCCACGAGCTAGCTGCCTCGATCTCCCAAAGTGAGTAGACCATCAACAAAGAAGAAAGAAGTATAAATATGGCAAGTTTTCTCCTCTGCCACTTCATTGTTAGAGGTACCCCAATTGCTGTAGTGCGCCGGCCTGAAGGAATTGCAAAGAGGTTTTTTAGGATTAGAATGGTGCAAATGGAAGCACTAGACTAGAAATCCTCTTTCAAATGACTTTAACAATGATCACTAATTGTAAGGAATAAAACTGATCAATATAAATAAAAAAAATTCTTTATTCTGTTCAATTTAGGTGAGAAAATTTCTCATAATGTACTTATAATGATGAGTTAGTTAGCGTTTATACGGTTTTAAAATAATGGTATCAAAGTATGCCTGATTACCTCAACAACCTAATCAGTTATCGTTTATTCCCCTGGGTCTCTTTATTCATCAATATATTCCTCGTTTAGATATTGATAGCTTTCTATTCCATCATTGACAGCATCATTATTGTCTCTCAGTGATATTTATGCACTTACAGAGACTGAATAAGAACATAACGGAATATTGTTTTCAACTGTAAATTCAACCTATCAATTGCTTTTACACTGGAAATAAGCAGGCCTACTGATCTTATTGACATCATAGACCATTGTCAATAATGGTATGCACTTCCAGTGATGGAATATAAATATACTCGTATAAAGTGAAATATTTTGGCAACTTGACTCTTCCATTAATATTCCCACTTACTGATTGGACCTATCTCCATATAAAGTAGAACACAGAGGCCTTAAAACGATCAATCCCATGGAACATCTTTAATATCTCTGTCTACTTTACCTTAATTGAATTAGGCCCTAATTCTCGGTTTTTTATATCATTTCAACATAATAAAGATAACTTGTAGAGGCTATGATAAAAGTAATTATGTACAAGGTGGGAGACGCTAGTCTGATTTTGGAATTCACTTAATCTTTTTAAGCATAATTGCAGCTGATCACTGAAAAAGCGATCTCTCATCTGTCAAAACTTTTTATAATTTCAAGAAGGTGAGTTTTTGTAATAAATATTGAATTAAAATTGAAAATAAAGAGAACTTGGAAAGATTTATAACCTTGAAAGTGATATTTAAAAGACTAAAGTGGAATTGAAATCGACATGGTAAACACAAGATGTTTAATCTTTCAATCCTTTTCTAAATTCATTTAAATGGATTTTTCCAAATCTATCACTTCTGCTAACAACTGAGAGTAAAATCTCGATGAAATCAACAAAGTAATGATAAACTTGAGCTGTGGATGTCTATTTTAAAACTACTTCATTAAAGTCTGTACAGTATATCTGAATGTCAACTAGAAACCCATAAAATATTCCATTGATGTTGGAAATCAGGAATATTTTTTATGGGAATTTAAGAGCGTCTGAAATTTCTTTGAATAAAGGTTGATTCACAATTTAATCGATGGATCAAATTTGGTTATTTCCTTTTACCAGTTTTGTTGAAACACTAAATATGCAATTGGTATCATGAGCTGTATGGTTGTTGTACCAGTAATGTTTCTTTTTATGGCAGCAATTTTCTCATACAGAAATCTGTTAAAAAAAAAAAAATTGTGAAGCCCAGCACACTGAGCAAATTTTAGAAAAAAAGAAAAGTGATTGGATAATATCCAGCATGTTTGATTGAAAGATGACATGCTTTATCAGCTGGTCCAAAATCAATTATATTGACCTAGCCTTAAGGTCAGCCATATGAATTTCAGGTACTGATAATGTCATCACTTCAACACAGCAAACTTTACTTCCTCTGCAGAAGGCATCTGGAGGCACCCCAGACACAATTAAAAGTTGACAAATGTGCACTGACTACACATCCAGATTATTTGAAGTTGTAAAAAATCCTGTGGAATTCCATGACAAGAGCCAAACTGTAAACAAATATTGTCTTGATCTTAAAACAATTCTTTATGGCAACAATTACAATTTTGACAGAAAAGTTTTGGACAATATAATAGAACTTTTTCTGAATCTGTTAATAAGAATGGGTAAGATCTTTTCCTGCATATTCTATGTTTTCTCAAAACCCAATAGTTTCAAACTCCTTTACAATTACAGTAGTTATGTGCATTGAACCAGCTTACATAAAATCCATGTTATTTTTGAAATTTGTTTAATAATGGATGGAAACTTGACAGATAATATGATCATTTGATTAGGTTTATCTGACAGTTATCATTCTTTTGGGGGCATCAAGCCACTATTGGTCATCAGTCATAAAGATATTAGCCGTAACACTGATAGCAGAGCCTCAGTTAGTTTGGAATAGAGGTTATCTACCACAATATTAAGTACAAAAACATGTATTAGAGCTCCCTGGGTAAAATAAAAATTAGTGCAAAATATGCACTAGAATTGTCTTAGATTCTCCAATAATAAGTGCAAAGATATTTACTAAAGTTTCTTCAGTTCTCCAATAATAAGTACAGAGACATGTACTAGAGTTTCTTAAATTCTCCAGTAATAATTGCAAAGATATGTACCAGAGTTTCTTAGATTCTCCAATAATAAGTACTGAGACATGTACTAGAGTTTCTTAAATTCTCCAGTAATAAGTGCAAAGATATGTACCAGAGTTTCTTAGATTCTCCAATAATAAGTACAGAGACATGTACTAGAGTTTCTTAAATTCTCCAATAAAAAGTGCAAAGATATGTACTAAAGTTTCTTCGGTTCTCCAATAATAAGTACAGAGATATGTACTAGAGTTTCTCCGGTTCTCCAATAATAAGTACAGAGACATGTACTAGAGTTTCTTAAATTCTCCAGTAATAATTGCAAAGATATGTACCAGAGTTTCTTAGATTATAATAAGTACAGAGACATGTACTAGAGTTTCTTAAATTCTCCAGTAATAATTGCAAAGATATGTACCAGAGTTTCTTAGATTCTCCAATAATAAGTACAGAGACATGTACTAGAGTTTCTTAAATTCTCCAGTAATAATTGCAAAGATATGTACCAGAGTTTCTTAGATTCTCCAATAATAAGTACTGAGACATGTACTAGAGTTTCTTAAATTCTCCAGTAATAAGTGCAAAGATATGTACCAGAGTTTCTTAGATTCTCCAATAATAAGTACAGAGACATGTACTAGAGTTTCTTAAATTCTCCAATAAAAAGTGCAAAGATATGTACTAAAGTTTCTTCGGTTCTCCAATAATAAGTACAGAGAAATGTACTAGAGTTTCTTAGATTCTCCAATAATAAGTGCAAAGACATGTACTAGAGTTTCTTAAATTCTCCAGTAATAAGTGCAAAGACATGTGCTAGATTTTCTTATATTCTCCAGTTATAAGTGCAAAGACTTTTACTGGATAAGCCAAAAGCAAATGTCCTATGATTAAGTGGGTAAAATATTAGCAGTTGCTTTATTTAATTTATTTAATGCCTAGCATGCCCTAGTTGAAAGATTTTGTTTAAATTTAATTTTATTTTGGTTTGCAGACAGATTCTAGTGGTGATTTACAAATAGAACATGATTCAAATGAAACACAGTTTGTAAGTTGTTTCAGAACTAGAATGTTGTGTTCGCACAATAATGTTAAAGGATTGCACATTACATGTTTTTAGTACAGTTTTTCTGTTTTTCTTGCATGTTAACTATATCTTCACTTCTTTCTTTTATTTCTGCATAGTGGATTCTTTATACACTAACAAACTATTATAATATATATTTTATACTGAATAGAAGGCACTAAATGTATTTGATCTTATTTGTCCACTGTTGTCAGAATTGCACCAAACTCATTAAACTAGACAAAGGAAGAATGCAAGTGTTCTGAGGGAGTATATAATGTCATCTGCCTAAGTTTCTTGTGGACTATTTTCAGCAATAAGTCTTACAATAATTGTCTCTTCACATTATTCTTCTCAATAGTGCAAAAGTTTTTTAGAAATATGGTGCTTACATATAACTTCATAAAGTGTTAAAATTGAAGCATTTCATGTTCAATTTTACTTAATTTTGTAGAGACCAACATTTAATGGTGATATACAGAATAGACAACCACAGTATACAGGTAGAAAGGATTCCCTACAATATCAGGTAAGACCCAATAACAAATACCAAGCATGATGAAAATCCAACAGAGACAATCATCAGACTGGAAAGCAACTTTTTGTGGGCAGCATTTATCAGAATTTCCAATGCCATGATGTGCCTTTAGTGCACAAAAGTTGATGTATCAGCCTATAAAATATATTTTCACCACAGATCTGTTTTTTTTTTTTTTTTTTTTGTCTGGACACTCAATAGAGATAGTTCAAGTCTGATACCTGCCATTATTATGAAGCTCAAATCTTTAAGTTTGTAAAGGGTTGAAAAGGTGAAGATTGAAAAATAAACTTTGGTTGTGGACACCCTTGTCCAGATAGACTATCCAGTGCCAAAATTGATTGTACTTGTGCTCTAGAAATTTTTCTATTCATCAATAAGATTTTCAACCACTTGTTATCAAAGTGTTAATCAATAGTAAAATAAGATTTGTTTGAAAACAGTTGATATGGCTAGTCACATCCTTCAATTTATTGAAATTTCACTAACAATTTCCCCTTCTGTTGATCGTTCACTTCTAAATCTCTCTCATCTTCCTGCTGGCATTAAGTTAAAAATCAATAGGTTTACCGTAATCCTGAATAAATCAACATTACTTGTCATCACAATCTGACTTCTACATCCAATATGTCCGTTTATTGATAGAGAGCTTAAAATTGAGGCCAATTTATATTTCTCATAATTCTTATTCAATCTCTGGATTATTTGGTGTGGAAAATTTTTAGGGAGTTGTTTCTCAGAAAGGGACTTTCAGAAGGGTTGTTTGATTGGTCATTAAATACCTCTTAACTTGTTTAGTAGTAGGGCAATTCCACAGTAGTTTTTTAAAGATTTGCAGTTTAGTTGAAAAAGTAACAAAGCCTGATTGCTCAGTAGGGGAAACATCATGAGGGTAGTTGCATGGCTGTTGGTAACGTGGGGTAGTGATTAGTTTTACAATGGTTTTCTGATTTTCTCACCCGATAAACATCACAATTGTCTACTTTATGTAGTAAATCAGTGAAAATCCATTGAAATTTTTCATGCATGGTGTATTGCAAGACAATTCAGTTAATCAAAATCTGTTTCAAATCATGGCAAAATGGAGAGATAAAATTGTATAGTAGTGGACTTTTCCAAAAAGAAATACCATCAGGTGAATCTTAAGGAGGTGTTGTTTGATTGATATTTTTTTCTATGTATGTCAATGAGAGATTTATTTTTGTCTAGAAGTTATTATGTTAACTTATTGCTTTCGTACAGTGATAATTTATTTGGGTCAAGCTGTCCTATAGGAGGTATTAGCTCCTTTTCTCCCGGCTCATTAAAGAACAGAGAGGCATTGAGGTCTGCTAGACCTGCTATAACCTGTCTGACATAAGTAAATCTTCATTTTCCAATTGACAATCTCAGAATGAGCTATTCATTGATGAATTCATTTACAAATTGATAGTCAAGTCTGAATTTGAAAAGAAATCTTGATTTTCAATACCCAGGTTTAATTTTATTGGGTAATGAAATTATTTAATTTGAACTATAGAATACGGCTGTTGATTTGTCAGACATGGAGGCAAGCCAACCAAGTCATCTCCATAAAAGGCTCTGTCAAGACATACCATTTAGTTTGGAAATCTACTGTTGGTTCAAAGTGAATAATGAAGATTTAAAGAATTTTTTGTGGGAAAAACTTGTTAAAAGATTTCAATCTTGACAATGATTAACGTTTCTCAAAAATTGTAAAAAAAAAAGTTGTGTAGATTGTTTGTAAAGTTGGAATCTATCTCGTCTCCTTGAAAAATAAAATTTGACCTTGGTATTTCCTTGAAAATGTTTATCATTTCAACAGCTGTGAGTAATAGAGGAAAAACATATCTTTGATTTTCCCACATGAGATGAAGTAATTTGTCTGCCGAGTTATAACAGTATTTAGGACTATTCTATATACTGTCAATGATGGATGTATTGTACTGATATCAATATGTTTCTAAGTCTAGTCTATATTCATCTAGATTTAAATACTGGTATTTGATACTGGGATGATACGAATCACTGTAATTCATACTAAATACTCTATTCTTTAACCAGACTTGACTTGACACAATTCTAAATGGCAAAGTCTCTTGTGATTTATCATTTTAGGGTATGTTTTAGAATTTTATAAAAGAATTTGTAAGAGGTTTTTTATCCTTTCTGTTAAGTATTGGAAACACGTTTCACTTCTCTACAGAAAACCTTCTTTAAGTCCCTTTAAGATATTTGCATTGCATTGATACTAGTGGTGTTTCTATGAATCATAAGGTGAGGAGGGTGGAGGAGTGGCAACAGAATTGTCAAGTGGGGCAAGTTAACAAGGTATTTTAGTGCTCAATCCCGTAAAAACGCCACTGGCTGATTCTTGAAATGGTTAAAGGGAATCAAGATGATAATATTACATGTTACATGCTGACAAACCAAGCCACAGAGAGGAATCATGTGTTCTAAAAGAGTGAGATCTTTAGGGACATCCAATTCTGAATTCTGCTCAGGAGCTTTAAACCAGGTGGAAGTTTTCCTCTGGATAGTATATAGATTCACTACTAATGGATTTTTAAGACATGAACTAACAAAATTATAGTATTTTATCAAATTTAAAATATCACTGTCTGTGAATCAGTCAGCCATATCAATTAGCAACCATCCTTAAAATATTATTCTCACTCAAGTTAAAACCTAACCTAGGAATGTCTTGGTGGAAATAAACTAATGATATTATAGGAATCCATGTTGACAATAGACAATCACAACAATCTTAATATCTGCTGTGATTTGAATTTAGAATGGTTGTAACATGGAAGTGGCAGTGATTTGTCAATTTTTTCCAGTGGGATTAGTTTATCATGTTTTAGTATTATTTAGTATTGTAAAATAATATCTTATTTGGGCTAAGATTTGCCTACCGGTAGATATGAAAAGCCCAAGATACTGATATGTACATTTAGTAAGAGATTGACCAAGTGGACATTATTTCGTTTGAGGCAACAAAAGGCTCATCAGACATAACAAAATCTGAGTATTCAGTAGACCAAACATTATATAATTTGAATTGAATATTTTAAAAAGGTTAAATGAAAGTATTTCTATATGGAAAATGAAGAATATATCTTTCCTAGGAGCACCTTCACATGATAACTTTCCTATAAATAAATAGAAAATAAGTGTCATATTTTAAGAGAGAAAAGCAGACAACCAATTATTTAGATAAGCTGCGGTGAAATTTGTCTAGGTGGAATTGAAACTCTATCAGGACTCCATTTATGCAGTGTTTATTTTGGCTGATGAAGTGAAATATTTATAGCTATGGAGACCAGACAGATCAGGTTTAGTCCATGATTAAAGATGGACTACAGAACCTAACAAAGATTTAATGTTTTACAAAGGAAATGAAGAAAAAACATATTTCTGAAGGATATAATATTCAGCAGATCTTTTCCACCATCTTTTTATACGCCCACACGTAAGATGGGCGTATATTGTAATCACCCCGTCGGTTCACATTTGGCTCGTGCTCACTCTACAGGCTACAGTTCTTTATGGATTCTTTTGATTTTTATTTTGTGTGTCAATGTCATTATGAAGATGATCCCTATTGATTTTCGTGATGATCGGATAATTTTTCACCGAAACATCGTGTCTGACTTGACGTTTTTCTCTATTAGCTATATTGTGCAACTCGTGCTCACTCTACAGGCTACAATTTTTTACAGATTCTTTTGATTTTTATTTTGTGTGTCAATGTCATTATGAAGATGATCCCTATTGATTTTCGTGATGATCGGATAATTTTTCACCGAAACATCGTGTCTGACTTGACGTTTTTCTCTATTAGCTATATTGTGCAACTCGTGCTCACTCTACAGGCTACAATTTTTTACAGATTCTTTTGATTTTTATTTTGTGTGTCAATGTCATTATGAAGATGATCCCTATTGATTTTCGTGATGATCGGATAATTTTTCACCGAAATATCGTGTCTGACTTGACGTTTTTCTCTATTAGCTATATTGTGCAACTCGTGCTCACTCTACAGGCTACAATTTTTTACAGATTCTTTTGATTTTTATTTTGTGTGTCAATGTCATTATGAAGATGATCCCTATTGATTTTCGTGATGATCGGATAATTTTTCACCGAAATATCGTGTCTGACTTGACGTTTTTCTCTATTAGCTATATTGTGCAACTCGTGCTCACTCTACAGGCTACAATTTTTTACAGATTCTTTTGATTTTTATTTTGTGTGTCAATGTCATTATGAAGATGATCCCTATTTATTTTAGTGATGATCGGATAATTTTTCACCGAAATATCGTGTCTGACTTGACGTTTTTCTCTATTAGCTATATTGTGCAACTCGTGCTCACTCTACAGGCTACAATTTTTTACAGATTCTTTTGATTTTTATTTTGTATGTCAATGTCATTATGAAGATGATCCCTATTGATTTTCGTGATGATCGGATAATTTTTCACCGAAATATCGTGTCTGACCTGACGTTTTACTCTATTAGCTATATTGTGCAACTCGTGCTCACTCTACAGGCCACAATTCTTTGCAGATTCTTTTGATTTTTATTTTGTATGTCAATGTCATTATGAAGATGATCCCTATCGATTTTCGCGATGATCGGAAAATATTTCACCGAAATATCGTGTCTGACTTGACGTTTCACTCTATTAGCTATATTGTGCAACCCTGTAGTCACTAAAGACTGTTTAATCATTTCTGACTGCTGCCAGTGGGCGTATGTTACCTTGCCTGGCAAGCTATCTTTTATTTTGAAAATAACTTTTACCTATACAGGAAAATGGAACTTGTTGACTCTTAGTGGCCTAAAGAACTCAAGAAACCCAATTTCTAGACTTTTCGAAATTTCCAAAACCCAAAGTTATCTACAGCCACCTGGAAAAATATAGACTAATTGAGTTGATAACCACTTAAATTTCCTAAAAGTGAATCTTAAATCTTAAGTTGGTGACTTCATTCTAGAGCTTTGAATTAATCATAGCCAGTCTGGTTAAAAGAAGATTTTTGTCTCTGATTAACCAGACACTATATTATTGAAAAACATTTAGGCATAATAAAGTTAATGTGTAATTTAGTCTCCAAGTTGTATCTAGGTCTATCGAGATCTATCAATAGGTAAACAGTACCATATTACCACACATTCACTTCTTCACTGTTTTCTTAAACAGATTTTGAAAATATCATTTTAAACTAAGTTTTATACAGCATTGTCTTCAGTCCTTCAGACTTTATTTCATTCCTGTCTGTCCTGTCTCAGAAGGGCCAACAAGGGTGACTGCTTCCAAAGAGAGAATTGATGTCTTAAATGTACTATTATTAATCTTGAGCATCAAATGGTACTCTGCCATATTTGAATGAAATCAATTGGACCACATATATATTTGCCAAATCTATAGAGAGATTATTTCCAGTAATTCTCTTCTAGAAAATTCATTGGAATACAACTTAGTTTTCAATTGTATGTAGAATAACAGAGGAACCCTCCTGAAATAAATTTGATACGATAATGGTAATAGATACGTGCTATTTACTAAATCAAGGCTTTTAAGAGGATTAGTACTGATCACTTTAATCACTGATTGATAGATTAGCTATCTCTTTCACGGCCGATCAATATATTTTAGCAGAATCAGACTATGGTTTGAATAAATGAAAACAGTCTTCTGTTTAAATACTCACCAACCCGTAATCAAATAAATCACCAGTAACAAGCCTAAAAAGGAATGTAGAGAGGTTTTCTTAAAATTTTATGTATATCAGGGACACCGATAGCATCAATTTGCACCGTTCCAATTTACAATCAGAAGTCTGTGGTTCCTTCAACTCTACTTAAAAATAATTAGGTATTCATTGTATCGTATTTGACAGGATGTAATAATTAGGTATCTAACTGTATTGTATTTAACAGGATGTAATGATTAGGTATCTTACTGTATTGTATTTGACAGGATGTAATAATTTAGTGTCTATTTGTACTGTATTTGAAAAGATGTAATAATTAGGTATCTAACTGTGTTGTATTTGACAGGATGTAATAATTAGGTATCTAACTGTATTGTATTTGACAGGATGTAATAATTTAGTATCTATTTGTACTTTATTTGACAGGATTTAATAATTTAGTATCTATTTGTATTGTATTTGACAGGATGTAATAATTAGGTATCTATTTGTACTGTATTTGACAGGATGTAATAATTAGGTATCTAACTGTATTGTATTTGACAGGATGTAATGATTTAGTATCTATTTGTACTTTATTTGACAAAAGGATGTAATAATTTAGTATCTATTTGTTTTGTATTTGACAGGATGTAATGAGGAGATTAGTCAGTAGATTGATACATCAATATAAAAAACAAGCCAGACAAGATGGAGTTAATGAAGATGATTTATTAGAAATTAAACAAGATATTTCTAGTCTCAGGTAACTCTTATTTCTTCAAAAAATAAAATTTTTAAATTATGCGTTTTGTTTAGAGTATTTTCCATGCTCTAAAAGGTGATGATTCAATTAAACACAGTTGACCATTCTACACTGCTTTCTATTTCTGTTTTACCCTAGACTTTTCTAATTCCATCAAATTATACTTATATATTCAAGTTTTCATGATTGACAAATACCAAAATTACTCAGCTAGGCTGGTTGGTCATGAAACAAATTGACAAACATACATGCTTTTGAATCCATGAAGTTATTATTGAACACTTTATATCTTTCACTGAGGATTACTTTTATATTTCAGGTATGAATTGAGAGAAGATCGGAAGAAAGAACATGCTTTATTGACAGGAAATATGGATTCTTTGAGGAAAGACCCGTTTGGTTCCTTTCAGTTTATATCTCCAGGAGCCAGTCCAAGAATACCACACAGTAGATCTAGTCCAAACACCAGTTCCAAATATTGTGGACAATTTTCAAAACATGAACTGGACTATCTAAAACATGAAATTGTTAAAAGTATGAAGTCTGAATTACGTGAAACTGTTTATGGTTGTTTTTCAAATTTTACCAATCAGCAAGCCATGTCTAATCTGGGACCTCTAGATTCCGAGCTCTACCAGACACATCTTTATACATCTCTTTGACGTCTGATCTCATAGTTTAGTTTCTCACTTGTTCAACCTTTATGGTTCTAGGAATGGCCTTGTCCATTTATAGTTTCTCTTTTGAGATGGTGTGCTGAGATGGCAGAAAACAGCAGTGTGTAATGGCATAGTGATCAAGGAAAGCTGAAAGAAATGTGTTGTTATTTGATGCATTATGCATGTTAAGGTTTTTGTTGGATTTAAATGATTAAAAAGACACACTCTGCTATTTTGTATGTAATGACATATTTACATTCTGTTGTATACTAAAAAAGATATTTATCATTTGATATGATCCCTGGTCAGAATTTGTGGGATAATTCTCCTAATTTATTTCAATATGTTATAAATTATATCTTTGAGCCTCAATAACCTAACATAAAACATTTGTTATTTTCCATTGAAATTAAGTATAAAAACATTCCATTTGCTTAAAATAAAATTGGCTAACACATATTTCACTAAAATCCACATAATTTCGATTTGGATTTTGTTAATCAATGCCAGTGGATTTGCCTGTCCCTTTTATCTTTATAAATTTGAATTCAAATGGATTATTAAGAGTGATTTTGAAACCAATAAGGTTAAATCTTTGTGTTTATGATGTTGTTCCCAAATAAGATGGTCATAAAATGAAATTGAAATCAACATATCATTTGAGAGTAAAGTTTGGTGCAATTTTAAATTCCATCAGTAGTGGAGAAACTACATTTGTTGTAAATATTAATTCATTATACATTCCATAGTATGTTATATCTTATATTTATTATGTCTTGACTTCTTATTTATTGTTCTATCTATTGAATAGCCGCCTACTTGAATTTTGCCATTTCAAATTTTTCAAAATGGATTTTTCAAATTGAATTTGCTGTGGCTTCGAATGTTTTCTAGTCAAGGAAAAGAAATATTTTTGAATAAGTACACTCTTTTACTGGTACCACCATAAATCTGCATTTTAAATCACCAAGCTTTAATTTTGTAAACAAAAAGACTTGCAGGACAAAAAAATCTATATAAATAATAATGTTTGAGTTCAAATATCCCAAAACTTGATCAGAGTCAATTATAATGTTTTATTTGTTTGAAATATTTTGTATTATCCATGGGAATAATTCACACTCATTTTTTTGTACATTTTACAATTTATTTTTTAAAAAAATTTTTTTTTGTGGAGTGAAGTTCATTCTTACATAAAATTTTATGTAAGGTTTGATTAATGACAGAAAACTTGTCTACTTTTTGATTTTTTTTTTTAGTCAAATCCTTTGGATGATTTTTAAGATAGATTTTAACAGATACTACTATATTTGTAAAACCTTTTTATCATTATATTATTATTTCAACCATGTTACTCTGTTTTCAAATAAAATACTATTTTGAGTAATTTAGGACAAAAATAATTTCAAAGCACTTTGCATTTGGTCATGGTAAAACTTCATAAATAGAATTATGCACGAAAGGATAAATTAAAATTCTTGATTTTCCCAGAATAGTCTAGCAAGATAACATATTAACAAGAACAGGTAGCATAAGTAGGTTACTAATGAACAGAATATAAGTGTGACTTTTCGTTTCAAAAACCATTTGTTCTACCCAAAATTTAAGTTCACTGCATGTAAAGATGATTTGAATCAACCTGGTGCTTACATATATTTACACTACTAAAGTACAGAAGTTTTAAAGAATTATATGCTGTAAAACCTTGACATCCCTCTCGTTACTATCAAATTATCATGTGATGTAATTTGTTGAAACATTGTTGTAAATTATATGCCTAGTGAAGAAAAATAATGAAAAACTTAAAAGTTATTTAATTAACTCGTCAATCTGATGTTGTTTTGTTGAGTTTCTGTTATCTTATTCTATCTCTGCATTAAATTGACTTCATATTACACTGGAGTTGAATATTTAACTACCCTTATACCCTACCCTATCCTCAGTGTCCAAACAGAGGTGTACCGGTAATGTGTAGTGCAGTGTAATAAACTAATTGCTCACAACCTACATGTCCTTCATAAATTTCAAAGGACCTCTGTTTTTATGTTACCAACACCTTCCATTTCAGAGCTAATCATTGAACAGAAAAATTGGAAATATTCAATGTAGCTTATTGTCTACCATTTTGTATGACTGTAATGATGTGCGGTAGTGGGTGAAGCTATGAAGATATGATATATGGGAAGTAACTCTTAAAATATAGCCGTCATACAACAATAAGTTTTCCACTTGAACTGTTCGTAAACCAAAGATAAATTTGATTTGTAGAAAAGTTAATGGCTCTAAAGACCACGCTCTCACAAATGATGGAAAGTTGAATAAGTTAGCACTATTACTCTTTCCTAATTTCTAACTGTTAAGGTTGACCTTAGATTACCATGCACAAGACGATAGCCTATATCAGTGTAAAACCCAGCGCAATCATTCCGAACCAAAAAAGGCCCAGACTTTAGAGCACTTAACGTGTCAACGTCCTTTCACGGAAGTACTTGATATCAAGACAGTAGCTTTGTAGTTGCTATGGTAACACATATTTTATTTTGGGCCATGAAAGATGAAATTTTTAAAATATTTTACATTTGGTGCAAAAATGAGATGCGAATGTGCAATCGGCCTTCTGGTATTTCAGTTTATGTTGTACAAAGCGGACGAGCTGGATTTGCTATTTGCTGAGAATGAAAATTATGCGGATAATGCAAATTATGAAGATTTTGAATTCGATTTTGAAGATTACGACTATGATTGTAAGTGTTTTCATCTTTAAACTCATTTTGCTCTAGTTTTAACAAATTTCTAACAGTCGACCACACCAGTTTGAATAATCATATCAGGATATCTCATAAAATCAAATCATATTGATACTTATTATAAAATTTTACGATACATTTAAAATAGAAAAAAAAATTATTTCATCTACCGATGATTTTCACTATTTGCAATTAAATTCATTTTTCTGAATAATGGGCTATCATTCCTCATGTCGTTAGTTAATTTCCAGATCGTAATTGCATATAATAACGTCTGATATATCCTGCTTCCACCGGATGCCACAATGTCATTTCCGTTATTAAAGTTCAAGGAGTTATTTATTATACACACCCCAGTATTTAATATTATTCATCCATATTTTATATATAGCATTAATAGGCTACTTATACTGTCCGACCACAATGTTTATAGAATCACAATTTACCGTTCATTTGTGATATTAAGATATTCACTATCCAAGATACTGCTGATAGTCTTAGATCGTCTTTTGTTTGAAAAACATTTCGTTCAATGTGTAACTCTGATTTTAAAAAAGAGAATTTCAGTTTGAAATGGGTTCTCACTTGATAATTCTACAAACTTATCAACCTTTATATTTCTATGATGACCTTCTATCAATGACTACGTTTTGAAACCCCCCACCAAAAGTCATTCCTTCCACACCGCCAACACCCAACATGTAGAACTGACTGTTTACAGCATTTTGATTCCCATCCGTTATATTTTTCAAAGTTTTAAATGTAAAGAAGACAACATGTAAAAATCCTGGACCAATAAAACATGGTAAAGTTGAGATTTGGGGAGATGATTTGTTAATAGACTATACATGTGATGATGGTTTTATACCGCATGGTATAACACATGGTGCGTGTGATGTTAAAAACAAAGCTTGGACCATAGATCCTGTGGTTTGTATCTGTAAGTTCTTGGTTTTTCACCATAAGCAAGTTCTTTGGATTTGCAGATTGTCAGACGCATAACTAATGGTATGAAGAATGAATTTGATTCAGCATGAGTCCTGGAAACCTGTTATTTTAATCTAGCTGATCAACATCTTTATAATACAAACACCACATTTGCATCTTCCACCCTGTTATCTTGCTTGAACAATATTCTATGGACATCATAAAAATCATTATGTATATTCATCTCCTTTATAGCATCTGATTGTAATTTTTTACTACCACCGAGAAAAGGAATTGTGACAATGGATAAGAACCAAGGTGTTGCTAGCATAACCTGTGAACAAGGTCTTCACCTGATTGGGTCTCCAGTGTTATATTGTCAACAAGGCAAATGGGTCGGTGACTTTCCTGTTTGTGCTCGTAAGGATGCCATTTCTAAATTTATATCAATATACATTATATTTCATCCAGATTCCAGGACAAATTCTGTTTTGTTTTCAGGTGACAATGTGTGCATTGATAGGCATCCATATAATTTAGTTTGCTAATTGCCTTGGACAAAAGTATACTCTTATTTTCTCCTCAAAAGATGTTTATCTTTGAAATGTATTATACTGTATGACTTTATAATTCTTTTAGGGTCAAGTGAATTGGAAAACCATTCTGGATTAAATGTCACTGAAGAGGAAAGGCTTCACAAGAAATTCGTGGATCAGTCTGATGAAAGCTGCTTCCATTATCACATTGAACCACCAAAAATTCTTTATTCCCTGGTCATTACTTCATATATCATGAACACAAAACGAAAACGTTATGTTATGGTAGCAAGATACAGCTGTGTCAATGGGTACAGACTTCTCAATGGAAATGCGGCGTACCTGTATTGTAAAAATTCAAAATGGACTGCAGAAATTATGCCAAAATGCATTTTAGGTATAGATTATCTCATATCAAATCAGCAAAGTACCCCGCCCCCACCACCTTTAATCCATGATGTTAATCCTGTTATAATCACTATTTACATGATATTGATGATGTATTTCTTGGTTGACATATCGAGTCAAATTGTTCCGCCCCTTGAAACATTTCAGCATTTCACTTTGGCATGATATAAGCCTGGGCTCTTCATAACCCCGATGAATCTGTTTCAGATAACGATCCATGTGAAGTTGACAATGGAGGCTGTGCTCATAATTGTGTATTTTACTCAAAGACCAATAAATACACTTGTACTTGCAAACCTGGTTACACTCTTGGATCAGACAAAAAGCAATGTGTCGGTAGGTTGCCTTTTCCTTCATTGATTGTGATTTGCACTACTTCAACAACAAGAAAGGGATAGCTGCTTCTGTATTAAAGCATGAAATCTGTCCTGGTCAATCCATTCCTTAATGTCACACGAAGGGACTATGAATCTTCCCTAATAATGGGAAGTGACTACGACATGATGAATCTTGGCTAACTATTTTTGTCCTTATCACTTACATCTCATCTGAATTATTTCGTGTTTCAGATATTGACGAATGTTTGGTTCAGAATGCTGGTTGCCAACAACTCTGTATCAATACTCAAGGATCATACACATGCAGTTGTAATAGAGGATATATTACTAATGGAACTAGGTGTACCGGTAAGTTAAGTCACGTTCCCCTTTTCACAAAACAGGAAGGTAATTGCCATATTGTGACCAAAGTAGGCTACAGTTTATGGGAGATAATCTTCACTTAATGCTATGAGTTTCCGCCAATGTTGTAATAATGGTCTATTAACGCTGGTACAGTATAGCTAAATATGTTCCCCTTTTCAGTGATTTTAGGGGGCTGACAAGAGAATAACCTATAACCTAGCCAACCATAAGCTACAGTTTCTGTTATACCTCAAAAGTTGAAAATCATTCCTTATGACAACGCGTGCATGCCAGGGGAGGTAATCATTCGTATGTCATAATAGGCTACAATTGATTGAGATATTAAAAGATGATATTTATATGTACCCTGTTTGCATGTAAGCGTAGGATATATAATTAGTATTATGCCTTGGTCTCTGTCATTATAGTAATAATATTCGATATTTAGTACAGGTACCTAACCTCATCTAAATTAGGGCAGAAAATCAATTTATCAAGGGTTCTGAATATTCAAGTGATTAAAGAAGACATTCTTATAAGTATGCCGATGGTTGTCATACCAGGTCTCTTATCAGGAAAGATTATCGATATATGTCATGGAACTCGTTTGCTCACAACAGATGACATTAGTAGACTACCCATGTAACCCCAAATGCGCACAGCATGAGACATACTTACATAATCTTGACCTATATCTTGTATGTAACAGCAGGACATACACACCACATATGAAAAAAAAAACGACTTTACACATACCTACACATTCTATCAAGATATATCTATCAAGACTATGCAAGTAAAGGAATGTTTTCGAAGATCCACAGCACTGCTTTTTGCATAAAATATATTCATTTCACACATTTGTCCAGAAAGTAGGCTAAGGTAACGGTATCATTGATGCCTGTTTGAAGGCTTCTCTTTTGGTGGTTTAGGCCTAACCACGTTTTCATGCTACTGGCTCACATCACCCTCAATGTTCTCTATAGAATATATTGATATAAATAAATAATAATATATCTTGAATTTTTAACGAATAAGTCTGTTTATGTGCAATGGGATTTGCAAAGTTAAAAGCCATACACTAATATTAAAAAATTTAAAATAACGTTTTGTGCAGTTTGATGAAGATCTAAATGCATGTTTTCTTGAATTGTGTAAGAAATTAGCTGCTGAAATTAATTATGCCTTATAGTTCTACACTTGTTAAGCTGTCCACGCACGGCAGTGTGCATTCCAATTTAACGACATAAAAGTTATATAATCTTTAAAACTTGTGAAGAAAATAAACAATAAGGGAAGTGTGTATTCCGAGTGGTAAGAGGCAATAAAATTAATAATAAACAGACGAAATAATCCTGACAACAATAATTCATTACATAACATAATGATTTAATCAGTCAGTGGGCCAAACATTCCGAAAAATGCCGATCCTTTCCGAAACCGACCATATGGACTCGGAGATAATCTTCGTCTGCTCCAATTTCAGTCTGCACGCTTGGCACAGTTAGCGCGTGTTGATTACCGTTAGAGCCCGGAAATGGCTGCGAATGCACAAGGCGTCCGGTTCCCGCATCCGCTCATTTCGATAGTTTTCCCGGATACCAGTTCACAGTAGTGAGTTGATATGAGGAGGTGATAGGATGTATACTCTGGGCGATTTTTAAAGGTAAGTTATTGCTAGTTATTCACTGTTGTATTCACTAGCACACGGTGTGAAATTTGAACCCCAATACTAACTGTTTCGTCGGAATCAATTTGATCCATGGAGTATATGCTATGGCCGTATATATACACCACTTTATATCTAGCACGCGGGTTTTATTTCCGACCTGTACTCTAACTTCTCATACTTTTACCGACTTTTTGAAAATTGCAAACATGAGATACATTGTTAAACTTTGTATTTATTGCTTTAAAGTTTGATGTTTTGTTAACGGGACTTCGTATTTCATGGGAATTCGTGTCTAACATTGTGTTAAGTGCACCTATATTCCGAGGGCAGTATACGTGGATATTCTACGCTTATACACAACACTGTATAGCTAGTTCTATAAATAACTATGGTATATTGGTGATAACGTATGGTTAGTAGGTCTAATGTCCCAGCAAGGCAAGCGGGCAGGAAATGATCACGTGGTTTGGTCCTGTTACATAGCTTAAGTGGTATGGTTTAAAAGGCTGGCTATATAATTAGATCTATTTACCCTATTTTCCAACTTGGTAATATTTATTCTGTTAGTAAAGAGCTGGTGTAAAATAACTTCCAATATATACTAACAGTCACAAAGTATATATGACTAATAGTTTTGAGGTTAAGACCTAAAAGTAACTATTAATTCAGGAATAAATCAAGAATGTCAAGTCCTGAAAATGCCATCAGTACTATTTGATACATGAGAAACTCCTAGTAAGATTAGTGAAGAGTCAACCCATAAACTGAGTTAGTTGACCTATTTATCCAGTAAAGCTCTATGCTTCATGCCCATATCAATAGAAAAAATATCTGCATATACTATTTCATGAAAAATTTAATGACTTCAAAAAGTTGGACTAATATATAACGCATGGCATGGTCATGAAATCCACACACTGTCTCTCCCAGTGGTTTTAACCATGTGCTCTTCTAGTCATGATGTAATATGTAAAGTTGGCCTATATGATTTAGGTCATTGCTCTTCTTACTAATATCATTTGGAAAATAGCTAACATGTATTCAACACAGTGTTTTCTTATGGGCCCTCTTAAAGATAAAGCATTGTGCATGCTGAAACAATCCCAGGTTTTTTTGAAACAGGTTAAAACATAATGTTACTGATGTTTTTTCTCTCAGTACACATATCAAAATATACTTAAATAGCGTGGACACCTTTTAAAAATTTTAATAGGCTTTTAGAAAACATATGTGTAATTCAAGAGTAGGATACAAGGGAAAAAAAATTCTCTTGAGGCATTTTTGCATTCAATTTATGACATTTGACAAATATTACTGTAAATTTCTCTTTGTAGTTTTTTTAAGGTATGTTAGATTTTAAAACAGATGAAAATATAATAGTTTTTGCAAGGAAAATTGCTTCAGTCCTAGATAATTTGAACAAGAAATTTGCACACTTTTTTTTTTCCAAAGAAACAAAATCAGAGACATGTTCCATATACTCAACATCAATAGTTGTTACCTGCATTTGTGCCACAATCTCCTAGCTAATTGGATGGGTAAAGAGTAGCTAATTATATTCTCAGGCATGAAAGATAACTAGATGAATATATCCCTTTAACTGAATGAAGTAGGTCATAATTCCTGAACCATAATTGTTTTTGAGGAAGTTTTTGATATAAAATTTTCCAGTAAGGAAATATCTCCTCAATGCCTACTTCCTTTTAGGTTTTTTTCCTTTTAGTCATTCTTTTATTCACAATATTTAGGCCATTTTTCCAACATAAAATTGAATTTTCCTTATGGGGTACAATATCTTGTCAAAGCCTTTTACAGATGTGATTCCCCTGCTTCAAGAAAGGTGTATCTGTGTTCAGAGTGTTGTACATTCTGGACAAATTATTTTGATTTTACCAACCTTTAGTTCAATTTTATTGTCTCTTTGCACAATGAAAATTGTAGTATATGTTTGCTTACGATCAAATATGTCAGCTGAACAATATCTAAGGAGTTTATGTTTCAGTATCAGTAATATATGTTTCACTGAATAATAACATACGAATTGGCATAGAAATCTGAACTATTTTGATGTGGTTTGTGTTTTTAATTGTATATAATCAAGGTTCTTCCAAGTCAACATTATGTCACAGCACCTGATGGTTAGAAGTAATCAATAAAAAGAATCAATGTCATGTAAAAATCTACTGATTGCCAATGGAAAATGTTTAGTTGTACTGAAATCTTATAAAATTTTGAAATTGAAAATGAAGTTGATATATTGATAAAACTAAGGTGTATTATGGCTTTTTATGGTTTTACCGCTAATCCATTGATTTATGGATTAAGCCTACCTGTGTTTTTGAAATAAGTTATTCCATATATCAGAATATCTCATTTGGGTGTCTGTCTCTGGTGAACTTACTTAAATTGTGCACTTATTATATCTATACTTCCCATTAAATATATTAAATTCATTTTAAAGATAAAAATTGTGTTGAGAGTAAGGTAACATGCAATTAAAACCTGCTCTGTGACTTCAAGAAATGAATATTGTAGACAATACAAGACCTTTGAAAGAAACTCAGGTCAGACAAGTTTCTGATTCTATCAGGTGTCAGAAAATCTTCTCTGACTGTATGGCCTGTCCCTGTCTTGATAACAACAATGAATATGGAAAAAATTAAATCAAGCAGGGATGCATTTAGAAAATGCCTGAGGAGGGGGAGGAGGCCAAAGATAAGAAGAGTCTTGACAAGGTCCAAAGCCACTAGAGGCCAGAGGCCCGAGAACGGATGGCCTGATTTTTGAGCATTTAGAGGACTCAATATTCACTTCAAAATTCACTCCCCTTAAATACCCTACTGAAATAAAGTAATCTAACCAATACAATAATACTAGGGAAAGTAGAATTTTGCAGAAACTTTATTACTCATATGTGATTGTATATAATGTTTTTATAACAATATACTGTACATCAACTTTATCAAGCCTGTCTATATGCTTCAATAAGTTTGTTATTTTATATTCGTTGAATTTAAGTTGCCAAATCTAAAGCAATGTTTAGTGAAAATTTAACATCTGCATCTGTTCAATGAATGGCTTAATGATTAAATGCAAAATAGGAGGCAAATAGAATAATTGACATCTGATAACTATTTTTATGTTGGTTAAGGATACTTCTTTGCATTGACCCTATTTCAGTGTCTTGTTTTAATGAAAGTCATACAAAATATTTTTCACAATAAGTGTTGTTACCAGTGTGTATTCCCATATAACTGGAAACAGTTCTCTTACAATTGGCATGCACAGTACGCCATCAAATCACAAAATTGTCACAAGCATTTAATAATAAGTTGCTGAGCAAATTGAGCAATTTTTGTGGAACTGAATGTAAGTTTAATGCATCATTTTTCAATTGTTAATTTGTTCTATTATATCTTTTCAGGTATTGCAACTAAGAAATGAAACATAGAGTATAAAAATGTTGGTAGCAGAGCGTGAATTAATCTCCAAGCTGTTACGGCAGTCCATATTAACATTATGTCGAGAAACTATGTCACAGTATAAACTGGAAGTAGATGGTATTGTGTGTATCAGTTTTGAGAATGACGCTCATCCCATTATTATTAAAGTCCATGAACAATTACAAACTGATTCAGGAGGCAGCACATTATGGGCTTTAAATAATAATAAAAGTGATAATTTTGTGAACTATGACCCATATGATCTTAGTGGTAAAAAATCCAGTGAGCTCAAAGAAAGGCTTCTCAATGATAGTCCAAGACCTAGAGACTTTTCTGTCACTGACGACGACTTGGATGATAATTCATTCAACGATAGTTCCTATTCATACAAGAACTCCATGAAACTTGGATTTTTGGCAGCAACCAGAGGAAGGCTGAACTCCAGTTTTAATGACAAGAAATCCAAGTCAAATCCTTTGGAATCAAGCTTAGCAAGTTCCCCTGATGAATATAAATCTATGTCTCCTCCACTAGGTGGTGTCAAATGTGAAGATGATGATGAAAGTGCCTTTCAAATTCCCGATGATGATTCCCCATTTTCTACCTTGCCTCTACCTGATGTTACGCCGGATGCTATTCCAACCGTCTCACGTCCAGGAATTCCTAATACCATCCATGCTCAGAGTGCCGCTTTAACTCATCCAGACGGTTATGTCTGTAGACGCTGTTTTCAAGTCCTGCCTGATACCAGTGCCTTTGAATCTCACAACCTCAGGGTACATACCCTTTTTACCTGCAAAATTTGCTTCAGGGCTTTTACAGCTAGAAATAACCTTAAACGCCATATTCGCTTGCATACCGGTGTAAAACCGTACAAATGTCCCATCTGCAACCAAGGATTCACTAGAAAGGATGACCTGAAGGGCCACGAGCTCAGACACTCTTTCAAGAAACCATTCAGATGTAACATCTGCAAGAAAGGGTATACTGATAGGTCATGTGTAAGGAACCATATGGCTAAAGAACATAACATGAAGCTTCAACATGTTTGTCCAAGATGTGGAGAGGGTTTCAGCAGCTCAGAGAAATTCACTGAACATAAGAAGACTCACCCAGAATTCAAAAATTACAGATGCGAGACATGTGACTTTATAGGAGTCAATGGGTTGATGCACATAAAGCATCAGCTGACCCATCAAGACAAGACCTATAGCTGCAAACCCTGTAATAACACCTATGATGATCCCTTTGAATATTCTGAACATCTAAAGATTCATAGAGTTGACGAATCTTTCAAATCTTACCAGTGCTGTTTTTGCGGATCATGTCAGCAAACCTACGACCAGTTTGTTAGACATGAACACTCTCATGCTCAATTCAAGAACAATACCTGTACTATTTGCTCCAAAAGTTTTATGTATCCTTCAAGTCTTAAGGATCATATGGCTACCCATAATCGAGCTGAAGAAGACGAATCTAGTGACTACTATTGTAATGAATGTCAGACTGGCTTCCCAACTCTTGACAGCTTGGAGGACCATATTGTCAGCACACATGAATCAGTCGACCAGATGATGGATGATAGCCCATATGATGATACAGTAAATGATTCATTACCAACATCAAGGCAAGATTCAATTGAGGAAGCTGAACAAAGAACTGAGCATCCACCACCAGAACCAGACGAGCCAGAAAGTGACCTCAATATCCTCAAGAACTCCTACATAACCTTACAGAAACCTCCTAGCATCATACCAATGAAAAACCGATCTCAAGGACGATCGAAGAGTTCGAAAAGTCCTATGGGCAGATTCAGTCCCCTCTCACTGAAATCTGCACTCAGCTCAACAGACAAACAAAGCCTATCAAATAAGACCCCTGATGCTTTTGCCAGCATGGTTCTGGCACCCTTTCCTCAAGATTTCGCACTTGGGGAATCCATGAAAACCTATGCAAGTACCGATGACAGCAATCCAGGTGTGAATAATGACAGTCTGTCAGACAGGAACACGTCGATTAAACTGGAGCCAGGATCATATGAGAATGGTTCAGAAGATTCTAGTGTCATCTCTGGGCCTCCCAATGAAGGAGGAGAAACTCCTGACAACCGAGATATGATGGTACTAGAGAAGGTTCAAATCAGACCACCAGGATTTGAACGAGTATTTACACCAAGTCTGCTTTTCAAATGTCATTCGTCCTTCCAATGTATTGAATGCAGCAAAGTTTTTACAGATTTTAACCAATTTGAAACCCATAGTGCCATACTCCATCGCCGATTTCTCTGCGAATTTTGTGGAAAGGTCTTTACCGCTAAACCAAACCGAGATCGCCATCTACGTTACCATACTGGTGAGAGACCATATAAATGTGGTCTCTGTGATGCTTCATTCTTTAGAGGTGATGATCTAAAATACCATCGCACTACCAAACACGCCTCAGAGAAGCCGTTTGTCTGCGACGTTTGTGGTTTGAATTTTGCTTGGCCAAAAGACCTTCAACGACATCGAAAGCAAAAGAAGCATTTTAAGATTTAGATTTATTATGTCAATGAGTAATATTTTTAGTAAAGGTGTTTTATGCAATTAATGCATGTATCTCAATCAAGTAAGGGTACACTTTTGTTACTTCTTGCCTTTTGATTTTGTACATGCATTATTTCAACCTCTGGAATGTATGTCTAACAAGTTTGTTGTTTTTCTTATGACTAAAGTTTTCTGTTAAGTTTGTTACGAAAATTAGGACATTTGGGCATTTAAAACTTCAATGAATTTATGGAATTTGAAATATTTATTAAACTTGTACAGAACCATGATCTATTAGAGCATATATTAGCCATTGAAGCTAAGATTATTGTCGAAGACTGAAAACAAAGCTCATCACTGTTGCAAGATAAGCAAAAACTTGAAATAGAATCCATTGCATGCTTTCTTTTGGTTACATAATTGAAGTATAGAGCCTCTATTGAGCTCTATTGTCGCAAATTAAGTTTTTCTTCATTTTGTACTGTATTTTCACTTGGTACATACCAACAGATTGTCGATAAGGAAACACGTGTTGACTTTGAAGAGAGAACAATACATACTATTGATTAAAACCTACACGGATTTACATTGTAAATTGACTGCATTGAAAATATTCGGAAATCTGCATAGATTAATTAATTCCATGATTGACATTATAAGATCTGTCCTTTTATGGGCATTAATATCTACTTGGCATTTATTGTTTTTTATGATCGAAAATTTAATACCTGTAGCATGGCTTTTCTACTAGTTATGACACGGACAACATCTGGAGAAAATCTATTGAAGTAAACTTATAATCAGCATATAAGCTTTGTATTATAAAGTATAATACCATTATTTTACACAAGAATGTTCTGTTGTCATGTCGGTTCTGATGTCGATAATAGATACTAGGCCACATAAAATGTATTTGTCTAAATAACATAAAAAAAAAATCGGTAAGGGATAAGGCATGACTTCACAATGAACCACTATGACACAGTTTCTAAATGCGGGTCACCAATTCAACGAACTGTATTAGGTTAAGTATCAATAACGATAATCCGTCTCAAATATTTTAGTTGACACTAATCTCGGAAACCGGTTTTATACCGAAATGATGTTATTATATATTATTCAATATTTTTTTATTATAGAGTTATTATGAAATACTGAATGTTAAAACTTTATGCACTAACTGACAGATTCACATGGGAAAACCTACACCTGACCAAAACTAATTATTTTGAAAAATAAAAAAAACGTAGATTGACAAATAAACATTATATTGAAAGCGGTTGCCCGTGTTGGTGACATATTTTATTACAAAACCAGTTTTTCAAATATAACCAGTTATTTTTGCTCCGTTTATAACCTCTGTATAATGAAGTGGGCAGCAAATTGTTTCAACCTTAACAACAACGAAACTAACCTATGAAAGTTTCTTTCTTTTATGATTCTTCAAATATTAATCTAAATTTTTGACCGACGTTTCATAAAAGATTTTTTCGATGAAAATTGATGACAAGTCTTAAGTTCTAATATGTCAATTTGTATATAGACTATTCGTCAAATTTTGATGGAAAGAATTTTTGTGAACGACAAACAGAATATTATAAAATGTCTACTAATAAGTTTTAATGTAAATATTTAGTTTTTAATTAATTCCATTTTTTTTAATTATGCATGCTTGTGATATGTTAGACTGCTGCCATATTTTTCTTTTATATAAACTCTTTTTTTCTAATTTTGAAATAAGTTCGTCATTATACGTCTCTTATTGTTAAGAAACGTGGGAGATCTTTTTTCTAGAAAGTAATTGAGCAATATTATTAAGTACAAGTATAGGATACGTCAAGGTCATTAATATAATGGGTAAAGCTTGACATGCCCATCAAACCCGGTTAATCTCACATGATAGATATATTATTCACAATTTCAAAATTTGTGAGATATTTTAACTCATTAGAAACTTCTGTTTACGGGCTTGGTCTGTAAGAATTAAAACTGCTGAACGCTGATTGCATTAAGATGGATACCTTTCTTATCTACCTATATTATGTCCTGCCTTATGAGTCGGGAAGCATCTGAACTATGCAGATTTCATGGAAAGAAATGTTAATGTCGACTGTTCCGCAATATGTAAATATTTGTTTCTGCATGTTATCACTTGATTAGTCTATTTTTAATAACAATTATTCTAGTTGAATTTTATAGGATTGTTACATTAATTACTGGAGTTTTCTCCCCTTATAATCCGAGCTTTCATATTGTGTAATATATTTTAAACAAATTTCATGATGACTACTGTTACTGACTGTTACTATATAGCCTCTGATATTTGTTTTCATGACCATATTAATTATCAGAAGCCAGATATTAATATTATATTTAGTATTTTCATGATTTCATTATCATTAGTAATGTAATATTGATTGTTTTGATTTAAGATTTTGATCAACGAAGTGCAAGCTGTTACATGGCTTGTTGTACAGTAATGCAAATTTATATAGGATAGGATATATCCTAGAATATATAGGATTTCAGAAGTACAATTCTGTTGAAATCGTCTTCCTCAATACGGCATAAAATGTGTAGTAAATCATTTCAAATATATTCATTTTGGTAAAGGGTATTTAAGGTTGAACACGGGCATTATTCTTGAAAGAGCGTCAATATATATTTTGCTCAAGCATTTTCTCTCAATATTCAGGTTTATTTCAGAAGTCCGTTGTGACCAGATAAAACACTTCTATTGTAGAATGATTTTTGAATTGTGTTGTCTCATTATAATGTGATGAATTCGAGTGCCTTTCATAATGAAATAAATCATATATTATCCCTTAATTCCGGTTGTATTATATTCATTCGCTGGTCTGCTTGGACACCACCTTCCGCCGATGAAAAACTCAGCCGCAAATTGCCAAACAGGAGACATAGAAGCTCGCATTTACACTGGATAGCCAACTGATGAAATACATGTTCTGGAATCACAATTAGGCCACTGCAACACCCCTGTTACTATTGTGTATCAAGAGAACCTTTAAGAAGACCTAATGACTTTTCTATTGCATCTGTTAGTCATTCGATTTCGCGATATGATGTCTTGAGGATGTCTTGATGCAGGATCCAAACGTGCCTTTCAGATATATGACATGATTAAGCGCTGTAAAATGTATTTAATGAGGTGCACAATCTGATTTGGTTGTCAGACTTCGGGCTTTTACAGGAACGTTTTGATTCACACAGTAATAGAATCCGTAATTTGTTCGTCGGGATTACACAATCAGATACTTCCGAAGTTTGAGAAAGGCGTTACTTTGTATTTGATAAGAAAAATATTATACCTTATGTAGGCAACCTTAATATAGTTTGTCGACCAAAATATCGCCAAGATCATTTGTTCGTACCGTCTGTCATAGTAAACCTACCGGTAAAACTTTGAGACTGCACGTAATTGTTTCCTGAAAGTACAATGCACAATATTCTAAACGATAACAAATGAAATTGCAATAAGGCGATGCCGTTGAAGACCAGAATAATGCTATTAAGGGGTGTTCAAATAACACAATAAATCATCATTCTGACATCTGACTCTGACAAAAATTACCAGATTTCCATCCTGCTCACAGATTCAGCTCTGTCGAGAGTTTCCGAATGATTTTAAGCCTCATAGATTTATGCATGAAAGGGGTTTCCAATTGCCTCCTATTCATATGTAAACGATAAACCTCTGTTTAAATTGTCCATCCAAAGAAAGATGACGATTGATCTATATTGTGTTTCAGACATAGACGAGTGTGAAACCAGTAAGAACGTGTGTCCAGGACCTTGTATTAACAGACCTGGAAGTTTTAAATGTAACTGTAAAATAAAAGGTTATAGATCCAGTAGCAAGCCATATTTCTGTCAAGGTAAACTGGTCTACTTATTCATGATGATAAGGATCGGATGGGGCACGATATACAAAAACAAACACTCATACACAATCGCATCATCGTGATCTTCTATTTGGAGCCCCGACAACTGCGAAATCGAATCCTTAAATTGCAAGTCCTGACAAGATAGTTATTGCATATACAATGAGCAAGATTTTCTTTTTGTGTCCCACAAGCATCTTAAGTAACTTCAGCAGCTTCACCATACTTCACTTCACTATAATATCATTACTATTTCCGGTGTTGCAATACCACATGCAGTTGACATCTGCCAATACCACCTTAACAATATTGTAGATGTAGATGAATGTAAGAAGAAAAAAGGTAAATGTGATGATATTTGTGAGAATACGAGAGGTTCTTATAGATGTCGATGTGAAACAAGAGGCTGGAAACTCCATACTGATAATCATACCTGTGTGGGTAAGAAATTAAATTCCCGACCTCAGGCTGCCTTTTGATTACAGAACAGATTTAAGAAAAATGTCTAAAAGATGTCTAAACTGTCATTGGTCATAAATGAAGATATATTAACCCTTGCCAGTGCTTTCTGTTGAATAGTAATTTTCAATCACCACTATCAATATCATATTACAATATATTTCAGATGTAAATGAATGTCAGAGATACAATGGTAAAGTATGTCTACATGGTGACTGTATTAACTCTATTGGTAGCTATAGATGTATATGTAACCCAGGATTTAAACCAGCAGAACTTGATAGATTCTGTCAAGGTAGAGCATGAAACCTGTTCTCAAGCAAATAGTGAATCCTCTTATTCTCTTTGGGGGAGCTTTTGTTTAAATTCGGGAAATTTGCTCCCGTGGGGCGTCTCTCTTCCCCCCCCCCCCCCCCCAACCCCCCCACCCCCCCCAACCCCCCCACCCCCTCTCGTAGAAACGCTACTAACAGTGGCGACATCGACATGGAGGCAGATTAATCACGTCTTTTTCTACTCTAATTACAGATTTAAATGAATGTAAGGTAGATAATGGTGGATGTGAAGATGAATGTATCAATACGGCTGGGTCCTACTATTGTAATTGTTCTGAACTAGGCTATACACGAGCTTCTAATGGTTTCCATTGCATTGGTAAATATATATTTTGAACTGACATTATCTTGGGAAACAAATACATGATTTATTGCTCACCTTTTTCAATTTTGGTTTGAACTTAAATCAATTGACTGTTGTGGAACAACCTGTCATAAGAATCGGAACAATGTTAGGTTGTAATATTGCGGTTAAGAAATGTTAAGAAACTAGGATTATTGTTATAACCCTGTCCTAGAATGCTTCTTAAAGATTCTGCTTGTAACCCAAATGGTCAGTTTGCAGATGTAATGAAGGGAAATGCAATCTGATTATAAACATGTTCATGGAAATCTTTGTTATCACACCACTGTTTTTTTTTGAAGATATTAACGAATGCACGATTGGAAATGGGGGTTGTCAAGGAACATGTACCAACATACCAGGATCATTCAAATGTTCATGTCCAAATGTAGGCGAAGTTTTGGCAGAAGATGGAAAATCTTGCAGAGGTAAGATCATTGTCAGCATCGAAATCTGTGAGCGGAGTTTGTATCTGAACAGGTGTTTAAGGGCGTGAACATAAAGATATCAAATTATGCTGTCGGTGCCGTTTCGGATAAAATAACTAGACACGAATATGGGCATCGTCCACTATCCATTAATGAAACCACCAATGTATCGTTCCATAGCCTGAGACAATCTACCAATCCATGGCATATCCTCAGACCATTTATCCATCCAGAGCTTAAGACAATTGATCCGATTCCTATCCTCAGACCATTTACCTATTCGTAGCCTGAGACAATCATTCCGATTCATATCCTCAGACCATTTATCCATCCATAGCCTGAGACAATCTACCAATCCATGGCATCAGACAATCAATCCGATTCATATCCGCAGACCATTTATCCATCCATAGCCTAAGACAATTGATCCGATTCCTATCCTCAGACCATTTACCTATCCGTAGCCTGAGACCATCATTCCGATTCATATCCTCAGACCATTTATCCATCCAAAGCCTGAGACAATCAATCCGATTCATATCCTCAGAAATCTGTTCAATCCATAGATTCATACAATCTATAATATTCAAAACACCAGAAAATCTATCCAATCCAGGGCCTTATCCAACCCACTAAATACATAAATCCAATTCATCGAAAAGGGCCTAACATTTGGGGGTATTGGTTGCAATTTATAATTGCATGTTATTTTGTAGCTTGTAGAGATGACGAAATATATAATAAAAAATATCAAACATGTGTCAAATGTCCAGAAAACGCGCAAACCAAACCAAATGTGCTGATGCCATTATCTGAAGAAGATTGTGTCTGCAAACAAGGCTTTGTAGGAGAACCATCACTCCGTGTTCCTTGTATGGGTTAGTATAAGCCTTATTCGGAGGAAATTCAAAATCACTATTGTAGAGAACACTTCGCGGGAATACTTAAATAACTGGAGCATGTTGAACTGATATTTGGACGTGTTTCCAATTTACAGTTGTTTCAAACGCTCGATAACAGATGAAATCAAATGCAAAAAATGTAAATCTGAAAGCTTAAACCGATATAGTATACTATATATATATATATATTATATGATTTTCCATATCTAGATATAGATGAATGTGCCAGGGGACTTATAACATGTCAGTATCAGTGTATTAACACGATTGGAAGTGCTCATTGTATCTGTCCCAAAGGATTCAAGTGGTTTGATGCCAACAAAGTTTGTAGAGGTAAGCTTGTCAAATGGACTTTGAAGGTGTCTTCGAATCGACATAAATTGCTGGAACTCATTATGTTTTCTGAATCGACATGTTGTGTTGAAAAATCAAAAACCGAGAAGCTATAGGATAATAGTATAGTAGCTATATGGCTATGGGAACAGCGCTGTCTACAAAAAAAGTCAAATGCCTCCTGATGACTTCAGTTGCTTCTTTCTTTCAGATATAAATGAATGTCTTCATGATAATGGTGGATGTAGTCAAAATTGTAAAAATATTCAGGGATCATATAGATGTTCTTGTGATAATGGTTATACTCTGGATTCAGATACACATTCCTGCAACGGTAGAGTATTTCTTATTTACTACTGATTTACTACCTAAAGCAGGTCGACAAGCTGAATCATTAGTAAAGAGGGTAACGAGAACGTGCTTGAATTTGGACAAACAAGAGATCCGGACTAGAATAGATTTTACATCCAAGCAAAACTAAAAGATGTCATCTGTTAACAGAAGAAACACTACTAGAGTCAGACAGAGAACACTCGGATTTGAGTGCTTATCCTAAACAATCAATTATACATTGAATGGATTTATTATAGATATTGATGAGTGTCTACTACCAAGGACAAAATGTCCACATGGATGTTTAAATTTGAATGGTAGCTATACCTGTACTTGTCAAGAAGGATATCAGTATAATGAACGAGGTGATAAATGTGAAGGTGGGAAAAGATTGTTTAAAACTATACATTTAGAAATTATCTCTCTATCCTACCATAATAGTGTGAAGCTTCTTTGCAGAATGATTATGATCATGATTTGAGATTACTTTCGAGCATGTTTGTGTTTCAGATATAAATGAATGTGAACGGGAGGAACCACCATGTAACCAGTCCTGTACCAATATACCTGGGTCCTACCTGTGTAATTGTGATGGTCCTGGATTTAAACTTTCTTGGGATAACACTGCCTGTATAGGTAAACTTTGAAAGTCTCTGATCAAATAATCATGTTATAGTGTCAACTATCTATACTGTTGTATGCAGTATATTTAGCGGATATCATATTTACATTTATAATTCTTTTTTTTAAATCCATTCTTGTCAAATTCTGCATGAGGCATTTGCCTGGATGTATATATCATGGCGTCTTTTTGAATCCCCAATAACTAATAATGAGTAACTATTCAGGATTAAAAAGGAAGCTATCACAAGATTTCAGTCTAGGTAATTAATGTTATAACTATTTCAAACCCAGCTTTATTGACCGAGGAAGTTATTAGAGACTATGTGGCTACAAGTGATGACTTTCATACAGCTGAAAAGCATAGTGCAGTTTTTCTCCACATATAATGTCGTTAATTTCAGGATTTTTGGTAGCAGGTCATATGACAAATCACTGAAAATTGGTATTTCAAAATGTAGCTTTTTCACACAAAATCGATGAATTTTGTCAAGTTAGATCATAGTTCGGAACAAAATGTGGCTCTCGGGTTCAGAATGTGTCTCATTATTAAAGCAATCATCACCACTCAGTGTCTTTGGGTTGAATCTTACTCAGTAGAAAAATACCACGATTCGATTGGATATTGGTATTTCAAACCAATGCCAGCTCAGTGTTAATATTCCGGTTTGGATTTTGAGAACAAATCACCTAACCCTTGATGCGCGAGTCAAAACAGAATCGAATTGATCTTTCTCTACATTTGGTTAACCTTAAAATTTATTTTTCAGATATTAACGAATGTATGGAGGGACACAATCCGTGTGGTGAAAGTTGCAAGAATACAATCGGGTCGTTTACATGTGAATGTAATAAAAATGGATATACATCTAGTGAAAATGGTTTGAAATGTCGAGGTAACCGCCATTGTAATATATGATTCAATTATTTTATGATTTACTTGAATTTTTTTTACAGTGAAGGGAAGCATTATTACCACTCAGCACCTGTCGCAAGCCATTTACAAGGGATTGTATAGAGGTTTTCTTAAATGTGTTTGTGTATCGAGGACACTGATAGCATCAACCTGCACTAATCCAATTTTCGATCAAGCATCTATGGTTCTTGCAATTTCGCTAAAACTAAGTGTTTATAACTAATCGCAGAATATGCTTTATCACATAAGGCCCTCCCCGATTAGTGAAGCCATCAAACACTTACTTTAAGTGGAATTGCAGGAATCACAGACGCCAGATTGGAAATTGATTCTATCAGTGTTCCCGATTCACATAATTTTTTTTAAGAAAACATCTTTACAATCTATTTACGGTACCTTGTTCAAAGGCAGCATGCTAAAGTAATATTTATTTTAACATAGACAGCATACAGCAAGAAATGAAATGAAATGCAATTAGAGAAATTTTGCCACGACAGCCTGCTCTTTATTGATTTCCAACTGTCGAGGGATCTATAACGTGCACAGCCGGTAAACGGGTCCTCGGTTTATTGTCCTATCTGAACGACTAGACGCTTTTTCCATGTCAGCCCCTCTTACCTGCATCACTGAAAGGGGGAAACCGGATTGAAAAATCCGAAGGTACTATCTCGACCTATGCCGAGATTGAATCCTGGACCTTCAGGTTAGAGAGCAAGCGTGTAACTTCACTGAGTCAAGGCGGTTCCCATCATGCAGCAAGAGACCTCTCATTCAGATAAGGGGTTATGGGCTTTGACCATGTGAATTGAGATTTTTATGCGAAATAATCAGTGTAACTCGTGTGGAATGGTTAAATAATACACCCTTTGAATAGAATCTTTCAAACGTCAATACTACTCAACTTCACATTGGAATATTTTGTTCCAGACATCAATGAATGTGAACTAAATGATACTAAAGTATGTGAACAGTTATGTATTAATTTACCTGGTACCTATAGATGTACTTGTCATCCTGGTTATAGGAGATCTGGATCTAAATGTATACGTAAGTAGCCCTTATAGGTTTAGCGCCAATATGGTTGATGCTTTTACTAATATGATGTATACTTGCCGTAATTGATCATCAGCAATATTAATATCGTAGCATCCTATATATGTACATGTAATTATCAAAACTTTTTAAAATCCTTGAAGATTTTGTAAACACTCGTATTTTGCCCTTTGTTTTGTATTCCAGCATGCCCCATTGGTTTCTTTCGAGGAGTTAGAGATAAAGACTGTAGAAGATGTCCACAGCATGCTGTGACTGGTGAAATAGGATCTACGTCTAAAGTAGAGTGTGTTTGTAGAGATGGTTATAAAGGAGATCCCAGTAGAGATCTTAAATGCCAAGGTACCATATAGAATTCACGAAGGACATCAGACTCAGTAAAAGATGTAGCATAGTCAAAAATAAATGGGCTACGTCCAGAAGAACTAATAGTCTGACCAACCATATTGATGTCGAAAACTCAAGGTTGTCTCGGATGCTGCTTTGTAGTATGACAAGAAACAGCTTAACAGTTATTATGGTATAGTGGAGCTCAGACTGGACAAAATATTAAGCTGCTTTATAAATATATTCAAGATTCGTTATGTGTATAGGATTTATTTTAACAGAAGAGCATCATCAGTTAAGTTACTCATATTTCCTTTTTAGATATAGATGAATGTGCTATAAATAACAACGACTGTTCACATAGATGTGTTAATACTGCTGGAAGTGCTTATTGTACTTGTAGAGTTGGATTTCAACTTGATCTGAACAGAAAGACATGTATTGGTAAGATTCTATCTGCCCCTCAAGGTTATAATTATAGGGAGTCAACTGCTTTATTACCGTACTTTACAGTTCCACTATGAAAGTTCTTTAAAGGGCATCAATGCAAAATGATACAAATCTTAAGAGATTATTGATGTGGAATTGAGGTTATTTTATAACACAAGAGCAAGGAGAACCTTATTTCTACTGATAATCAGATTCACTTCCAATCTGTTTTCAGATGTAGATGAATGTAAGAATGGTAATGGAGGGTGTGAACAGATGTGTTTTAACACGCCAGGATCTTTCTCTTGTTCATGTAGACCAGAGTTTGAGCTAGCATCCAATAATAGAAGCTGTAAAGGTGGGTATTAGTTTATTACAAGACATATTTCCTAGTTAATGTTAACAAACACTGACAAATTCAAATGAGCATGTGGGTTTAAAGGAGACGTCTATACATCTGAAAATAGCTAAAATACACTTCCTTTAGCATCTAAAGTGTCTTGCTATTGTTAACTTGTTGTATCCCTCGACTCTTGTCTTATCTGAAAGCAATTGATAATCGTTTAACCCTGTTTGGTTTTCAGACGTAAATGAGTGCTTAAGTGTTAATCATAGATGTGAACATCGATGTGTTAATACCAGAGGTAGTTTTCGTTGTGGATGTCATAATGGCTATAAGCTGACTACAGACAATAGAACTTGTGAAGGTATCTCTAATTCGTTACGTCCATCTAAAGTCGAGAACAACCTTTAGAAAAGTTTATATTTTTACAATTATTTTCAAAACTACCAAAGTCATATTTCACCAGTATGATAGCTCTGTTTGCAACGATGTGGATTGTCGTCTGCTTATAGATAAACAGTCTTAAGGTGCGAATAGACGAGGTCCGGTGCGTTGTACGGTGCGGGATTATCGATACAGAAGAAAATTCAGGAAGCGAATCGTGTCCACACCGTGTCTGGACCGTGCCTGGACCCGTATCTCGTGTGTTCACTTCTTCCGTTTTCGTTTGTATCGATTATTCCGCACCGGACACCGTACCTCGTTTATGTGAGGCTTTAGACTCCCATCATCACGACTAGAATCGAATCGAATTGGTATCACTACGACCAATATTCTCTTAACCTTTATACCATAATGCTCCATTACCCGAAATCCAACATTCTTCATATTGTGTTTTGATAGATATAGATGAATGTGAAACAGACAATGGACGGTGTACAGACAAATGTTTCAATTCAGTTGGATCCTATGAATGTAAATGTACTGTATCAGGATATCAGTTGTATGGTGATGGTAAACAGTGTGTTGGTAAGGTCTACTTCAGATCTTCAAACTAATAAAATAATGTACAAAAATCACAATCCTAACAGACTGTTCAATGTACAGGCAATATCTTTGGAAGATGACGAAGCATTTTGACGTTGCATTCCATTTTCAGAAACGTTAGATAAGTAAATAGGCAATGGGTCCTCCATGTTCCTTTAGCAACAGTACGATGATTATTCACAGCTAGATGATCATTATAATCCTACCGTTGCTAAAGGAACATGTAAGTCCTCGTTGGCTGACATTTTTTGGAGAGCAAAGCTATGTGGATTTGAATAACTAACTGACAAAACTAATTAGGTGATCTGGTTGGTAAATTTGGTACATCGATTTGTGTATTGGAGTTGAAAGATACCGGATTAAAGATGACCTCGGCGACCATCTTATCTATCAACAGTCATTACGATATTTATTAACCTTGTTGATATATATTTAGATATAGATGAATGTGAAGATGAAACACTATGTGAAGACCAGTGTGAGAATACTTATGGATCCTATAAATGTCTGTGTAGTGGTAATGTTAATCTTTCAAAGGATGCTCATACTTGTGACGGTAATTCTATTCTCTCTACAGAAAGCTTCATTATCTTGAATATTTTCGAATCTACTTTCACCATCTTCTAATCCGCTAAAGACATGGGCTTACTGATATCCGACACCGAAACTATACCGGAAGAAGTGTTTTACCGTCTTGCAATGGTCTGAAACTGCGAGTGGCTCATTAAGTTATGTTATCTTCTATTAATTAATCCAGGCTCGTTGATTGTTTAAATTTCTTTGAGTAACTTTTCCACAGCTGGTTATTGATGTTTCAGATTTCGACGAATGTGCAGACAATTCAACCCATGCCTGTGATCAGATCTGTATCAATCTGCGAGGAACGTATAGATGCGATTGCTATCCTGGATATTATAAGAGCGGGACTAAATGTCGTCGTGAGTAAATATTTACAACTTTCTCCTATACATATATGTCCTTTTCTACTCCAGCCCTATTGTCAACTGTACAGTTTCCCATCTTCATTAAATTAAAGCTTCAGAGCAGATGGAAATTCAATTCAATTCATTACACATTGGACCAAGGACTATTAGTGGCTTTTGTAATAGGGGGCATCATTTCTTATCATTACACATGAAAAATGCCTATTGACCTCTCCCTTAGTTAACACTAATCATCGAATACTTATGTTTGTTATTCCAGTCTGTCCAAAGAATTCGTACCGCGATGCTACAATTCCGGTATCTACATGCTTGAGATGTCCAAAACGTGCTGAAACGCCAGGTCCCGGAGGCTCATCTATCACTGATTGTAAATGTACACAAGGCTATGAAATAACTTCCCCCGACAGTAATGAATGTACAGGTATGTCAATTATACCTCATGTTTGCAAATCAAAAGGGCTTTTAAAAGATGTTGCGTCTAAAAATTGAAAGCTGAATGCCAAACGTGCATTTGTTCAGTATATTTTTAAAGCGTTTTTGTAAATCAAAATCAGAACTACTATTTGTAAATACAACTTGGTATCGCTTATAGTAACTTGTTACCATTCAACCACCCCATCATCTATTTTACAGATCTCAACGAATGTGGTGAAGAATATTTAAATATCAGTCGCTGTGAACAAAAGTGTAATAATTTACCAGGAAGTTATTTTTGCTCATGCGCTAGAGGTCAGCGTTTATTGTCTGACAGAAAATCGTGTGATGGTAAGCATGATCTGAGCTGCAATCATATACACCATGTAACCATGGTTATCAATGTAGACTCTCTAAAAGTACCCAACTAAGATTTTCATCAGGTGGTAAATGAGGGTGGGAATATTATAACCCACCTTTTGTAGTAGGGCTACAATTCAAATAATGCCTTTTTGGGCTTTTTTTTTCAATTATTTTGCTACATTTAATTGGTGCATTTTCCTGAGACTTTAAAACATTCATTGTCTGTGCAAATGGTTCCTTGAACGACAAGACAAAACTAATGCTGCTCTTTCTTTACACTGATCTTTTGCTTACAGCAAAAGTGAATTGTAAACCACTGAGAAGACAGCGAAAGACCCTAGTATGGCCACCAGATTGTGTAACTCCTGGACGTCGCCGTTTGACTCCAGGATTCATGTGTTCATCTAGGTGTTACCAAGGATATGTAATGACCGGAAGTAGGCTGAGGACATGTTTACATGATGGAAAGTTTTCAGGGATTGAACCTAAATGCACTCGTAAGTTTGATAATTGATAAATTTTGTATACTTCTTTTCTTCTTACAGGGCAACAAATTGGGCTAACAAATTACAGATTGCTAAATGCAGATTACTGTGATAGACATTTCTGCAATTTCCTATTTACAATCGTTATACAGTATCAGCTAATGTAGATTTTATATATGAAAACAGGGACTTATTCTCGACAGCATAACTAAAATTGTGTTTAGTTAAAATCACCTTTTAAATAGGTTTAGAGAATTCAACGTACCATATTTTAAGTAAAAATTTTAACTTACAAATGATTTTAATAGCTTTAAGTTTTAGAGAATAAGGCCCCAGATCTAAAGGCGGCTGACGATGTCCAAGAGCTCATTGCAGGATAAAGGGAAACATAGCGGCGTCATGGTTCCTCCGACAGAGTCGACACTCCGACAAGACATTTGAGACTTTTTATCAAGCAGGCTGCAATAAAAAGTTGGAATGTTTTTATAACGTATGAAGGAACGAAACAGTAAATAAATCATTTTTCAACATCTATCGTATGTCCTATGACAGCAAATGTTTAGCTTTCCCACTGTGGCGAGTTTCAACGTGAATACACTTATCGAATTTTATTGTTCGCATATTTTCGCTGGAAATTTAAATTTAGGCTATCTCACCTTTAGGCCTAACCGTTGATTATTTCAGTCTGCGAAATATCATTTATCCCATACGACTCTTGATCGATATGAGGACCAATGTTTATAAAATACAATTCTGCGGAAATATGAATTCCACATTCCAATGGTAAATTCGAAAATGCAGTCGCAGACAACATCTCAACTCACAAGTAAAATTTTAAAAAAAATAACATGGCGCGCTTTCCTTTTATTCACGTTGAAAGTCGCCTCTGTGGGGTAGCTAAACATTTGCTGTCAAAGGACATAGGCCTACGATAGATGTTGAAAAATGATTTATCTATTGTTTCGTTTCTTCTTACGTACTAAACATATTCCAACTTTTTATTGCAGCCTGCGTGATAAAAAGGTGCTTTTCAATTCGCGAATATCAAGTCTCAAATGTTTTGTTGGAGGAACCATAACACCGAAAACCAGTGATCTAACGTCTTCTTTCATGTCAATCAACATCTAATTTTAATCTCTCCTATCTGTTTTACAGTTGCCAGGTGTAAAGGATTAAGAAAGATACCCAATGGAAAACTTTACCCACCAAGATGTCGTGGTAGTTCGGTGCCTTTTGGAGTAAGATGCCGGGTCAAATGTTTGAGAGGTTTTGTATTAAAGGGAAGAGTCGGAACAAAATGCCGAGCCACACAAAAATGGAGCCATCGCTTGAAGACAAGATGTGTACCAATTTCTTCTGCAAATACAACTACTTAATTTTGAAAATTTAAGCTATATAGTATTAAATATGATAACATTGAACAATAGCCAGGAAGTTCATGTATAAACTGGTTCGCAATTAAACAACTTAAGCTTCACCTCAATAAGCTTACAATCTTTACTCCCAATAAGCGAACAGTCTGAAGTAAAATGTTTGTTAAAAATGATAAACTTGGTATACTGTCGACTTCTATAAGACCCAGAGGATTGTTTTTCTTTGAAAATGCACAAAAAGACGTTTTGAACGCCCACTTGCAACCAATTTCATGGTGGCTTCAGCTTAGCGAGTCCAGTGTTAGAATTTTTCTTGAATTTTAATCCTTTAATCATTCAAATAATTTGAGATTGTTTAAAGCTGGTATAATATAATCATCCAAAACTGGTGATAATTCATGCATGGCTTCAACAATTTCTTCTGTATTCTTCAGTTCCTTTTTCACCAGCTTATGTTCGGAATTTTCTTCCATAACTGTTTTATCTACAAATATTCTGGCTCGGAAGTTTGGAAAACAGATCCACCTTAAGCTGTCATGAAACGGAGTGATGATTTTATCTGTCATCACAATTTCATACATATCGTCTAGTGCACGAATAGTAGAAACTTCATCATCTTCCACGGAAAATCCATACAACTCCCTCCAACCATCTATCATCCGTTTTGATTCGCAGATTGTCTTTTCTCCTTTATCATCTCCTTTATGAACCCTGATAATAAGTCCTTCATGTTTGATGTATTTATATTCCACAAACGACTCACAGAAAATAGGTGATTCTTTCTCAAAATCAAGACATATTGGTTGAAATGTAGGGTATCCAGACCCCGCCTCCAGAAGATAAACATCTCCTTTTTTAACCAGATCCCTCAGAAGGATAACGAGGTGGGTGTATACTCCAAAATACCTTGCCTTCACCACGCCCACATTGAACTTCAAAGTATTTAGCATCTCATAGAAAAGGTAATGATGATGGTAACAAACCCCACCTTCCTTTCTGAACATGGCTGATTTTATAACCCCCCACGTTGGACGATGGCGGTTTACATAATCTATACTTAAAAACGTCGACACGTTTTGAAATGGTTGAATTTGAACATGAGCTCGTAATATGGTTGTAACTATTTCAAGTTTATCTGGATTGGTCAGAAATTGATCCACATTGGATAATCCAAGAACATTCGATAAATAATCCTTAACTTCTTCTAGTGGAAACATTTTACCGTCTATGATGTATTATAACTACACAACGTATATTAAGTTTGACCTCGGCCATTAGAGTGGAACAAAATCGTTATCAGTATGAAACAGTGAATATATGTTATATATATACATACTCACGTCCAAGTACACGGTGGTGGCGACAGTCGGTATGCATTTGCATTTATTTATTTATGGGCAGGGACATTCCGCTTTTTTTGTAAGTCGAAAATTTTATTTGCTCAAATTTGCGAAAACTATACACCAAAATATGGAGAAATCTGTCCCTTTAATGTATCTGATAAAAAAGTTTTATAACTTAAAAAATCTAACCGTTAATTTTTCTAACACCGAAACTATTTTAAAAATTTTCTACAAACACAAAAACTATGTCAAACTGCTTAATTAACAACAATTAACAATTTCAGTTTGATACATAGATATGAATATCATACTTAAGGTATAATTTACGACGTTTTTGATAAACGTTTTGAATGACCCTTTAATTGTGGAACTGCCGTCAAATGCGACAGCCCTGTTGTGGAGGCACAAATGGTTCACAAAGAATATTTTTGAAAAATTGCATGATTTGGTTCCTTTTGACAAAATCGTATTTCTAAATGAATTAAAGGTGCAATTGGGAGAACAAACCCTTATTCTCAAGGTGTGTTGGCAAACGAACAAGGGAGACGCAATATAATAATTATAATTTGGGTGTATAAAATTGAACAAACTGCTGCGACCGATTGTGGCACATGTGAGAACCTTGTTATTTCTGTGTTAAAAATCTACAAAAAACACTTGGAATTTGAGATGCCAGCAGCCGTAAGTCCTATTAATTTCAGTTCCCGTTTGTTCCATAATTCCAAACTAATTTCCAGTATCGGACAACTGGTGTTAAGAGTGAAGAAGTTCCTAAAAACTTCTATGTAAAGCACTGGCCAAGGTCACAAATAAAGAGATAAATGTTCAATACAAGATAAGGTGAAGTTAGCATAGTTAGTATTAAGTTAAAAAAACAACCACGAGTAATCAAAAGTCTATAATATGAAAGTTTTCTTGTTACCAGTTCTAAAAGAAAAGAGTATGAATAGGTTCTGAAAAGATAAACATCTATAGGATTAGAATATATTATACTTAATGAGCTAGAAAATAGAGAGGGGGGTCAAGTATTTTTGGATTCAATGGGATCGAGTATAACTGTTGAAAACCAAAAAATACAATTGTTTCTTCGAGACCCGTCGCCTTCATGTAAACATCCGTCCCCCGTCGAGGCTACCGTAGATTTCAAAGAATGTACTCAAAAATCATAGAAAACGAAATATATCGTCACACCATATTGTGTCGCATCACGCTTCGGATACCTTGTCACATATTATTGCGCCAATACAATGATATTATGATATATTTAGGCCTCTATTCTAATTTTTATGGGTATTTCAGTTTCATTTAACATAGATTTATGGTATTTGTGTATTTTTGTTATTCTGGAATTTTACTTGTACATTGGATAGCTTCAAACTTATGATGTAGTTGTAATAATTAATATCAAAACATGTGCTTGCGGCGAACCAAAAAAATGAGAAAAAAAACGAACGCATATCAAAGTTTTATGCGATATCCCTCGAGAAAATCATCAGATAAGCACCAAATTCAAAATTCAATAGTGCACATCTTCATAATGATATTGATACACATACAAAAGATCAAATGAATCCATAGAGAATTGTAGCCTGTAGAGTGAGCACGAGGTAAATGTGAACGGACGGACGGACCGACAGGGGCAACTACAATATACGTGTGGGCGTATAAAAAAATAAGTTATTGAAGCCGTTTGAGACTTGCTCGCTGGTCTGAAAGGGTTGATATTGAAGATGGGATGAATGTTAACGCTATACAAGATTATTATTATTATTATCATCATTATTTTGCAGAATGAACAAAAAAAATTCATGTCAAAGTCATGGAAAATTTATGTCATATTCTAGCGTCCCAGCTCCCGTATATATTATATTATAGTTAAATGAGATCAATAACGCCGATAACGATAGTTAATTTTTACTGCCAACATGTTATTGTATTATATATATACTTGATGGTCAATCATATAAAATGTATATAAAATTGAAAAGGAATTAATTCAGTCCAATATGTTACAAACATTTACTTTATTACTAGTTTTTTTTATCAATAAGTTCACACAAGATAACCATTAATTTTTATTATCTTAATTTTAATCATAATTTCACTTGTATCGATTCTCTCAAATGAATATTAGCATAATATTACAATATATTATGGCAATGTATATTATATTGATGGTATTGATTTGGTAACAATTAGAAGAATGGTTTTGGAATTATTGTCCTTGACTTAGTAAAACTGTGGGTTACTAACGAAGAGCAACAGACTTAGTGATGTCGAAAAACATTTTACAACATCGATAGCCAGTAACTGGATTTCGTCGTCTGTCGCCAAATGCTGGTTGAGCACTGCCCGACTAGATTGTTGCGAAAAATTTCATCCGTAGTTTCTATTAGCATGACTGGTAGGAAATGGCTCAACTGAAGATGAGCCCGTTGGCTCAAGTGTGTTTTTTGGCGACGGATCAGTTATAAAATTGTACAGAAGCCTCGACGAGCGACGGGCCGTGGAACCATAATATGTACGCATCCAATGAGAAGAAAACGCAAATACAATCTAATAAAATTGTAAATGGTTAAACTTTCCTAAACCTATTAAATATTCTAATCATGAAATAAATATCAAAATGAAAATCTAAAACTGAATCATTTATGCTTTGTGTTTTGGAGACGGGTCAGTTATAAAATTGAAAAGTAGCCTCGACGGGCGACGCACATTATAATGATATTCCTATACCGTCTGCGACGGACGACTGGCCATCCGCGACGGGTCGATGGTATGGTGGAGCTACCTCGAAAAATAAATTTCTCTAGTACATCCATTGATATTCGTGATGCAACCATGATCTTGTTAGCACAGATAAAGAACAGGAAAATGTTTTCACAAGTTTGTATAGAAATACATTTATACACACATTAATTGGAATGTAATAAATATACATTATTTTCATTTACATACATTTGATAAATCAGCAACAGAAACTAACAGACTTTAATAGCACAGGTTAATGAAGAAGACTCAAATTTCTGAGTGAGTGAACTATCTGAAGCCAGATTTTCCAATACAAATGTATCAATATACAATTACTGGCATGGATTTATTTGCATAAAGCAAATCATTTTATTCAGGCTGCTATGCAAGCAAATAAAAAGTAATGTGGAATAATAAGGAACATACCAAACCCAAACTAAATTCAAGAAACATAATATGTTTGTGTTCTAATTTATATTTTTTTTTAAATACAACAATAAAGGAAGAAATATTCATTATGATTTTTACAAATATACAAAATATATACAGATTTTTATCCAGAAAATAAGTTATGTATTATTATACAATGATATTTACTTTCATGAGAGATGATACAAAGAGATCAGAGGATAAATCTCATTGAAAAACAAATGCACAGCTTCAAAAAATGTGACTCCAAAATTGAATCATATAATAAATTTGTAATTGATTAATTATTGTTCTTAAAGTATTGTAAACAAACATATCAATGCAATACAAACTTATGTTAGTCAATTATATCATATACATCCATTTAATTCTCTGGGGGTTCAGAGACTGAGCACTACATTTGATATTGGGTATAAACTAATTTACTATTTATAGCACTCTGGAGGATTCCAATAAGCCGTTTTGTGATAAATTTTAATATCAAAATTCAATAGTATACATTTCTCATGTACATTTTCACTATTACACTTTATTTTAAGTTTTTTTTAAAAAAGGGGCATAAATATTGTTGACCAACTATAATCAAAATAAACAGTAAACAAAAACACAATCATCAACATAAACAATAAACATCAATATTTTGATTCCTGACTTGTGTCAATCAATGAAATTTGCTGTGTGCATCATCAACATGATTGAAATCCAACATCCAAAACCTAAACTGAACAATTGGTAGATGACCATTATCTATGTATAATACCGAGAAGTAGTTGTTTCTACAAACAATAATGATGCTCGGTCGTTGAGAAAGTAAACAATTACTAAAGAACTCAGGACTATTATAATTCCTAATGAGAATACCAGAGTCTGAAATAAAACAATAAATTAGAGTAATCAATAGTCTCAATTTATGTTTTGGTAAGCACAACTACTAGTGTAGGGTATCAGTACTACAGTTTAAGGGGCTTGTTGCATCTTGACTTAGCTACCTATAGAAATTGTCAAAGTCTGTAGAGTTTTAATTAAATACAATCTGGATGTCATGTACTACAGAAACAATATCAATTTCTTTCTTTTCCTATTTCATTGTTAAATGTAATATAATTACAGGACCATTTATTTTTAATGATACCTAGATCAACAATTTTTTGAAACATAATTAACATGCACAAAATGTAGTATGTACATATATACCAATAAAAATGAAAACTTTACAAGTTATTTTCACATACCATACAGTGCACACATTGAATCAACATCTGAGTGCAATACATTATTTTTAAAGTCCCAATTTCTTTCCTTCATCAGCTCTTTTTATTAAAATATAGCTCTGAATTTGAGCCATGGATTCACTACTATATACTTTTTAAATACCTCAATATTTGAATTATCCCAGAAAATCGTTTTAAGAAATTATCTCTTGTCATTAATGTTAAAAAACAGGAGCTAGTTTTCTACTGTTCTAATCATATCCTCCCAATAACATAGCCTTCTTTATGACCCAAACCAATGTATCTTTTATTCTAAACCACATGCTTCCAAGGTTCAAGGTTCAATCCTAGCCTAATTAAACATTCATATCTTATAAAGGTTAATGATTTGACTGTATTTGCCACTCTTGATCAATTGAAATTCACAATATCTTTCATTTGGGTTTTTTTCTCTTCACATAGATGGTTGATCTTAATTTACACATTAAAATGTCTAGCTGTTGAAATTTTGCATGCAATAAAGCATCATCAGATCAATTAGAGGCCAATCAGGATATTCCATAACTTATTGACCAGATTAACATTGACTTGCTACATAATGCACTTTTCTATAATGGGCTTACTCTACCTACATCTAATATAAAAGCACATTCAAAAAAGTAAGAACCACAAACATTCCAAATAAGCAGCCAAAATAAACCATCACCAATGACTACCAACTTTTGAAGAAAAAAATCTCGCAATTACACCATTCCAAACAACCATTACCAGAAGATTAAAGACACACCTTGAGTGGAAGAACAATGTTTTCAAGATGGCTGACTATCAGATGTAGCAGCAGACATAAACAAGATATCAGCACTTATACTTAATAAGTATAAGACAACCAATGAAACGAGTAGGATGCCAAAACCTACACAGAATGTTAGTACCTGAAAATTACATAGAAACAAGGCCATGAAGTTAAGTCAAGAATTGTCCAAAACCTGTTCTGGATCTTCCCTACCAAAAGGTATCAATATTCTTATAGTTCATGATGTTGGGAAGACTATCCTTTAAAAGTCAATGTACATTTATTTTCAGAATTAAAGTTTTCTTACCTTTTGTGATTCACTGGGTATTAAAAATACACGTACTTTAAACACAGACCAAACACTTTCAGTCCAAGTTGAATATTCTTCAGATAACCAATCATAGTCTATTGATAAACAAAGTTATATTTTACATAATACGTTACTTCAGATGTGGTATGTATATATATTTTCCCAAAATGATCTGTCTATATGCAACCTCATTAATTTCCAGAAAAGTGTCAGGCTTCAAGCTCAAAACAGAATGAAAACTGCAGCCTAGGCAAATGGATACAAAAATATTTATGCTTGCATGACACACAGTTTTTTACCCATGTAAAAGACATGTAATAGATATTACAGATTGCTGAAGAATTCTGTAGCAAAACTCAATTTTGGTGAAAATTTTGGTTAAATACATCCTACTTACTATCTATAATGAAAGCTGGGGATTGAGCTTTAGACAGTATTGCTGTAGATTTGATACACCAGCCCTCTCTATCAGAACTACCAGACTTAATAGATCCTTCCATCCATAAATAATTATATCTCTACAAAAATAAATATCAATTATATAAAATTATATCAACTTCTCAATATTCATAAATAACAAAACAAAACTATAATAATTTTACCTAGTAATAATTTATAAATAATGTCAAAATGGTTTGTTCCAATTACTATCTGAAAAGACTGATGTCGATCTCTTGAACAGTATATATATGTTTTACAAAGAATAAAGGCATAGTTGCTTATAGCATTAATAGCATTTTAACTACTAAGGAAATAAAATAAATGTCAAAATAAACCAATCTGAATTGTCAACTTAACAAAATAAAATGACAAACCTTATCTGAATCTGGTTGTTTACAATCATCTTTAGTACTATTGACCAATCTTTCTCCCAGATACTGAGCTAATATAGAATGAGTGAGTCTAGTAATCTGATTGGTATTACTATCTACACTCACATAAAATGGGAATGGTTTCTTGGCTATTTCTGAAAAAGCAAATTGATGAAACAATTGAAGACAACAAATAATATCATTTAATGTTTCCACGAACCAGCTGGTAAAAAGGACCGTTAGTTGTGAACCAAAGTTGTTATCCTTGTAAAATATTGGCCTAGTTAATATAGATTATGGAGTAAACAAATTTCTTGTCATTGTTCAATTCTAAATAAATCATAGCTATACTTTTTGTATGTTATGGCTTTATCTCATTCTGGACCAAGTTGGCTTTACAGCATTAAACATGTATAATGCATTATATAAATTTACCAAATTCTAAGGTTTATTTTTGATTTGCTTTAACTAAATTTTAAAATTTTTTTTTATCTTAAAAATATAATAATATAATTACTTAAGTCATCAGAATCTTCAGGAGAGACACTCTGTTTAAATAGTTCACAGACAGGATTCTCCAGAAAACAGTATAATAGATGGGCAATCTGAAATAATAAAATATACAACTATTAATTTCTTGTAATTTCTTTGAAAATGTTAGTTATATGGCTGCTCTGAGAGGAAAGTGGAGTTGATAAAACAAGTCACAGAATGACATCAGGTGTTTATTCTCACTTGTAACACAGAAATTATTATATGGAGCTCGAATATAATTAAGTTTTTATGACATTGGCTCAAGATATTAAAAATTATAGTTTGAAGAATGACTTCCAGAAAACAAGTAGTCATCAACCAACACAGTGTGAAAAAAGTAAATACTCAAATTTCATTATCAAAGGATAGCGGGGCTGGCCATCAAAGCTGCAATGTCACAGTGAGTGCTCTAGAAGGGAAAGAATCCCTGCCTGCATAGAGACACCTGAGAAGAAAACACGATTTAGTATCAAATTACCTCTAATTCATCAGCCTGTATTTGTTGAGAGATATTTGGAGTTATATCTTCACCAGTGGTTAATTTATACAGAAACTGAGCTAGCACTGTAGATACATGTGTTAATGCTTTAGCTTGTTCTGTTACATAATCATATTTCTCAGTCTCATTTAAATCGTCTGGATAACTAGCATTTATAAAGTCTGGTAAATCTAATCTACTGTTATAAAATCTGAAAACAAAATGATTTCATTCATAGTTTTAGCATCTAAATCAAATAGAAATTCATTACATACCTATGTATACGCGAAAAAAATAAAATAATTTATATTTCCTTAGAAAAACATCCTATTAGATCAACTATTTCCAAACTTAGTATTACCCAATTTTCACTTTTAACTGTTTTCTGTTTTTGCATTTCAAAAACATAAAAAAAAATTTTTTTATGGGATTCTGTGAAACTGAATCTTACTTGTTAGTGTATTGTTGTTTATGATCAGTTAGAACTATGGCAGGTATATTGGCTTTTTTCAGGAATCGTTGAACAGAAGCTGGTGGTAGGGGTTGATCTGGTCCTACATCATCTAAACTAACATTCTCTTCTGTACCTATATCTTTTATATACTTAATCATTTTCTCTATCTGTAAGAAAAATAATACTGGTACATGTACTCAAAAAAATAACAGGTCAATGCTTCAACCAACATCGATTTCAAGATGCACAATACACACAAACAGGAAGGAAATCTCTTTATAGGGGAAACAGTAATGTAAATAGTCCCTTACCTCACTAGCTGAACCACTACCTCTAGATATAGGATCTGTATGAATCCAAAGCTTGCCCTCATCACGATGTCCTAACTGAGCTAATTCTATTATATGTGATATAGATGGTAGTTTAACAATTTGGCTGGACTTCACATCATCTTTAATTTCATAAGGAAAACTATTCTTCTCCATTTCATATACCATTCTACTAGAACCAATATAATCAAACGCTTCCTGGAACACAAGCATCAGAATTAAAGAATAAAAATGCAATTTTGAGATCGTCTGAATTTTAAATAAATTTGAGGGTAAACCTTCTGAGGAATAATAATTCTTATGTGATTTGAAAATAGAAGAAAGATTTAATATCCAGAATACATGTTTATAACAAAAAATACGTTTTCAGATCACACGTTTATAACAAAAGATAAATTTTCAGATCACACATTTATAACAAAAAACAAGCTTTCAGAACTCACAGACTACTAGATTGTGCTTTTAAATGTTGAATTAAACAGAATTTGATATTCCCATCAAGCCATCTATTGCAGAAGATAAGAAATTAAAACATCTTGATCAATACTTTCTGTATTGTAGATAGACTTACCCCTTGGAAGAATGTAAACATGAGATCTTTAGAAGCGTTCTGTAATATTTGTCTCACTGGTCTTAAAGCTTTAGCAGCTGATAATAACGCTACTATACCAGTGACAGTTGTATCTGAATTCTGGTATTCATATTCAAACATAGAGAACGAATCCATCTGAAATCAAAAAACATTACATGAAATATGTTTACATGTGAATAACACACAGAAACATCTAAAAAGACTGATGTTTCTAGAGAATACAGTTTGGAGAAATTTCATTTCAAAATTTCATGCTTCCTTAAGTTCACCTGCTATTTACTAAATACATTTAGTTCTTTTGTTCACCCACAATGATAACTCACTTTTTTGCTTTAAGTTAAACCAGATTCTCAATTAATTATTGCCCGTGTGAAAGCAATACATCAACACCAATATATACAATACTATGACATCATGTCAAAAATACACCTAGAAAATTTGAATACTTACTCTTGTAGAAACAACAACAACTGATTTATTGAGTCTTTGTTCCGATTTATCAACCATTTTGGTAGTTGCTACAATATTCTTATCCCCCATGGCATCACAATATCGTGTCTGTTTCAGATTGGTCATGTGATTAGATCGGCGGATACATGTGATAGTATCTTTAGCTGCATCCATTCTGTCATTTAATTGGGCAGCACAAATAGGAAAACTTCTAGCAGTGCCATTGATTGGTTTGTTAAATTTACGATAACACTGTAAATAAATAGAGAAGAGTTAAGCAAACCAGCAAAGACATCAGACAATTTGTTATTCATGTAAATAAAATAAATGTAAAAATATATGCTTAAGTATATATCAAGATATAAAATCTACATCAAAATCAAGAGTTCTACTGATGAACACTAACCTCTATATCATAAACTACCTTTTTATACCTGAAACAGGTGTTAGGATGAGATCTTTGGCAATCAGAATTATCTGTCATTCTATCAATACAAGAACCAATGACACAAACACTGTAAGCTCACTTAAATATAAATCAACTAACCTGATCTACTAATACATTAAAATCTGTCACATTAGAAATAGCAAACATGGGAAAATCATGATAATCTTTAAAATACAGCCCATCACCAGCTGCATTCCATTTGACTTTTTTACAATGTTGATAATCACTGGAATTACTGTATATACCTGACAAAATAAAACAGTAGATTTTTAACAATTATAAATCAGGTCACTACTTAAAAATTAAATTCTTTACTGTAAAATGAATCATGGGTTTATGCTTTAATTCTTAATCAATTCTAAAAGACAGCTTGCCAGACAAGGTAACATACGCTCACTACCAGCTGGCAGACACATTTTGCTGTATCAAAAATAATTTCTGCAGGCACAAAATTATTTTTTTGTCCTTTGTTTACTGTGAATTTCAATTTGTAATTTGTCATAACATGAATAAAATTGAAACAAATACACAAAGAAAATCAATAAATTTGAAAATAAATAAATATCTTTACTAAACACCAAATTATTAGCTGAATTAGCTTAAATTTTGAGATAAAATTTTAATAGTGACCTTTGTGTACTTAGCACGCCTCTCTGTTTCAAGAATTGTGTTTGCCTTCTGTGTCCTTGGTATAGAAGGCACATATTTTACAACAAAATTGTGTGCAGACACCTTTATATTTTGTGTAGCCCTGCATCATACTTGTTTTTGTGTCAATCATCCTCTTCTTTCCATTCACATTTTTTGTAGTATGAGATGAGCTCTTATTGTTTTACGAATATGATCCGTTTAATGTCAACATTATATTTTGTCTCAAGCCAGTGTAAAAGCATTATAACATATACTTACCATAGTTATCATTAGGACATGATTTATCAGCTGAGAAACCTTCAGTTGGTATCGGTGATAAACTTTGATTGTTCAGTATATTTAACACCAATATACCATTGACTCTTTTAGTATTTACTAATCTTTCTACATTATCTCTGAAATGTCGGAAAATATTTTTTTATTGACACAACTTTCACTTATTTATAGGCTACAAATTATAAAAAAATTTCAGTGAATTTCACTTAACCATTGAAACAATTATTAGCTTTGATCCGATCCAACTCTATATTCTTTCTTAATCAACAAAATAAATCATGGTAATAATATTCAGACCAAATACATACACAGTATTATACCTTGGCTTTAGAATGAATTACCAGAATTGCAATGATTGAGTACTCAAATTAACTTCTTCAGAAAAGTTTTCAATTGATGACACTAGGCAATGTAAATATTATGATTAAGAATACTAGTGTATCATTGGTATTTCTTTAATAATGGTAGGGCTATAGTAGCAGGCTGAGTTGCCCATACTAATAGTGATTTTGGACATTAAAACAAAGTTAATACTTTCACTTACTTCCTAAAATCTAGAGAAGTAATTAAAACAATATATGGAGTATGTGGTCCAGATTTTAATACCCAATTATAATCTTCTTCTGATTCTAAATAATGTAATGTCCCTACATTACCTCCTGATTTCGCTGAAATAAAAAAAAAAACTTCATCAAATCAGCAAAATATGCCTGTCTTTAACCCTTGTAACATTAAGTGTAAATGAAATAAAATGTCATATGCCGGCACCCTGAACTCCAAGTAATATAGCTTTAAGCATATGACTTTAAAGTTGTGTGACATCACCAGGTAACGGTCGCTTTACTGAACACTTGGAAATATACTGCGTAATTATGTGGTCAGTAAACTGGCCTCTGGCCTTTAGGGTTGAAAAAGCTTCACTTCAACATTTCTCTCCATAACAAATAATTCATAATAAGGTAGGCCAATGTAAAAACTTACAGGAACAACCAACTTGGTGAGTGGCATTTAAAACTCTGAAACAGGCATTTTGGGTTTGAAGATCAATATAAATTTTTTCTTTCGTTCTCACAGCTTCTGAAATACAATTTCATGAGTCAGAATAAATCAAATAAGTTAGAAAGGAGATTGGAGGAAGAGTTGACAATGATTTTTTCTGTATAAAGTGAACCAGGAATGGAATCATATTTATTTCCTTCATTGTAAATTGAAAGTAGATCAAGAAAGACATTTTATGGTTTCAACAAAAAAATCTTATGATAATCTGATGATGATATGAAAGGCTTATCTAAAAGAGACATTATTCTTTAACAAATTCATACCCACCGACAGTACTTTTATGGGAAAATAGTACTAATAAAGCCGATAAAACGAAAAATTGTTGAAAACCGAAAATGTATTCGGCCATATTTGATGAGTAATAAACTTCCGAGTAAGGGTCGTAACTCATATTCGATTTAGGAAGATACAGACTATACATAAATTTGCTTCTTGAATAAAGAGCACTAATTCAAGAACACAAGGGATATTTATTTCTAATTTTTAGTTTAGATCGAATTCAGTCCGTTACCCGAAACTGATGACAGGCTTTTTTTTAGAACAACACTATGAGTAAACATATCAAACTTTAGGGACCGAGGCCGAGAGGCCTATATAATATTTAGTCATTTATTTTGAAATTTTCAAGCAATAATACACTGTAGAGTGAGGGAACAGTTTATATAGTCTCCTCTATAAAATAGTTATATAATATAATACATTCAAGCGGATTTAGTCTTGAGCATAAATATGGACATTAGTGTTTATCATAATCTATCAGTTTATTGATGTATGTTAGAAAAGATGGCATTGTTAGCACAATAAAGTTGGACAGGGAAATGTCATTTTATGCATTGTTTTAAGCAGTAACTTGATACTGATAATTGATTAGTGTTACAGCAGCAATCTGCATCATAACATTTGAAATAGAATGCAACTGAAGCAAGTAAAATCTGTGATAAGCAATAAATTGTTGAGAGTATTGGTGTTAAGAGTGAAGAAGTTCCTAAAAACTTCTATGTAAAGCACTGGCCAAGGTCACAAGTATTGGTGTGATCCAGGCCATAGTGTTAATGTGAGATGTGCACCTAGCTTGGTATTCTTGAACCTGGAAACAGTGTTAGAAGTGAAGACCCTAATCGTTCTGAAAAAACACAGCCAGGTATAATAATAATCTCTTTATTAGGGTAAGAAATGAGGCTGAAAAAACCTTTCTTGCTTTTTGCCACTACATGTCCATGGGTCATTTTTTTTATATTCAATAAATATACTAGTGAGGAAAAAGGGTACATATTGTACAAAGAACTTGATAAGATACTTTTGGCTTTAAATAAATGGTGCCTGTAAAGAAAATTCAAAATGCATGACTATATTTTAGGCTCCAAAAGACCAATCTTCGAAGCTCAAAGAATAAAGAACCAGTTTTTATTTCAAAAGTAGAATTTTTATTATGAACATGATCACAGAAGCCATTTTCTACAGAAATAAAACAAAGTAACAGATAAAGAAATAGACACTGAAATAAGTAAATGCTGTGAAATAAAATATTATACTTTTTGTATCATACTTTACTACAAATAAAATGCATATTTCTACAAATTTCTTATAACTTTATAAAAGGTTCTTTTACGTAGATTAATTGGTAGTGCAATTTGAGAAAATGCTTTTCTGTCATTTAGATTACTTTTTATTAGCCTAAGAACATGTCATAAAGAATATAATTTATTTAAAAAATAGAATTTCAAATGAAAGTGTACATGCATTGTGTGACACATAATAACATTCAAAAAGTTAAGCTTTTCAGTAAGAGAGTTAGCACTATACTAAGCAAAGGGACACAGTCCTGTAATTTATCATTTTGACCACTGATATATCTCTAGTTTAGATTCCCTTATCTTTTTGTCTTTTAAAATGCAAAAGGTTCTTTCCAAAACTGATTTAAGAAAGACAATAATTTTTTCAGCTACTCAAAATAATAATCACATGACTGTGCTCCTTTAAAAACTTCATATTTTGTTTTTTGGTTTTTTTTAGAACTTTTATTACAAAAAACATAACAATATAAAATATGAAAGAAAACATTTAATAGATACAGCAAAATATACAAATTTAAAACAATTTTGATTTTCATTTGAATAAGCATTATATAAATTGGGACTATTTAATAGAAGTTAGTATCTGGTTGCTATCAGACGAAGACCTGATTAACAAGACCACAAAAAAGTGAACACAATCAATGAAGCCACTGCAAGTGTACAAAATGAACAATATTATGCTTAAAATACGTTTTATTGGCATAAGTGAGTCTGAATAGAATTCATTCTTGAAATTGTGAGTGAATATGTTAATTTGCTTTTGAATTAATGAAAAGTTCAAGTTTAGAAATATAACTTGTATCTTGACAACTGATTAAACCAATGAATTATCCCAACAAACCAACATTAGAAGATCTCATTGGTCTAATATGTTAAACTCATGGATCTCACAATTTTCAAATTTAGAAAGATCAAAGTTTACTAAATAATAACAAAAAATAACTAGAATCACAGGTGGTACAGAGTGGGACTTTGCGAATGTTTGAAAAATTTTGAAAAAACAGAATATTACCGGGATGTGCCATGCCCACGTCAAATTTTTTGTACTCACTTTATAAATATTGATAATATCATATACATGCGTTATTTTTAAGCCTTTACATCTATTGGTTAATGCGATATACAATTATCAAGGTCAAAAACGGTCAAAATCTAAGATTGAAAATTTTGAAAATCGTAAAACCCGTTCCTTTTTTTGAACTAAAAAGCTGAAACATCTGAGATTTTTATATAATTCAGCTTAAGTAATGAGGTAAGCGTGTGCAAAAGCATTTTCCAAAAAATTGTAATCTATATATTTTTTTTCCAGACAACAAAATGTAAACAAAATGAAAATTTAACCTGGATGTGCCACGCCCACGTCAATTTTTTTTGGGTGGATGCATTTATATGGGGTATGTTTAATTATGTTCCAAGTTTGAAGCCTCTATATCTAATGGTTCGTGAGATATGCTTATATTAATGTAAAAAAATTCACAAAATCAGTTAAAGGTTTCCAAAAATTAAAAAATGTAAAAAAATTAAATTTTGCATTACAATCCATTGTGATATATCGTTCGAAAAAGTTTGTAAAGACCATTCAGAATCTGCAAAAATTAACTCTCTAGGTCAATTAGGTCACCTGTACGAGCAGTCCAAAGTTGCGATTTTGGCTGTTTTCGGACAGCTATAAAACCGGAAGTAGGTGTCGGAGGTCAAATATCAAAGTATCATCGGGTAGCCAAAGTCAATGACTTTTGACCTACTTAAGGTCAAGGTCATCAAAGGTCAAGGTCACGAGATATACGCCATCAAATATTGAAATAATTAAATTGCAAATTGCGAAAAAGCAAAATCGAAATTCAAAAATCGGCTTCCTGCGATCTCTCTTAATTTTTATGTTCTTTCATTTGACACCAAAACTTTGAAATTGGCTGAATAACAATCGAAGAGTTTCAGGGAAATCAAAATGGCAGCCAAAGTATCACTTCCGGTCTGGATTTTATATTCTTCATTTTTTTGTATTAGCATTTACTTACGACCTGCATAAATTCCGTTGACCTATTTCATTTACACCGGAAGTTATTCGACCGGAAGTAGATTGTACTTTCAATTGATTCCAACTTCAAAACCGGAAGTGACGTCAAAACTCTGACTGTATCATATCATTGACTTTATTGATGTCTCTTTGCATTTTAAATTTCAGATCAATCGATGCAAAAAACAAAAAATTTGCAAAAAAATTGCAAAATTCAATCGAAAAAAGTTTGCGACAAATTTTCAAATTTCGTAATTTTTCAAGTGCTATCTGATCAGAAAGAAAAGCCAGATTTTAAAAATGAAAACCCGAAGAAAATCGATGCAAAAATACGCCTTCTAGAGCTGATTTTCGACTTTTTGCACATGTTGAACTGTGGCACTTCCGGTTTTGCAAAAATGTTCCAATATATATTTAAGGAACACATTGCCACTACAGAAGGTCTAGAGAAGTTGAATGGTTGCTGCAACTACTGCAGTCTAAGCTCAGGAAGGTGTGTAAATTTCAAAAAAAAAAAAAAAAAAAAAAAAAAGAATGGACATTTCAATAAAAAACTGGGACTTTGCAGTAGCAAAGTCCCACAATTAAAGCAGCTATATAAGTAAATCATAACAAAATAAATTTTTGTATATTCAAAATTTACTAGATTTTGAATCTTCAATAATAAACTAAATATAAAATACATTCAAAAATTAATAATTTGTTTAAATAATGTTTTTCAAGAAAATTGTTAAATAATATATAGTTTATTGTAACTAGCTGTAATAAACAATGTGATAATAACAGTCATAACATGATGCAACAAATAGGTAATAATTGCTGTATAATTGCTGTATAGCATTTTCAAAGTCATTATCCTTGTGATCTTATGAAAGCAATATTATAATTATGAACATACAGGCAAAACATTTTAGATAAACATATGAGAATTAAAAAAGTCAGTGGAAATTTTAATAGGATTCAACTGACAGTATCCGTCCTTAAATGCAAAATATTGTGTAATCTTATTGCAACTATTATGGTTGAACAATAGAAGATATTTAATCAATTAAACAGTGTTCTATACTTATACCATGAGTTTTATTTTACATGACTATAATGATATGGAGCAGAAATACATGTATACAAAACACATCTATAGGAGAAAATAGTGATGATTTAAATAATAAAATATGTGATATGAATTATTAATTTCTCTAAACATTTAGGTGCTTTAATCTATTTACTATATTAGTATACAACTAAAACAGCTAAGATAAAACCAAAAATGTCATCTACCTCTTTCAATGTGGAGTTGTTCTACACTATTTATGTATGTTCTAAAGTCATTACATTTGGTATATTTGCAAAATACAAATGAAAAATAATATAATGAATTGTGGCTTTAATATATGGCACTAAACAATGCTAGATAAAAATATAAATAAAACATATATTTGACTGACAATGTTCTTTTGATCTTACTAATCGTAACTTACTAACATTGATACACTAAAAGAACTAATCTATCGTCTTTGCTGTCTCTTTCATAAGCCCTAAAAACACTAAGCACTACGTTGTCAAGTTCAGTGTTGTCATCAATATAGTGAAGGAAAACGAAGGGACTAACTTTGATCAAAATTATAAATCATAAGCACTATACAACAAAATGTCATGTTTTGATGACAAATTTTTTCCAAGATGTAACTCTTTAAAATATGAGATCATATTAAAATTGATTGAATCAGATAGTCTGATAGTGTTGACAAGTAATGTATGTATGACATCTCTCAGATACTGATAGAGTTTGGGACTATCTCTGGATCCAGGTAAATATATGGTGGGTTTCTATCTTCATTTCTTTCTTTAATTGTTTTACTAATTTGTCGTAAATCTAATCGGAATCTGAAAAAGGTGACAAAACAATTGTCATAATGAAAGAAATGATGGTTTGAATTGAGTTTTATCTTTATCAAGCCATCCATTACAAACCAAGACAATTTTTTCTCGAGATTTATACATGAATAGTTATAACATAAAGGACTGAGGTTGTTATCAGATTCATTATGATTTACATAAATTTCTGTTTTGAAGTTTGTCCGTTTCATATCCTTACCAATTTTCATTGCCTACTATTCTTTGAATAAATTTGACATTTTTCCTCACAATTAACTCAAAATTTATTTGATATTCTTATTTGATGTATTCTAAAATTTCTACAGTACAAGATAAATTTCCTCCTCCTCATTTGGAATAAATGACGGTTTACTTACTCATCAACAAGATCTCTGGCTCTGGGATCGAAAACATACTGAACTTCAAAATCACCCAGACTCTTGGTTCCTTTACCACTCAATATTTTGGTGACCACCATGATGTCTAAAGTAGTTGGTTTATCAGGTAAAGATTCTAAAATCAATCTTTCCTCCACTGCATCCTACAATGTCACATCAAATATTAAACTGACAAAATATAACATGATAAGAGCAAACACAATGCAGCAATCAACTCACTACCTAGGGGGACAGCAAGTTGGGTTGTCATCTAAGAGGTAATTAGGTGCAGTGGGGTTCAAGTCTCAATCAAGGTTGGAAAAATGTCAACACTTGTCAGTGCTTCAAAGGACAGTCGCGGTTGGATTTGACTATCAGCAGAGTGCATGTCATTTCTTGTTAAGCACAGATTATTCCACAGGTTTGATCAGGATATCTACTTTCTGTGATACAAAAACCTTGCTTACCTTTGATTTAGGGGGAGCACCTCTCATTAAACCAGGGTAGTTTGGTGGGAAAGCATATTCTTCATATTGAGGGAAGTTGGTAGAGGCATGAGATACACTACAAGTATAGACTATACACTGTAATACTTGCACTATTTCTTCTTTAGTTTTACAACTTCCATCATTAGGTATACCCTACAAATTAATACATAAAGATTCTAAATAATAATATATTGGCATCTCTGGATGATTCAATAAAAAACACAGTTATTTGAACAATTACAGAAATGCTGCTCTGACTTCTGAGTCAGTGCACCACTTTGGAAGATGATTCAAATTAGAAATGGTATGCCATTTCACATAATAATCATGAAACATCATTGCCAAGTCACCCTGCAAGATACATAGTTGAAATCTATACATCTTACAATCATAATAAATGTACATAAACCTAAATATTATTATTAACTATGTGGATCCGAATAGTACTTATTGCAGTAAAGTAAAAAACACACAGATGAAGATCTTACAGAATAACAATGACAGTTACTTACATGTAGACCTACACCACCCTTTTCTCTATCTAATGCTAGTTCTTTTACCCAACTCTGTAACTCCCAATCACCAGTGATCTTGTCTTCTGTATCTATAACAGATAAATTATCACATGTATATTCAGGCTGATTGGAATATTGTTTTGTTTCATCCTGTTTCTCATATAAAGGGATGTTGGCTGTATTTAGACAAGAATTTAAGGAGAACTCCCCCATTGAACATCTGACGCTATATATACCTCTTTCATTATTCTACCTTTAGCTTATTTTTAATTTCAAGCATAATAACTGTAAGAAATTTAAAAATCTGTCTGAGAGATTTTGGCATTTATTGGCTAAACCTTTTTGCTATAAGAAAGATTTTCAACTTTCTTCAATCATTGCAATTTGCACATTTGGAAATCGAATAACGATCATGGCTTACCATAGTATAAATCTACATATTTGGAAGTATATTGTTGAATTGCATTGTAAAGTAAGAGCGCATCATCTCGAAAATGGTAACCAGGCAACACTGTCTTATCATCCAGCTGCAAAAAAATGTAGGATTCGTAAACTTTAGAAAAATTGCTATAAACTGCCAATAATGGAATAGTATGGTATATAAAATTGTTGACTGATTATTATTGTGTCCGTTTCAAGAACAAGTCTGATAAATTTAATTCAACAAATCACACTTTTAAGATTTGATCTATTGATCCCCTCCCTAACATCTGATAATTGATCAAATTAAACTTGGTAACAAGATAAATCTGAATATAACATGATAACCTACGCCTCGTCTCTTGAGATCTGCTGGAAGTGTACCATCGATATCTAGCCTCCATCTATCAATACTATAAAATACAATTAGAATTTTCACATAACTATACAAACAAGTATTGGAAGTTATACAGACCAAACCTATTGTTCAGCAATCTGGATTATTTCTGATTTTTGACATAAAAGATAGCAACCAAACAGAAATCATAGGGTGAAATGTCACTGGAGTCAAGTGAATCTTTTATCAACAGCAGTATAAACTGTGCCAAAATCTGATCATTACTGCTTTCCTTTGGTACAATCTTAATGTTGTTTTAATATTGAATATATGATTTTACCCTTTAGCTATTAACTGGAACATTCCTTTGATTCCACTATTCATAGATTTATCTACCCAACCTCCTTCTGATACCAACAACTCTAAACCACGTCTGAAAGACAAGAAAACACTAAGTGACAACAACTTTACCATGGAACTAAATGACATAATAAAAGTACATTCCAAAATATCATAATTCAGCAGAGATGTTTCTACTCATCCAATTTATACCTGGGCCAATTTTATAGTTTGGAATAGAACCACTTGTTTCAATGAAGAATATATGTATATAAGTGGGGCAATTTAACTCTTCCAGCCTTAAAGCTCACTCAATGCTCTGATTCAAGGAATAATTCCAAATAGAAATTGAATCTGATATAATGTGATAATTTGAAAATCTACTGGGAAGATCACATGATTGTTTAAAGAAATATCATGCTTCGGTGTAAAACTGTTAAAACCATTCTGATCATACAAAATATACTTACGTATTTATGGCAATTAAATATAGAAAATGTGGAGCTAAAAATTTGAAAACAGGATGTGATTGTGAGAGATTTCTGTGTGTTGCTACGGTAACACCTTCCATTAAAAGATGTGTGAAACCTGAAAATTAAAAGCCAGGGAAATTACTCAGAGATAGTGCAACAACATATTTATGTTTTAAATTAAATGTTTAGCCTCAGCAGCTAATTTTGCATTTCATAGTAAATAGTATTCAACACACACAATCTATAATTCATGCTAAAATATAGGTTTATAATTGTGAAATATGATGATTTTACTAAATCAGAGCATTAAAGGAAATTCAAGAAAAACCTTTCAATCTATGTAAATGTAACTGCACTCTTAAGCAATTATATGTCTAGTTGTAGAATTTGAACTCTCATTAACATTATAACCTTAATGAAGGAAGTTGTCCAAGTCGAAGAAGAGTTACATACCGAGATGTGTCAATGATTGATGGTAAGCAGCATCAGCATTGTTGTACCACATTTTAGCTAAAACCCATGTATTAGGATGGTCTGTGGGTAAAAATACCTGCAAGCACAGAAAATTAAAAATTATATTTTACTCAAAGCATAGTAGAATTTGGATTTGGTGATGCAATCATGGCTAATTGCCATAAAGATAAAAATCAAAAACATCACTGGCTAATACAGCCATATTGCCTTGCTCAATAGCCAGGCATTCATTACAGAACTTGATATTTTCTTATGTATGACAAACAGCAATGACAAACAGCAAATATTTTAGGGAATTCCCAAAATACTGGATAAAAAGAAAGTAAGAAAAAAGACAAATCAGTTGGAATTCCAGGAATTTATTATTTATGGTAGGAAAAACCATTTTCTGATGAAATATACACGAAATATTCTACAATTGTATTACAGGCCACATTAGGACTATTTCACAAATAGCGGAAATCTATAGGAATTTCAGGAATAAATATTTATGATAGGAAAAACCATTTTCTGATGAAAAATACAATAACACATAAGTGCTATTATCGGAATATTTGTAAGGGAAGTGGAATTTTACTTATATATAATTCCTATCAATTCAATAAATTAGTGAAGTAAAAAAAAAAAACATGTCCAAGACTGAGCTGATGTAAGGTCAATCGTGATTAATAAATGTTTCATTCTGAAGTAAATAATTTATCATTAATCAGAAAGTCTTTACAATTTTCTATCAGTTTAGAAAGTGCCAGGGGTCAATAGAACAATGGCTATAGAACAGTTTTCATACTAGTGCTTTCATGGATAAAAACCATTCAAAGAAAAAATAGCTCCAACTTGATTATGATTTCAATATAAGAATAACCATTGAATGGTGTTATAATAAGTTAATAATTAAATCAATATAAAAGATGAAAGATTAATTAAATCCTGATTAGGATGAGTAAATAAAATTCAGGTCTCTACGGGTCAAACTGAATCAATAATCCAATAACTTTCATTATCTCTTTTTATTAATTAATCACTTATGCCACCTTGTCTTATAGTGCTTGGCGTTATCACAGAGGAAGAATTAGCATTTGGACAAATTTCATACACATTATGTTTGAGTGCAATTTGCAGAGGCAGTTGGCTAGAAATTCTGAAATATCTGAGTAAATGAATTAAAGAAATCAAACTATTTCGCCATAATTTTCATTGATCAGCAAAATATATGATTTGACATTGATTTGCCAATAATAAGGCTATAAATGAAAGAATAAGGTTTGTATGGCTGCCTACACATAAGAACCAATTGACTTTTTTTCCAGCCACAAATACTAAATCAGATAAAACTAATCTGATAAAGTTGCTTCACTTCTAGTTAAATTATCTCTCAGATGATAATTTCATTATGTTACTTCACCATCCCTTAATTCCAACAAACAACTCAGAAAGTTGTTTTATTAATTAGAGAGAATTCAAAATTCCTAGCCTTTGTATGTGTTAGATACACTAACATGTGTAATTATTGAAAATCCAGAAAAAACTGCCCAAATTGTATTGTTACTATCACAATGCCAAGTGGAAAATCAGAATGGTGCAAAGGGGAGCTAAAGGTGTCTTCAGATGTATAAACAAGGTTAAAAAAAAAACATTTTGAATGTTTTTTTATCTGTTGAAGTAAACTGACATCAGGCTTTGTGAGATTGATAGATTTTGACAGATTGGATGCATTCTGAACTGAATAACTTTATCATCTATAACTACGCAATTTCCTTCATCATCTTCGACTATATTGATGAAGTCAAATTTCAAAGTGATTAACATCAAATCTTGAAACTTAGAAATACCCTGTCAGAATTCATCATTTGAATATTCAACGTAAAATGGATGTAACCTTCATTAACAAACCAAGCACTTTATTTTCTGACTTATATCTGAATAGAATTCAACGTTACTCAGTGCATTACTCATTTGATCAAATCCAGTTGAATTATTCCTTACCATAATTCAATGAATCAGGAATTCAGAAATTAGACAAGATAAGCTCTTGTTAATTATAATCAGTTTATGATTGATTTCTTCTTCTGATGCGTAGCATTCATAGACCGAAGATGAGTAAATATTATTACTCATATTCTGAGAAAATGTTTAAAATTGATTTATGTTCAACAGTAATCCTCCAATCAAATTAATATGTTCAATCATTCTGATTTCCTAATCTTAATTCTTTGACTAAGATCTTAGTAAGCAAATAGTCATGGTCATCATTAAGTGATTTTCCTTGGGATGCACCCAATGGCCAAACTTAGGAGGAGTTGGAATGTTTGATGCACTATTTTCATGTAAAGGATATAAACATGCTGATCTTGAGTGATGTCAAAGATTAAGCAGACGCCCTCACCACCAAGTGTGACACCATACGATTTTATGATACACTAAACATCTTATACTGATGATGCTTCTCTATGAATAATCTGTCTTTGATTTTATGTATTAAACAAAGCTCTGGATTTAAGAGTACTGAAGCGATGTTGACAGTACTCTGACATACACTAAACCATTATGTGATAACACAAGAATCATAAAGCAATTTATTGAAACCTCCTATATATCTGGCATATAACTTTATTAACATTCCTTAAGTAAGTACCACCAAAAGAATATGCAAGGGATTCAACACATAATCTAGTTAAGAAATGAAATGAAATGAATGGAGTTTTACATCCTACTTTTCTGCACCTTGTGGGCTAATGAAGACGGGTAATCTAGTGAAGAGTCATTCGCATTATTCAACTGTAGTACTTTGTGTGTTAGAAGTAATTTTTATCTAAAACCATTTAATTTTTTTTGAGAATGGAAAAGTTTGTCCATCAGAAGTCTAGGTGTTTAACTGAACTTTCATTTGGTTAAATTAAAAAGTCTACTTTAAGCCAACTATTTTACAAGCAGGAGTATTCCGTGGATGTATGACTGTACTTACTGGGTTATCTGGTGCAGGTTCTTGGTATAACTGTAAAGCTATTGGTAATAATTGTTTATTATTGTTTACCATAAATAATCCAATCGGACTGCATAACTACAAGATTTAAATGACATTTATTAATTTTTATATAAGATCATAAAAAAATGCCTGAAATAGACAGTGAGATAGAAGAAGAGAGTTGGATTGACAACTTCTTGACACTGCTTGATACAATTAAATCTTCTCTCATTTCTGATCCCATGGTTGGTATTTTAAAGAGCTACTCAAACCAAATAACATAAGATATAAAGAGGAGTCTCTTAAGCCAATTTAAAGTTATTGGAAATAATGTTTTTCTCCACCAAATATAAAAGTGTCTTACTGTAAAACCGGGTCTAGAAGCTATGCCGTGTAAAATTTCAAAATCACAGATAAAAAGACGTTTTTGTTTGATTAAAGATGCAATGGTATTTCCTTCTAATAATGGTTTGAGCATTTCTTCTGTTACTGCTAATCTGAAACAATCCAACATTAAATTTCATTATCAACAATTATGATGAAATTAAAAACTCAATCCATGTAATCATAGTGGTAAGATATTTATAAAAACATTTATATCATATTTTCCTATGCCTATTTTCATTATATTTGTCACGTTTCAAATGAATCTATAACTATGTTGTTAATTTTTTCTTCCTGTCAATCAAATAATTATGATCATAGACACATTGCCATTTAATAAATTTTCAGAGCTGTTTTGTAAATTTACAACAGTGCCAATCAAATTAACAAGATGATTTACATATGGTTAGTTTCGAATTTCAGAAAACGTCATAAAATAGAAATCATTGAGTGTTTTCAACAATTATTTTGTTAAGTTAAGATGCTGTAATTCAGTTTCAGGGTTTGAAGGACCAATGTTGACATAAGTTTCATTTTCCCCTTGCTTCTCTTTCAGACGTTCAATGCATCACATTAGAATTCTAACAATGGATGTAGAATATACATACTTGTCTGGAATGGCTGTACAAAGTTTAATTAGTGAATGATTAAGACTGGCAATTCTCTGTAAACCAAAGTTAAGATCATTACTCCACCGGTCGGCACCCTGAAATATAATAAGACTATCATAGACAATACAGGAATATGTTTATATGTCTAACTCTAAAGCTTCTGATCATACCCTGAAAACCTCAAATTATATACTAAACAAGGAACAATAATTTAAAAAACTAATGAAACGGTTTGGCTGTTGTGGCATGATCATACATGATCTTTGCTACTGGGTTATCAACTTGGTGATCTTTTAAAGACAAGCGCACATGGGATTATGTCGGGCTCAAAACAACTGATTTGTAAGCTTGAAAACTTGAACAACATACTATCTTGCTGCAACCAGGTGTCCCTTTTAATAAACACATATAGTTAATTATTTCCTTTTGGTATTTTCATTAAATTGTTAGATAAAGCAGACAATGTAATATTTACTGCTTTCAATAGCTTACCTTTGGCAAATGGAATACATTTTGTGTATAAATATTTTTAAGATGAGCCAAACTTTCCCACTGTCCTGCCGTTAACTTAACTAATCTACTGGTAGCTAATAGTTGAGCTTTAGTTGTCACAATATCCCACTGGAAACATAAATAATGTAGAAAATATTCAAATTCTTATATTATGGTGTTGCATTTTTATTGCCCAGTCAAACAAAAGCAAAAAAAAAGTGTTTTAATGGAGTTTTTTGGTTACATATATATATATTAGTCTGATTTTATAAATGTCATACTCTTCCAAATATTTACAATAATAATAATGCATGCTGAATTTTAAAGAAGTTTTAAACACTAGGACTGTGCCTTATGAAACTATAGTATAGTGTTTATTATTCTTTGAATGAGTTACTCACTCAATATAAACACTCAGTATCTGAAGTTGTATTTTAATTATAATGAATTCTGTATTTAACATCAATCTATTTATATACATAACTTACCTTGTATTCAAATGAAAATTGTTCATCTGGTGGCATCTTGCTTATCTAAAATATATAAGATTTAAATCATTTAATTTCTTACTTATATTTTACATCATTTTCTAACCAACAAACAATTGACAGAAAAATGACAGCCATGAGAAGAGTAGATTTATTTACAATAGAATTTTTACATATGCATTGCAATAGCCCAAATTCATCACTAAATCATTGCAACACAAAAACAGTGAACCAACTCTCAAATCAAGATCTGCCCATTTAAAGATGGTCTGAATATTGACACAGGAAATCATGTTATTATCTAGTCATGGCCTACTTTAATATCTTAACTCTAAATTAAATATAGTCTGCCCTCAACTTAATATACACACATATCCATTCATATACTTATTCAAATAAAACATGTGGTTAATTGAAATTTATACAAGGGAGGTGTCAATCATGATTTTAATATTAGACATAGGGGATGGTCACAGTTTGACAGATTTGTGTACATTCACTAAAGTGGACTTAACATATTACAAAATCATCAATTTTTTTTTTATAAAAATTACAGACTTTGGACTCAAAACTACAATAGCTCAACTGCAATCCATAAAGGGGAAAATCGTGACAACCTTTTTCAAAAACATCCTTACCCATGAAAATATTTCTTTGCATTTAATGCAAAAAAAAATGTCTGCAGTTCATTTTAATCTGTCTTTATATAACCAGCATTCATTTAACTAAACATGAGTAATTTCATTCAGGATATTAACAAATTTTGGAAATTACCACAGAGACCTGAGCTGTTATAAGATATATGACCTTGAATATATTGACCTCCATGTATATGTTGCAGGAAGCAAATATGAATATAGGAAGCATGACATAATTTTGTAGTTACCAAGAAGTCACATATTATTTCATTTTGCACATTGGCAGCCTGGAATAAGGTTCCTTATCAGTGACTCCATAAAAAAAATGTGTAAGAAAAAATATGCAGTATGAAACAATTTTCACAGACCAATCGTGGATAACTTGATGACACTCTGCCAGTTTGTCAAGCTACAAAACCCTTTATAGAGTATTAGTGAAACTAATGTGATCCTTAAAACATATATATTATAATATCTATCTATTAATGTTAGGTTTTCATTTTAATTCTGTTCAGATTTAGGATATGTGGTAGGTAGTGGGTGGGAGGGTTTTTGTGGCTTAGTGGTATTTATGATGATTAACCACAATAACTATGTTTGATTGAGTAGGGTGGGGTGGGGGTTGGAGGGGTGTGTTGCTATATACAGTATAAACATGTTTGGTATGCTAAAGAATAGATGATATATTATAAGAATAGGAATATATTTCTCTATGACTTCAGTCATTCTCTCCTATTGTTATCAGCATGTTTTACTAATAAACTATATCTCTACTGTTTACATGTAAAGAACATACGGGGCCAGACCCTGTCTCAGTATTTTCCTGAGATTACATCAAAAGAAACACAGAGCACAATCTTCTGTTGTACGTCACTCATAGCATTATAAAAACTTGTATGACAAGTCAAAATAATCCGAAGACATTAATAGATGACCGATTTTGGGAAAGGATAGTTTCACCAATCAAATGAAAATTTTAATCTCTATACAAAATGATTCTAACAAACTTTCACTACAGGACAAATCCTTTGAAAAAGAAATATGGTATCAATAAAGGCTACATATACAACAGCATTTAACAGATAATTTGAGAGCTTGAATCATAATTAAAATATGTTGTCATTGGTCAAATAAGATCACAACTCAGGAGCAGACTCTCAAACGTTTCAAATTGAAGTACTGCTGTACTGCATTCACAGGTTAAATTTTAACATTTTGCAAATCTTTCAAATGCACAGGTTACTTGGTAGGTGAAATTGCCAACAACAGTTCAAACAATTTACAACAAGAATTAAATGTTGTAACGGGTCAAAAGATAACAGAATTTAAAATGACTTACGAGCAGTCAATCAAAAATTTCTAATTAAATATTTTATGTGGGAGTAATAAGGGGGGCGTGAAAAAAACTTATGAATGGGATTCAAGTATTTGAAATATTAAAAAAAATATCTTTTCAATTTCCGGTGGCCTCTAGCCATTAATATAAATCATCCATTAGATCTTTTAGATATTTTATCCACATCCTAGAGCTAAAAATATCTAAATTTAATCCTGACCTAAAAGATGAAGTTGACACTTATTGCCCTATCTAGCTATATCTTTACATCTGTTTATCTATTTATATTTTCTAATTAAATCATATATGCATGTATGAATATGATGTTATCCCTAAAACCCATCAATATCCATCCAAACCACTCATTATGCAAAATATAATTGTATTATAAGGTGTGATATCTGTTAAGTGGCTCACTAGTGTTTATGGCATAAAGCATAGGGTGATACATTTGAATTTTTCACACAGTTTCCATATCAACAATGCAAGTCTGAGGGTCTATGAAAAAAATATCATATCAGCTAGAGCTGTGTAAAATTTGAGTTCAAATTTGAGGAACTACTGGAATTATTTAGGAACTTATTCTAAATATGTCAATATACATATCATATAATATATCAATATATTATGGTACTTGCATAGTGTTATCATATCATTGAAATATATACAATTGTAAATCATGACTATAAATGGTGGAAATGCTTGGCATATTTGCTATTTTATCTGGATGTCTGACTCATTCTCATTATTTCCAAATGTTTTCAGATCCAAGGTAAGTGTGTCTTCATTTGACAAAAGAAAGGAATTCCAGTTTAAGTTTGATGGAAAATTTGATATAGAAGATATAGCAACGAAAGTAACAAACTTTGATGGTGTTTATTTTACATTATTTTCTGTGTTAGATAAATGACAAAAAAGACCTACATGCGAAAGATTTGAATGCTTCATGAAAATTTGAGATCTAATGGAATATTTTCAGTAGTTTTGTACAGTTTACCATGTCTGTATATATACAATGCCTATTCACAGCTTGAAAAATCATTGATCAAAAACCAGAGATAGAGGAGTTGCCTACAGCTATGGTATCATAATATATCAACTCAAGACTGTTTTGAACCACCATATCATTGAGTTGAACATCTCAAAATATCTCACAAACCACTCAAAAAACTCATAAAAACTGTCAACATGAAATATTTAGTACATTAAGGTATGTTAAACATGGGATAAGAGTAAACAAACTTAATCATTGATTTTTTTCCAAAATATCCTTTGCTCAATGCTGATATCGTCAGGAAATCTAATTTATATGACTGTACCAAATCCAGTATAACCAAACTATTACTTAGTGACGATTCCACATGATCACTTTCACGTACACTTGTGGTAGCTTTCACAATTGTCTGATACATAAATAGGCCTTTAATCTTACCATATCTTACACTACCAAGATAAATTTTGATACCATCTTTCTGCAACAGACCCATTTTTACTATTTACATTGAGGGGAAATCTTCAATTATCTTTACATCCTATATTATATTTTACTATAATCTATGTTTATATAATAAAATACTAGTACATCAATTACAGTTGAGACTATAATTAAATAGTGCTTTTATGTCAAAATAACCTAACCTTGAAAGCAAAAACAATAAATAGCCCCTGAAATCCAAACCTTGTGGATAATCGGATGAGAGGACAGGCTTAATAGATGACAAGATCTGTGTTAGATTCATGCATATTGCTTAATAATTAAGACCACTGTATTGGAGAACTCGAAAGCTAAAGTAACTTCCTACATTCAGAAGGCTTAAGTTGATTGCAACAGTAAGATTCTGTAATACAACTGTGAAAAACTGAGTCAAAGAGAAGATAGATGGCTGTTTCATAATCAATGATCATAATTTTGATAAACAATAAACCACCTTTCCAAGCCTAAAAGTGGCCTCACCAGACAAATGTGAACAACAAAATTGGACTTTATGACAGAATTAATTTAACATCGTGCATCCTCAAGATCAAAAACAATTACAACAAACAATTAAATTGTATCTTACAGTGCCTGATATTATCACCTTGACTAATAAGATCAGTCTTAGATAAATATCATAAGTGTTAACTCAAATATGATAATATCTATATAGACAAACTAATTAGCTTAACGAAGTAAAAAAATTAATTATTAACATCTATCACTAATTAACATAATATTCCAACATACCCCGTCTACTCGTCAATTGTCACCAGGGAATTCTCTATGTCATGTCATTCCCACACAACAATAGAACATATTCAATAATTTATTTAGGTATAAGGGAAGTGTCTCCCCATAGAGCCAAAATGAGCATTGTGTTGAGCATTGTGTCTATCAAACATGGACAAATATCATCCTTGAAAAGGTTAACATTTGATGTCCATTATGAAGTAGTCAAAAGTATTAGCTAAGTGATGAAACATCAATGCTAAGAGATTTGACCAAGGAACAGTTGGTAGATTGATTCCACAAGTACCTAAGATAAAGGCTGTTTAAAACATATACATTTCTTACACACTCTGCTCCTAGGTTTAATCATCCTCTGTTGTGGACATACCTGTATGAACCGTTTGGACCCAATGAATGGAATCAACAGATATTCTGTAGATCTTAGGTCTGTGTAAAGTTCTTAAGGATGGGGTAGGGGAACATGTGGTCAAGTATTATATAGTATGCAGATTTAAACTCCTTGGTTAAAGTAAGATATCAAGATAAAGTATAAATAGTATTTACTAGGTAAACTTCAAAACCAGATAACATTACTACTATACATTTTTACTATGTGGGAACATCTCACAATATCTTTTAATAGCAAAAACTAAATAGAAACTAACATATACATTTACATAAATACTGAAAGTATATTTAAAGGAAACTTAAAAATATTTTCTAAATGGGATGATAAAAAATTTACTACGCTAATTAAAGTAATGGAGTCAGAAGCTATCAAATTTCTGTTTTGGTAAATCCTGTACCATCCCTAAAGGACAACAGATTTCCAAAAATTCCAAAAACCAGTCATGATTGTCAAACATTATGTTTAGAAAGTCAGCAACGTATTGACAACAATTCTGCATCAGAATGTTGCCCAGATGTACTCAAATGTACCAAATTGACAAAAAAGGAGTTTTTCTCATTATCTTACAGGCTTGTCCGACAAAAACCAAACAATTTGTGTGTCAGTGTTGATTTTGACGGTAAAGATGATGTGAGAGAACTGAATTAGCAGACATATTCAGTGACTATCACTCAAATAGCTTTGTAAATATCAACCCGACCAAAAACTCTTGTAAATTACACCAGTGTAGGGTGGGATTGTTTCATCAAAGTTTGTCCTAGTCTGTTAAGTGGGCTTTTGAGACTAAATGTGAACACTCTACAAATTTTTCAGACATGAAGTGGACCATATGACAAACTGATCGACTTTTCTCTTAATTTGTATAGCAGACTACTTTGTAACTTTAAAAACAACAACATTACCTAATGAAAATAATGTGTCGTTAGAAATGTACATTAAAAAAAACTAAGCAATCAAGATATTTTAACATGTTTTTGATAACGTAAAACATTAAATAAGTACACAAGCACTAGATTTTATCTTGAAATCCTCCCTCTAAAATGAAAGGTTATCAAGAAAAGAGCTATATTCAAGTTTTATCAGGGGCATGGCCGATGGTTCTTATACTTTGGTTAAATTTCACATGAATCATGTAGTATCAACTATTTCTAGATTATTCTACAACCAAAATGACAACAATCTACTCTGAGTATCTGTGTCTGCTAAACATATCAACCTCTACTCTGACTAATCACTAAGCATATCAATCTGTAGTAGACTGTATCTGACTTTGTTTTCTGACTATTTGCAACCAGTACTGTTAAAATATAAAGACCCAACTTGCTGAGGGTCGGTAAATCAACATAGAAATTCCATGGTTAATTTTGCCCATGTCTTAGAACCTCTGTCATCAGAATTTCAAAAATTTAAAAAATTTCCATAAACTTATCAAAACTACATTAGACAAAGTAGGAATAGATATGAGAAAGAATCATTTCAGAAGACACTACTATTGATTATTGAGTCTAGATCAATTGATTCTTGATGAAATTCTTTCATTCGCACCAATTCCATCTAAGTGATCAGCTTCTTCTCTTCCTGTCCATGAGAGAATATGGAAATTACTCAAATTAGGCACTGAAATAGTACTGAAGTTAAGAAATGTGACAAGTAATGTGACAGTATATTTAGCAAGAAAAAGTATTGATGGAATCTCATTTGGATTTTTAATTTTCTGAAAATAATCATAGAAATACACTAGCATGAAACTAAGGAAATCTAGAGAGAATCCATCCTTAATTGTTTCAGGTAATTAAACATGCTAAATTCTAACAGTATTCGTTATAGTAGTTTTATCACGTCTGTTTCTTCTGTATGTCAAATTAAATTGTAATAGATAAGATGGTTTGAGAGATTTCAAACTAGAAGAAATAGCATTAATCTGTATGAGTTATCTTTCATCTGTTTTAATCATAAATCATCTAAACTTATACAGAAATGTTTTCATAGAATTATCTAACAAATACGCTGGTGGGAGGAATCTGCCAAACCATAAAACTATTTCTACCTGAAATTACTACAGATTACTAGGTGTATTTGGAACTGAACATGAATATAATGATTATGCTGGTGGAAAAGCATTAATTTCTCTAGTTCATGTCTTTGGCCAAGTGTTGCTAGAAAGGCAGGACATTCTCATCATCCAATGGTTTTATCAGCTTGGCATCCTTTTTGTACACTCACAAATCAGTGTGTCAAAAACACTTACAAATCTTCCTATACCATGGCCATACTATGCAGAGTGTTCACATTTCCACTACCCGTGGCAAAGTATCATAACTAGTATTCTACTTAGAACACACACTATCACTTCATGCTGAGGGTATATCAAACTTTAATGGGTTTACATCACAGGTTTCTATTTTCTAACAGTGTTTTCAGATGTTCAGCCACCATTAGCTAACAGTGTTAACAGTAAACTTGTCAACAAACCCTGATAATGATCCTAGGTAATTAGTTTTTAAAAGATGAAAAATAAACTCATTTAACTTCAGATTTCAGGTGTAGATTTTTCAATTCAAACATCTGCATTAAACAAACACTATTTCAAGTTACTCATTTTTATTGTGAAAGTCTGCAAAAAAAATCGAACACACTAATCCTTTAGAGCCCCATTCAAACAATGTGGTGGTCAACGTTTTTTGACTGAAACAATTTTTCATGTAAAACTACCAGACCTTGTCATTAAAAAGAAAAATAATTCAGATCAGACTGAGTATATCATAAAACTTTGACTAGCTTTACTAGACACAACAGGGTGTCTCTATATCTTGTTCATCTAAATTGCATGGATTACAATACCTAAGGATACAATTACATCCTGAATATTTTTGAAGAATGATAACACACTAGGATTTCCTAAATCTTATTAAATGTAACTATCATTTTCTATCTCAAATTTTGGCCAGGATAATATTTTAGTCTGGTTTCTACTTCTCTAAAGTTCAAATTTTTTAGAAAGTGTGAAATTTCTCAATTTAAATCTTGCACTTGTGACAAACTTTTATGGTAAGATTTTTTGATAGATGGAAGCCTTGCTAATAATTCCAAGGTAAAAAGTATTAGAATCATTTTGAGACATTAGAATTGTTTGATTTTAAGGATGTCAGTTACTTTGTTCCATTTAGAAAATTGTCATGTTGGTGACCATGAATAATAATAAGATCATTTCCAAAAGCAGATTTTGAAAAGTATCCTTGACCTTCCTTTCTCCTTTTAGGGTGTTTTTTTGTATCCCTGGCCTATCTATGTTGGACATTTTGGTAAACCTATTCAAATTACCAACGAGTGAATTGCTCCGAGATTTAAAAAAAAATATAAATGTTGAAGAAGATTTGCAAAGTTGTAAAAGTCACAGTAAAATAAAATATAATTCAAATTGTGAAATGTTTTTTACTCTTCACAAGTGCATAGATACTTATCTTTCACAAAACAATTACAATTTTCAATATTGAGCTTTTAACAAACTTTATCTGTTTTTTTCAGTAACACCTGGTAGCTCAAAATAATAAAAGATGATAAAACACAGAGTTATTTTGGTATTCTTCTTTTATTCATACTATAGTGATTTTATGGATATCAGTTTAATATTTTCAGATAGTTGATACAATAAAACATGTAGACCAGAATCTTACGAACAGGAGAATCAATATGTATGTATTAAGTTCAACCAAAGCAGAGAAAAAGTGCTCTCATAGCATGCTTTATGACTTAACTAATATCACCTGTTTATTCAGTAAGCTTACATATACATGATCTAATTGTGTCACGGCCTTGATTTTTAACAATCTGGAATAATGATTATGATTAATCAAATTCTAGAAAAAATTTTGGCAGCAGTTTGAATGAAGATGTTTTTGAGGTTTATAAAGGTGGTAGGTATAGAGTTAATCTTGTATGTTATTTAACAGCTAGACTCAATAATAAATAACATAAACTATTCAACATACATTAACATCATTCTGTATACATCACACCTGCCAAAATCACTCATACATATTATGTTACATCATTTCTACCCATGGTCATGATAAGAAACTGAAAGCAAGAGATTGTATACCGGTAACTAGTTAAATCATCCAATTCCTATTGAAAATTCCATGTTGGTACAAATTGAGTGCCTTTTACTGTCCATGAAATTTATAAAATCATGTCTGAATATTGCCAACAGGAAGCTCATTTGGCAAACCATGAAGAAAAGCAGCAAAAAGTGAATAACTTCATGTCCTGGTACATCTCAGTGCATAAAAAGTCAAATCTATACATGACAATAATTGTTAATTGAGGCCAGCCTATGATGATTTAGGTCAAGATCAGAACAACTCTTCCTGTAAGATAACACTACTGACATATTTCATCACTAGTTTCATAATTTATATCAAATTTAATTTCCTTCTTACATAAGCATGGTACAATTTTCAATTCAAATTGATAGACCTCATGCTGCCATCACCCACTGAACTCACTGAAGGATATTAACCTGAGTTTCTTATGTTTGCTTAGTTTGAGCTCTAACATACTTGATAAAGGTTTGGGAATGGCAAGGTGGTCATTTGTGGCTTGATTTCTGTTGGATATTGACTTTGATTGTTACCTTATGAGTAATTACACGCAGGTTTGAATCAACAGGAGATAATATTTATGACTCCATTGACAGTAATTTCCAGATTCGACACCAAGCTCTCACCAAGTGAGATTTTCTACTACAATCACCTTCAATTCAGAAATTGGAAGAGAAAATTTACCTCACATATAGTTCATTATTTTGACAGATATCTTGCCAATAAGGTGAACACTTAAATGTGAAGCAACAAGTGACTTGTGACTGGACAATATATCTTTTGTTCAGCTGTAGACATTATCTACAGGTAGTCTCTATCATAATGCAAATTGCATCGAGTGGTCTATTGTTCATTGTGTCTTCATCATTCACCTTTTAGCCGAAGATTAAAATTTTGATATATAAATATGACGGCAACATCAAAATGTAATAGTGATTTTCCAATAAACAAAATAAAACAGATAAACAAAGTACCAGTATAATGACAGTTGGAAATTGAAAAAGGGTAGGCAAACTACTTCAAAATAAGGTTGTTCAGGCATATCTACTTGATATAGAAAAATTTCTGGTTGGAAAATCAGACAGATTTACAAAAACTAAGTGTCATTCTTTTTTATTCGTTTTGAAATGAATAAGTGACTTATCTAGCTCCATATCCAACAATGAAAAGCAAAATAACTCTGTATGCATTATAAAGGTGTTGGAAAGGTAAATTATGTTGACCAGTGAGGTCAATAAGAACAGGACACTTGAGATATCCATCAACTATTCTTCTATTTATTCTATTATCAATTTATATAAAGTCAATAATCCTAGATACAAAACCAATGAACCGACCAATTCAACATAACAAAAGATCTTCCATATAAAGATATTAAATATGTCAATGACAATCAATTCTAGAACAAGTGTCCATGTTATATTTAATGTCAACTGACCAGGATTATGGAACAAGTTACCTAAACAGTTAAAACCCTGTAAATCTGTGGAAATCACCCTTTTGAAAGAACCTTTACCTAATAAGACCTGTGTGTGTCTATAGATACTGATTAATGTAGATAATTATATCTGTGCTTGTAAAGTGCCATTGCTCAAATTAGAGCAGTAATGAGTGATTTACTAAGTTCAATAATCTTAATCTTAATCTTACTGAGAAACAAACTATCTTCTGTTGTGATTTTTTTGAGAAAACATAACATGCTTTTACTATTCTATTCGAAACGTTTCTTCACAATTTGTTATTTTTGTGGTGTTCTTATCAAGAATACATACCGTAACTTGCAAGATGTAATAGGAAACTTTTTGAAACCTCCCTCAGACAATAGAAAACTTTAATCAAGAGAACTGCATATAAAATTCCATTCTATGCTGTTATTGTTTAAGAGACATAAGGTGAATAAAATGTGAATGTTGTGTCTAATATAACTTGACTGCCTTAAACAACTAGCTTATTGTTTAAAAGAGACAATGATTGAAGACGTGTTACCAGGATGAATTATTGAAAACTTACTTTTCCTCCGGTCACAGAGCCAAAATAACATTTTTACACTGAACGCTTTTGAAACTATTAGTTTTTGTTGGTAGTTTTTATTGGCAAATTTATGTCACTAAGCTTATATAAGAATACTTTGTCATCGATAAGAATTCACCAAAATTTGACGTGCAAAAAAAAAAAGTAAAGGATTTTACAATACAATTTCTTACTCTGGGATCAGGAATTATCAGTTACTTCATCTAAACTTTCAGGCAATAGACTAACAACGAAAACTATACCTCCAAAATCTCCAAAATAATTGTCACCATGGCATGCAATTGCCTTGCAGATATCAATAGGCTTACTAAACTATTCCAGTGGTTTGGAACATAGGACAATAAAAACTTAATGGTTCTGTATATTCAATGGCTTCAAGACATACCATGTCTGAGATATAAATTGTAATATAATGTTTATGACCTAAAAATTTTAGGAGATCAACCTGCTGTTTAACTTTAGATTTCAAGGACTGTATAAATGTCAACTATTTCCTGTCTTATCAGATGTTGGCCCTAATAGAGTCCCCTATATTATGTAAATTGAACTGGGATACTTCTATTTACTCTTAAATATAGATTGATATGTTAGTTCAAACTGAAATCTGCAAGAAAACTACTCCTCACATTTATGGCTGAACTAATATATAACTGAGATTGGATAGGAGCAAAATATTTGATGTAACAAACATACATCTTGTTAGCGAGTAAACGCACTTTAGATCAGAAATCAACTTGAAAACTAATCAAAATCTAATTAATTCTCAAAGGTGAATTACTTAATTTTAACACCTACATGTTAAGATCTAAGTCAATCAATGTGTAGGCTTAATATCCATTTCATAACTGGTGAGAGGCAAGATATCCACTTATTTTCAAATCAACTTTAATCTGAAAGTTACATAAGATATTTTTTTTAACAGAATACCTACAATTTCATCTTTAAAACAAGATAAATGTATAGGGTTTGTGTCATAGAATTTACTGGTCAGAGTGACAGAGTATCAGGGAGATAGCTAATTAACAGTCTTGTATCATACCTGAATCCTTTCAAAATACCTCAATTTTGAGGTGATAAATAGTAAGACAGATCTCATATTCCACATGAGTTAAGTCAATTTAAAATCTAATGAATGAATAATGATGGGGTCATTTTTTATGATATTTGAGATAAATGTGTACTTTTATGGATAAAGATCTGAATATCTTATTAAATTATGGCTTGACTCCTTAATCAGAGCAGAACACTTTGTATCTATTTCATTTTCTTTGACTGACTACATGATCTTTCTGAACCTACAATGTTTGTAAGCTTAATAGTCAATTCTTTGTATGTGAAAAGTGTGAAAGGGTGTCATATTTTCCAGTGTTAGTCAAATGGCTTTTGGAGTCTGGACAAACACCCCAAAACACCCCCAGCCTATGCCTCAAATTTCTAATCTTCAAGATGAGCATTCAATATTCCTTCAATGATGAAAAACTTGTGAAACAAATCAACAGTTATCATTAATTAATTATGTTTCAAATGACTATCCTTTTTATTAATTATCAGCTTGTTGAACATTGTCTTATCAACTTTACAACTTCAAATCAGTAGGAGTTTTAATTTCGGTCAAAATTTTCCAATGGGTGGGGAAAGATAAAAAATTTATCCTGCTTCCCGATGTGTAGATTCTCATGATTTGACTCATCTTCCTACATCCCTGAGAAAAATATGAACTTCTTATCTATATCAATCTTCCTCAAGGATGTTAATAATTTAACTGACTTAAAAATTACTTAATTACTACATCTTCATTCTGGTTTCCTGAGGTCTAAGTATATTAAAGGGATGTAAGACATTTAATGAACAATGTCTGACAATCTTAAATATAATCCTGATAACATCTTCTTCTTATTTTGGTGTAATTTTAAGTGAAACCATTATAATATAAGAGTCAATGGGTGGAAAACCAGGTTTTATATTCAGAAGTGTGTTCAGCAGAAATAAATTCAACCTAAAATCGTGATTTAAATGACAACATCTCTTTAAGTAGTATTGCACAGTTATAGAATCTGGCCATATTCTAAGATTATAACTAAGAATATTAATATTTAACATTTACTCTTGCTATGTATCAGCTGGGAAAATTCAACCCTGTTACCAATCCACTTTAATATTTATATAGCAAACACATTTCAGTGACAGTGCCAAATTTTATCAGTGTTTCATTCAACAACTGACTCATTTTCAGATCCGTCTCAGTCTCATTTAATCTTTTTTTTCATTTTCACTGACTACAGTATAACATGAATAACTTTGTATCAATAAAAAAATTCCTTCTCAATGTTCAATTTTACCCAGTGTCTAAGTTTGTTACATGATTAGAGACTTATTCCACAAATAGAGATCTACCCAAGTAGAAGCTTTTGGTCACTAACCTCTGTACATTGCAAATGATAGCAACTTTGAATTTTTAAAAAGGCTTAAAAGACTTAACAATTGTGATAAGTAGTATCAATCACTACAAATTGTAAAACGGAGATTTGTGATAATGGACAATCTTCTGTAATAAAACTTTATAAAAATTTACTATCAGTGCCATTTTGACGAATTCCCCACGAACTACATTTTTATATACCGGTACTCTTACCAATCCCCAATTTCCCTTTATTTCAGTACAATCCTCATTTCTTAACTATTACAGAGTACCACCTCATGGAACCATGATGCCCAAAAGCACGTTCAGTGATACCCTTGAAACCAACATTCTCAACAATAAGATATATCTGTTATATATACATATCAGCTGAACCAAAATAGAATCAATTCTCACCTGAACTGGCATTCCTGGTGCCTTTTGAGCATATACATATAACTTTCGTTTATCGTCCAATTCCATCTTCCTCTGGTCTGAATATTCGTCATCTTGGGGAAGAGAAGTGTCCAAATGTTTGATCATATAATGATGTCCAGATTTAATCCATCGAAATATTGGGAACACAAACATATCATTTGTTATTCGGTTTTCAACCAGAATTCTTTCAACATACCAACTACTGTCAATTCCGCAATCATCTCTCCAAAACTCAATTTTCACAACCTTGCCCAATGGCCGTAATTTGGACCGTGGAATGTGAAAAACGTCTAATTTACCTCTCTCAAAATCATTTCTCAAAAAGTTATCCAAACGAATTTTGTCTGTAGAATTGCCAACATCATCATGTAAAATAATCAAGACATTGGCATCGGTGCCAGCATGTCTCCTATCTCCAGTTCTTACATATACCAAATAATCCGATAATCGTCGGCTTATGCAAGCCCCCATAGCGTATTTAGAAACTGTCCACAATAATTTCACGTGTTAACTTCTCTGGATAAAAATCTAAAGTAAACTTCCGTGGCCGTAATCAGTGTGTATAACGGTCCAGTTCGAGTATAAATATAAACCGCTTGTATACCAAACAGCGTGATCTATGACGTCTTCTTATAGGGAGTTATTCTCAATATCGCCCCCTTTTATACTCCAATATCGAAAAGCTAGTCATTAACAAAAACTAACGTCATGTCGTTCTTGAGGATTTCCCTCACACTGTAAAGACTGGGTGTTGAGGAATGCTGGCTATTTTTAGAATGATGATAAAAGACAGCCAGCGATTGGTTAAATCTTGTGTTGGATACAATAATTACATACACTTGAGGTTAATAAAATAAATATTATATAAAGAATATTGAAACGATGTTAAATAGAGGCAATCATCACATTAAGGCGAACCTTCTTCCATCAATTCAACTGTTGTGTGGGTGTCATGGACACTGACCAATTCCATTGATCAAAACCCATCCCATAAGAGACATTCTTACAGATGACTTGAATTCAGTAGCAAATAAGAGCTTGAGAAATATACCACAGTAACTCCCTTAATATCGACACTTTCTTCACGGTTCAAAGTAACTGTGATTTTCTTACTCCTTCAGGAGTACAATTTTGATGTTTAAGTATCTGCTTTAGTGTCAGATCTACATCAATCTAGGGTAATAAGTAATGGCAATCAAATTGGAAAATTTCTATATTTTCCAGAAGTGAGATGGCATTTGGAAATACAAAATATCATATGGTTGGCTTATTTACACATGCGTTTTACTAGGCTACTCTTTAAGCCCAACTTAGACGGTAGTTTCGCTTCTAGATAGGCTAATCAGTGATATTCACAACCCAGAAATATGATTAATGATATAAAAAGTGGTTGTTGTGACCATTGGACTTACTATATCGCAAATCATTCCAGTTTTATATTTTCAACCTCTGGATACAACAGGACATATATTTGATTGGATAAATACTAAAATTATATTAACTACTTTCTATGGTAATGGTGAATCCCAAATACATTTTGCCTCTTTCTCATCTCAAATGGCTTTGACTGGCAAATACAGAAAAACAATATAGTAATAGTAAATTCTATTGATGATAAAATTTTATGTTTTATTAGGAAATAAATTTAATATATAAATCATATTTTCTATCTCACAAAACTGAAACTTTAACTGCACATCAAGTTTAAACAGAGATAAATAATGCTTCTTCATTTTTGGCATTTTAAGCTGTAGCAAAACAGATTGGAATAATTTCAACTAAAGCAGCTGTGTCATGAATTTTTGTATGGTCAATGCTGCATCTGTACACTAGTATTGCTGCAGACAGCAAGGGAAATGGAAGAATTCTGTACTTCACAAGTTTGATAGTAAATGAAGAGATATTCACAGGAAGAAATTCAATTGTTGATTGTATGTTAAGATGAGTTTCTAATATGAGTTTTATAAAGAAATTTAAACAAATAAATAAAATCATTTTTTCAACATTTTTCCTTATAAAAGTCAAAGAAGTTTTTAATCATAAAACTCTGTTCGAGTTGGGAGGTTTAATTCGGTGCCTGCTCATGGAGGCTTTTAGCTTCAGACTCTTTGTTTTAATGATTCAAGCCTGAGCTCCAAGGAATTAAAACTTTGATTCTCTTTTGTCAAAATATATTTTGTGGATAGATTTGTAAGTAAAAAGAGACAGGTAGACTACAATGGACATGTAGTTAAAATCAAATTTCAAGTGGTCTAGAATATAACCCTATATCAAAACACTAAATTATTTTCTATGGTTATGATATGGTTAGGACATTTTTAATAAAATATGTGATGATACAAAAGATTATTGCACTTAATTTAGTTTGACAACACAAGTTCAGCATATGAACTTAAATCATATGGTTTTGATAATTCAATGCTAGAGTTCAATGCTGTTCAAATACTAATGACTTTTTTCTTATTAGCAGAAAGGATTAAATTTATTTCAACTACATGTCCAATGTTGACAGGAATAAAGAATGTAAAATAATAGAGAAAGAGATGAAAAATGAAAAATAAAATAATAATACAGCACTATATGAATTATTAACATTTAGTTGGTTAAATATATTATTGTGACCCAACTTAATACAGACAATATATACATCAACACACATTGTTATAAATCAGAAATCAGATAGACCATGCTCACTCAACTGGAGAGAATTTCATTTCATTTTAGTCATTCAAATTTTTATTTATTTTTCAGAAGTTTATAACCATTTTTAAATTTTGAAAAATCTAAAAAAAAATTTGCAAAAGAACTTTCAAAATAACATGTTTTTTTGTTGAAAATACTGGTTATACCAATATATCAATTTATTTCTAACGTCAGGAATTACAATATATTATATTAAAAGTGATATTTGGTTACTAGTTTAACAATGGGTAATGTATTTATTGTCTAATAACTAATGATATAATTACAGAGCAATAATCTAGTACATTATGTCATATTTACATATATATATACAATATAACTTTACTTCAAAATAATAAGTAGAACTAAAAACAAGCTGGGCTTTTTGATTTGATCAAAAGGCTATGTTAAGTATCATGCAATAATTCTAAGTATGGTTTGAAACAGAGAATAAAACTTAAAACGGCTGAGGTTTGTAGTAAGGTATTTGATAAGATCTTTGATTGGCCTTTCTTGTCACAATGACAATATTAACCGATTACAGCTCCTGGTAATAATCAATGTTCTAATTTGTGCCATAGTCCTAGACAGTTAAAAGATCTAATCCATGTTTCATTTTGATTGTTAGCCTTCAGTTTTTGTGCACCATACGTGTAAACTTTTAATAAATAGCAAGGAAATATGAATATAAAAGATAAACAAATAGCAAAATTTGGTAAAAAAAATTAGGAAGCACTATAAGTTACTTTGTGGGAGAACCCTAATAAATTTTATACTCTTGGTAAAGGCAAACTTTTCAAGTACTTCGCTAAAAAAATAATATTGCTTAGCAACTTTAAATGATTTGAAAACATGATAAATATGAAAATGAAAGTATAAATTCCATGCAACAATACAATTGAATATTAAGAACAATACTTCATTTGACTACCATAGTATAATGTATGATTAGGATGATGACTATAATACAATGTAAAATATGTTATATATTTCATCAATAATGAACTTCACTTTACAGCAGGCATTGTGTTCGCAGGACGCTTACAACTTCTATTTGCACCATTCTGATTTTTTATCTGTGATGACTTTCTGCAAGTCTGGAAAACTTGTCCAGAATATAACACTACTATTGGGCATGAATGGTTTTGATGTGATATTTTTTTCATTTTTCTGAAATTAATGATGTCTGACAAGATATTGGTTAACATAATATTCTGTTTTGCAAAAGTAAAAGGGGTTAGAAATTCCTCTTTGGAATCCCTTTCAGAGCTGCAAAAATTTTCCTTAAAGTAGAAAATTACAATATTGTACCTAAATTTGTACACTTGAAATTTGATTTTGCCAAAAACACAGAGGGAATGCCATCAATAAAACAGTTTAATGTTTTTAATGCCCATTGTAATCAAATACTTTTCTTAATATTAAGACGGATCTATAAACTACTGTGATATTTTACATTTTATACAAAATATTGTAACAGGAAGACAAATAGTGTGTTTTATTGTTTTGTCGTACCATTTCGTGTCTGTCCACCAGTCAAACAAATTTCCTTGTGGTTTGATTTATCAGTCCTCAGGTCTTAGTCATCTAAGAGTTATGTCCCATAACAACTAGAAATCCACTCATGGAATCAAGTCATAAGTTGTTTGAATCAACAGCAATGTCTCAATAATTACTCCAGATATATAATGAAATAGAATCAAGAAACTGAAGAGATGGGGTTGTGTGGTGATCCCATCTGAGTAAGAACTTTATCTAACCATTGTAGAGGACCGTTTAAATGTAGCTCAATCCAGCATGGTGTACTGGTCACGTCTTGACGATGATATTCAGCTCCCCAACCTTTCACAAAACTCATACGGATTGTACACATTTTAGTTAGTTCATAAACAGCTTCAAATCCATGATTGACTGATTGACTGAGTAAGGTGGCAAATTCCTGGTTATTGAAGATTTTGAGACTACAACCAGGCGGTATTTTACAAACGGTTGTAGGATGAAAACCATGATGATAGTTACAATTACGACTCTGTACAAATATACTACTATCACTTAAACATTCAGCAAATACTTCACCACCAACATAATATAGATGTACCCCTGAAATATATAATAATAATACCAATATAATGACAGAGACAGTGTGAAAGAAGAGTTGATAAACCTACGCACAGAGTCGTACGGGTTATCTATTAATATTCCTATTATAATTCATTTTTCTCTAAAATATTTCATATCTATTGTAATCTTACAAGTTTTCTATCACAGTCCCGTTCTAATGACATTCTAAACAAATCACAGAGAGTAATTTAGGACCCATTTTTTGCTAATGGAGGAATGAGGAATTGTGGGATATATTTTGCAAATCTTAGATTTGTAGCAAACTGATCAAAATGACAAGCCCCTTGTTATTACCCATGTAATTTGTACAACCAGACTTCATAAATCTGTCATATTTCTTAGCAAAGAGCTTAAAACAAAATCAAAAGTACTAGTAATAGAGGTCAAGTACCAACCTTTACTGATATGACGTCTGGTGTTTTCTATTGTAGAATTTCTATTAACATTGGATAATAAACCAAGACAGAATCTATCCGCATTATTACTGGGATCTGTAAAACCATCTACTACAATACTAGATCTTGATGCATGAAACGCTTCCCCAACTCTGTTATTTAACTCATAGTACACTATACTACACCAATATTGAGGTTCTTGATACGTTACTGGCTGAACATCTGAAATAAAATAATTTTCCAACATAACTATGGGCAGATGTACTATCTCAATTAAAGTTCCTAAAGTGCATGTAAATAATGTTCCAAAATCTTTTAATTTACAAGTTGCCATTCACTGCACTGATCCTGTAGAATAAGATATGCAACTAAACTACCATTACATAAAGCACAATACAATAAAAATAAGTGACACAATAAATAATATACAAGCTTATAAGTGTTCTGAGTAATATTTCCATGTAAAGAATACACCATACAATGTAAATATCAACTAAAAGGAACCATTTAAACTTACATAGTCAAATGTATTTTATGCAAATCTGGAGATATTTCAAAACATGAAGCCACACTATCATTAGACTCTAATAAAGAAATCGGTATCAAAAAAAAAAGAGGAAAGAGGGAATGAAAATATTAAACGAACGTACCAACAGAAAGTTGACAAGTCAGTCTTTGATCTCGTGGATTGGAGAATTGACGTGAAACATTAGGTCCTTTGTGATGCATTGATACACCTACAAACACAGTGAATAGTCAACACCAATATCAAATACATAAAGCATAAATAATATACATAACACAAAAGTATATAAAAAAAAGCAGGAAATAACAATTTTGGTGAACAAGATTTCTTTCCTAAGATGGGTTCCCTCAACCTTAGAATTAAAGGGATTCATATCAAATGGTTTTTCTGGAATACAGGAACCACATACATCTAAACAACATCTGAATAGTGCAAACTGAAATTGTGTGAATACCATAATATTAATGCTTTTCAGGTCGAACCTTTTTCAATGACCAATTTAGTGTTTCTCTATCTTTACATGCACATACAATTTAAATAAAAATTTGAAAACATAATTCTTATTTAATACAGGAACCCATCTTTAATTGAGCATCAAATCAATTTTTGATATTGTACATGCTACGCTATGTTTCCTTCAAGATCTACTAACTGCTAGTCAAAAGAGAATAGTATATTCCATTCAAAACTTATATATTTGTTTCAAGCATGCATGGCATTATACATTACACAGCTATTTTACATCAACAAATGGTTACAGATAAGGAAAATAAAATATTTATAATATTGAAACCAAATAATACATTCTCAAAAAGCTTATCTACCTCACTATAAATTTGCAATAGTTTACCTGAAGGAGGAGGCATTGATGTTGTATCCATAGGTGTAGGTCCATTCTGTATATTATTACTTTGATTAATGTTAATATTATTTTGATTATTATCTTCTGGTGGCTGGTAAGCAGGAGGTGGGGTGTCAGCTGAAACAGTAAACATGCTTTAACATGAGTTATCTCCCTTCAGGTACTGAATCTCAAAGTTACTTGTGTAAATTTGAACTTCTTTATTAGAAAAGGTTTAAACAAGGGAAGACAGTTTAAGATATATCCTCAATTGCAAATAAAACAATGGTAACTTTCATACAGCCAGCAGAGATTCATTCAATTTCAACTATTGTAAGTACACTATAATCATATGAAAGTTCAATGGTCACACTCTTTTTTTACAGCTCTGGATAAGGCGACGATTAAGAACCAAAAACTTACCTGGTAAACCATAAGGACTGCCTGGTCCAGAACTTTGTGGTGAATTAGGTTGTTGTTGAGGTGGTGTAGCTTGGGGTTGTTGAAATGGGTAAGTAACATTGTGAGGCATGGAAGGTTCAGGAACTTGTTGAAAGGGTAGCAATGGCATATGATTAGGACCACCATGATGAGCAGGAAATTCACTGTATCTTGGTACTAATACAGGTGGAAGAACTGGAAAGAAAAATGATATCAAATACAACATGAAATTTATACTATTCTGTCTGTATCTCATTAGAATCTAAGGAAGGACACTACCATAAAAAAAACTTTGTTTTTCTACAATGAAATATTGTTTTTCTACAATGAAATGTTTCACATAATATGAAGATTAAATATAAAGAGATAGCTGAATGGACATGAATGGCAACAATTCAATGAAATAGTTCAGAGATTCTTCATAAAGTGTTATTTTTATCACAGAATAATTCATGTGCGAGAAGAATCTAATAAGCTTACAGCATAATTTTGCAAACAATATTTTCTTTTATACACTGCCAAATTTATATCCAATTATATAAGTTTACATTTCATCAAGTAGATATTTTACTCATATTTCAATGTGATAAAACTCTACAACCAATATATGTCAACATATGGTCATTTATAAACATTATAAGATTATACTGTTCTGTATCAAGGCAAATGTTTCTTTTCAGCTTTTTTGTCAGCTGTGTAGTTTGAAATGTAAATCATTCTTTAACTTCAACTGAGAAACTGTCATGGAATCTTTGATTGAGCTGATTTATGAATTAAGACATTATTAATGTAGGATACTAATCTTACATATCAATTAAAAGATGAATCAATAATGGGTTTATTTCAGCAATTCATTGATACGATCAATGAAAAGTCAGATTGACAAGAACATATTTTAACAAGGATAAACTATAGTGATTGAGATATCTGTACCAGGTCACTGGTTGTTACTTATTATTATCCTGCTATATACAGGGTAATACAAATATAGTCCCATCACATCAGCTATTACATACCACTATTTAAAATAACACTGCCTCATCTATTACCTTTAATCAATAACAGTGGTTTATACCATATTCATTTTATCACAATATGGGTATTTTGCACATTATGGTATTAACCGACTGTATAGAACAAAATCCTTAATGAATTCACTTTCTTTAAGTCTATGTAGATTGATAGGTCTGTTGTTGAAAAAATGACGCTTTGCAAAGACAAGCTCAAGAAGAAAGGAAGAACGCAGGTCTGAAGCCAATAACTAAACTAAGACTTTCGGTGTAAGCTTGAAGATCACTAACAAATGGTAGTTTGCTATTGCATTTTTGCCTATAGATGTGTTTTGTCTTTGTTTAAAAAACTGGGTTTGTTTTATCTATATCTATATGATAGTTAATATTGTGATAATTACTTTAAAGATGGTCTACAATCTTTACCACTATCATATAAATAGTTGATTTAGTATTTGACCCCAAGTTTCATTAAACAAATTTTGTTTACTCAGTTTATCAACTAGATTAGTCTTAAACAAATAAACAATGATTTATATAATCAAATTATCACCATACAATTGTACACTTGAAAGTATAAGAACATATAAATATATTTTATGTCATTTGACTGTACAGATGAAAACTTAAGTAGTTGTACCTACCAGATATTCTATGATGTCGCTAGCATATCACATGGTTAATATCTAAATGATTTTAATCATCCTATCATCATAAATTTTTAACACCATTTCAAAATGAATTATTCGATCTGGCAATTATTTTATAATGATCATGATCACAACCTCTCTCTCTCTCTTTACTGATTGAACTAAAATTTGGTTATGGAGTCACAATCTAAATCTGACACTGAAATTTCTATATATTCCTGTCATTCTAATATCAACACAATGTGATATTTAATGTGATCTCCCCCATTTTCAATGTTCCAGATATTTCCAATTTCATTTACAAGAAAAATGGGCTAAAGTTAAAAAATAATTATGAAAGCTAAAAATCTAGGGCATATTTCTTCTTAAATTATTCCTTTCTTGGCAGCCTCTTTCTATTTCCTTTAAAGCTTCCTGCAATTTCGCAATATGAAAAAATTCGTTTCATTTAGACATTAAAGGTTGCTAAAAAATGCATTAAATTATTGTTTTCTCGCTCCAGGGGTTATTTTATACAACTCCATGACATCAAATTATATGTTTTTTATTCTAGACTTATTGATTCACTCATCGTACTGATACAATGATGGAACATTTCTTCTTTTTTTACTTTCTAATCAATATCTTATTAAGTGAGTCATGAATCTTTACATAGTTTTCATCAGATACTCATTTCCACAGATTTTCAAAATGGAAAAATAATGATTATATTCATGCTAGGTTATGTTTATTTTATATCATGATTCATGCTATTCTGTACTGCAATTTTTTATAATTGGAAAGAGCTGAGAGTATTTCATTTCTGACTAAAAGTTCTCGACATTATTAATCCTTTGAAGCCATCATATTAGTTCTCAACTGAATAAATTGTAGTAAGCACATGTTAATATCGAAAAAAGGGTCCTAATGAAAAATCACAGTATACACTGAGACAATGCCAATGATCCGAATTTAAGAAAAACATTTAGAGGAGCTATTAGTTACCTGGACTTTCGACTCTTTTGTAATGATAAGGATTAATGCAGACATCTTTCTGTTTGGCACTGAAGGGATATTCACAGCATTCTAAAGGTTTAAGTTCATGATGAGATTGTAAGTCTGGCCAACGCCATACTCGACAGTAAATTACATGGGGTAGGCCTTTACGATGAGACACCTGTAATCTACCATCTAGAGATCGTGGTATTGTGACACATTTACTTAATTGTCCAGGCTGACTTAATGCCTTTTCTAAATTCTCTAATGCTCCTTTGGTTTTCTTTAACTTTTTAACCAAAGAATCCACAGCCTTTTCTGCCCATTTCTCTTCTTCATCACCTTGTTTCCATCCTAATAAACGTTTTACAGCTGGACTTGTGAAAGAAAATATACTTGATAGAGGCGACGTCATATCTGAAAATACAGAAGGAATAAGCTTATTACTTGATACTACAAAAAAAACTTATTTCTGCAGGCACTGTTTATTGCAGTATTCTATTAAGCAAGAATTTGTCTGATATTGCTCTGGTCCTTCATTTCGCGACCAGAAGTTTAGAATGTTGAATATGTGTAGTCAAAAGACAAGGATCTGAATCTCTTCTTCAATGTCTGACAGTCTTAAACATAACAATTATAATTTAAAACCCGTTGAAATCCAATGATTAGACAGATAGGAAGCAACAATAAAACACATAATAACTTGACTTTATTTAAATAATCTGCAGTTATTTTACTACATGTGTTAAAGAGATTCCAATCAAATTGATTTTTTCCCCTAGATTTGTAGTTTCTTAGAGAAAAGCCATCATCCATTACAGTGAATCACACTTGTCAGTTGTTTTCATTGAAAATTTATCTCCTGTTTTTATTTGATTCATTACTCACTGACATTGAAGATCATTGGGGACTAGAAAATCTCCTACTTCAAATGATTTGATCAGGCTATCTAATGTATTACAATTACTTTCTATTATACTCTTCAATATTTGTAGGCTTAATATTCTGATACTGATTTACTACATAACCTAGGTTTTTTTTTTTACATTTCATGAGGCTTTGGCTTCATTTTCAGATGTCAGGTCATTTCATACTATCATATTCATTTTGTGATTTAGTTTTTGTATTATCAATATTCCAAATGATAAACAGAAAATTGTGGGTACTTTTAATACCAGTAATCAAAATCATTTAATCAAATATTCAATCCATTGCCACAAGTTTCCTTAATTTTCTTCAAAATTAAAATAAAACATATCATTTATCACTGTAAAATAAATTGAGATTAAATAAAAGGTGTTGCTTTGACCCAAGAATGGAGTACATTTGACATAGAAAAGATATTACCAAGTACCTACAATATACACAGTTGAATATTATCATAGACATCAAAATGAGTGAAGTGAGTACAAATGAATGTTTTCACTATCCTTGGTATTGAGTAGAAAATATAACAAAATTGACCTAAATTTCTATTTTCATTTTCTATCACCTGCATTATTCAAATAAACGGTTTATTATTTTTTTCTACCTTTCACCAATATAGTAAAACAGGTGTAGACTCTTTTAATATTTTCTCTAGCACTTCACAAACTTATACTGGTAATTTTAGATTTAAATTATAATAATTAGCTAATGTGAAGCTTCAATGTTCAGTATGGTTTGATGAAAATTGAAGTTAATGCTCTGATATCAATCTTATTAGTTTTATTTCAATATTTCCTGTAATAATCAGTGATTTTGGCAAGAATTGAGATTCCAAATTGAGATACCCATAATAATAAGCGGCAGTAGCACCTGATCTTGACTTCCTTCAAGTACATTAATTTCTGGAAAATTAGCAAACAAAAATTGTCAGTTACAGGTAGAAAACATTGCAAGTACAGTACTATATCTTTTTTGGGTACCGCTAACAGTTTTTAAGCCCAAAGAAAAACTGATCTGTGTCAATGAAAGTTAAATTTTAACTAAACCTAACTTTTTGCCCACAGCCCAATAAATGACTACCAGAAGACAAGGATAACTGTTGACTGTACCGTATTAGACTATAAATAAACAACACACCAACAACAACATATTATATCTTTAATCTTCCCACTGGACATCGGTCAGCTTTAACTTCTAATTCTATTTCATCTTTATTGATGAAAGCAATATGCTAGTCGAGACAGTATTCTTTTTGTGACTGTTTTACCTCCTACTGTCCAGCTTAAACATTAAAATAGTGACTAAAAGCAAAGACTTGAAATAACTTCAGAAATTGGGTCAAACATTTTGTCCAGCACAAATGAATTGTGTCCGAAATTTGAAATTTTATACCATATTTTCCATTGAAAATTGCATTCAAAAATGTTCAATTCACGACCCTTTTCTCACCTGCAATACAGGTTAATAACTAAAAAAAATTCATTTCATTCAAATCGTGATTACTTATATTCCCAATGACTGGAGAAATGTTAAAATGCTCAGTAAACAAATACATAATAAAATTAAATCATGCCTTGTTGAAAAGCTCTAGGCCAGAATAAAGAGCCATCAGAAGTAAAGACTGTTAATAATGGATAATAAAATATGTCTGTATCAGCAAATGGATTTCTTACTTTCATCATCTTTCTACTTTCGGTTTTTTGTACATCTTTGTATCAAATTCGTAAGTAATATTTGAAATACATGTGTCAAAGGGTGATTGGACTTCATGATTATAATATAATACTATTTGATCTTTTATATCTTTAGTAATAATAGAATAAAAATTATTGAAAAAGATTCTGACAACTGATTTGGCAAAATTGTGTTCACACCATTGTTTTTTTTTTAACTTGAATATCCAGGCCATGCTTTTCTTTTAATAATGCTAGTAATTAGATGATCTAATAGACTATGTTATTGACTTCCATACTCAGTCCTAGGTGAGAAACGTTAATTCAGTGCATGAAAAAGTACATTTTGATAAGAACAAGAACCTTGACATTTATCAGCCGTATAAAAATCCAGAAACGCTGATAATTCAAAAATCAACAAAGAATGAACATTCGCTGAGATTTTACCGGACAATATCCTTGTTTAGTCGCTTATTTCATGCCTTGCATAATGCACATAGCTCATTTCTTCTTTTGAAGCAAATCTTTTTTTAGATATGTTCAACAAGAAAACCACAGAGATAAGCTTAAGGTTTAAATCTACTCAAAAAGTGATTGTCCACAAAACAAAAGGGACAAAATCAGGTTTGATAACGTCACTAATTGCAAAGAGCCATTATGTGATAAAGAAAATTTTGCGATTAGTAACATCATAGAAACACTTAGTTTTAGTTGAAATGCAGGCACCACCGACATCTGATAGTAATTTGGAATGGTGCAAATTAACAGTGTCCCTAATACACATAAATGTTTTAGAAAACCCCTTTACTACCCCTTTAAGACAAAACAAAAAATTTATTTCAAGTATGGCAAGATTCATCAGATTCAAAGCACATCACATTAGATAATGATTTTTGTTTTAGGTATACTGTAAGCCTAGGGTATTTGACAAGAATCTTCCACAACATAGTAAAGAAAAAGAACTGTTAAAATATTAACAAGGTCTCATAACATTTGCAATAAATGACTTTTTTCTTTTGTTAGCTTATTAATTTCTAAACTGGAAGCCAATTAACATAGAAAACCAATTACAATTTGAAAGTGAGAAAATAATTAGTTTAAAAACATGATTGTGTTTTATTGAAGTCAAGTGATTGAGACATTGGTATACTGACACCCCCAGTGTTATAAGTTGACAGTTAACAGGCTAATTAGTGAAGTCAACACCCAATTAAATGCTTCAATGACCAAACTCATTCTTGTGCAGCAAAGTTGCTAAACCTGTCTGTTAAGAGTTTTTAATATTTTCAACAATATGCAGGATCCTGCTTTTTACAATTTTTACTGTAAACAATAAATTAAAAAAGTAAACTACAAAAACCATTTCAATTTGACCCAAGGAAGCACAGTCAGCTGCCATCTGTACACTACAAAAATTCCAGAACAGGGAAAAGACATTATCAATTTTCATACTGGTCTGTCACAAGTTCTCCTTTGCATTTGAACATAAATCTCATCCAAAGGAAAAATCAAAATCAAGCAGTCACTTTGGCAAATCAGTCATGTCATGAGATTAACTGTCAGAAAATTCTTCTGCCATCCAACAGACTTTGTTCACGCTGTATTCCGTCATTTTGATGCTTGTATGAAGCATTTGACGAGAAAATAAGGGTTGTTATACAGTCAAACATCATTTGTTGGGAGGTACTCCTTCACCCAGACATGATATCGCCACGCTGTCGACATCGAGTTGAGAAATTTCACAGTCAACTCATCAAAAATGGCGAATTTGGGAACGAAACCTCTCGAAGAAAGTGAAAAATTTACCTGTCCAACTTTCGGCTACAAATGTATTAACCTCCTGATCTTCAGAAATATAGCAACTCAGCAATCAAGGGCTATTTCTACGGCGGGAAAACCATCCGTGAAATTTCTCCATCAAAAATAAGTCACAAGCCAAAGAGTAAAATTTCTTTGCTATTGTAAGTGGCGACAGTCAGACGGGAAGTCGCATCACTGGAAACAACCATTGATATTACTACACGAAAACGACCTCTACGCACTTCCTGTTTTTAAAGATTTTAACGACACTTTTAGAAACCTATATTATAAGCATAAGTTCTTGGCGATTTTATAATATTTAATGTCATTTTTAACAATACACAGGCGGATAAATCAGTTTTCATGTAAATAACATGCACTATTTCATTTCGGATGTAGCGATAAAAATAAACATGTTATTTGGTTGAATGGTGTGTTGAGAAAAGTGACGTCACGATTTATTGGCGACAGAATGGCGGAGAGGCTGCCCCATGTATGTAAAGGGGTGACTGTATTTCTACTTGGGGGTCAACCAAAGCTTTTGTTACTTTATACATCACTGTGGGCTTAAGATGTATTTCATTTATTAGAATTCACAGTTTACACAGTTATTGTGGATATGAGTTATCCTTGTAACATTGAAGTGTTTTGCAAAAATACAAAACTGGTTTGATGAAAATTGTGTATTCCCCCTAAAATAATAATAATGTACTGTTCCATAATTTGTAGGGAAATACCGTCCGATTAGAATGTAAAGTAAACACAGATTTCCCTTGTTGTGGATGATCAAATACTTCAACATTTAACGTCTTCAATTTAGATTGACTCATTTCTACAGGGCAGGTGGATAGATTAAAAGTTTCTTTACCATGTTTTCGCTAGGTTGAATTTAGTTGATTGGCAAATATTATTACAGAAGCCGACAAAGGCGGTGAAATTCTTGTGCATTGCTTTTCCATACATACACGTGACTCACCATCTGAGAGCTGTTCCCCACATGTTATGTACATTTAATAAGCCTTTATTATTGTATCAGTGAATTGGAGGGATGGTAGATTCTATTGTACTAAATAAGGATTGGGCTACAGATAATTTAAGGTGTATTAAGTTATTCATTAAGGGATTTGTGTACCAGATTTTGCCATTTGACTTGAAAAATTTGTTGAAAAATTCACACTTTCGTAGGTGAAACAAATTTATCAATGAATTTTATGTAAATTTTGATATCAGGTTCAGAACTACATATGTATAATGCAGTATTAGATCGACATTGCGTTTATATAAATATATGTTGTTTTAAACATACTTCAAGAAATTTCAACAGGAACATTCCAACTTTTGACTGAAAATGGCCATTATTTAATATAATAATGTTATCCCATGTTAACAACGTTATCAATGCAAAGTTTTTTAAAGCTGAAATTCCTTTAAAGATAAAAATAAACAGATAGACGCACATCTATATGCCGATATTGGGAAATCAGCTTTAGATAGCCCATCATTATGATCCAATTGGTTAGAGAATTTTATTCAGTTTATTTCTGAACCCATATTGAATCCATATTATAGAGTATGAAATATGGCACATGTAGTATTGTTTAAATAATATTTCCTCTATATTTCAGAGGATGGTTCAGTAGATGTTAGTAACAATGTGCCAGAAACTCTATCTAGAAGGGGTATGTACTGATGATGGTAGATTAAGTCTGCCTCTTGTATCTTCAGCTCTACTCTTTGTATCCAGATACTGTCAGTCATACCATTTTCAGTATTTTTTAGTCATACCAAATGATTTGAAATCAACAGGTAAGAATTTAGGATGAGAAGTTGTATGTATGCTATATTCATTTTTTTACTAATGAATGAGCAGTTTTTGAAAAGATATCATTATCGAAATACATAAATCAGACCGTTAAAAGGATTGTTAGAGGTTTTTCTAAATATTTGATGTGTATTGGGAACACTGATAGCACTGTTTCAATTTTAAGTCAGACGTTTGTGGTTTCAGCAATTCCATTTAAACCAAGTGTTTGATAACATCACTAATCGAGAAGGGCCTTATGTGGTACAAGCCTTTTTTACGATTAGTGACGCTATAAAACGCTTAGTTTAGGCATCTGACTGAAATTTTTAATGGTGCAAGTTGATGCTATCGATGTCACATTAAAATTTTAGAAAACCCCTTTACTATCCCTTTAAAACCAAAGTGACTTTCAAGCATTCATTACCGATATTGTGAATTGGAGAAGTCCAAATGTGATACTGATACCAACTGGACTGGAACTGCAAGTGTCATTTCAAAACATACACAAGTAGGCTTCATACTTTTGTCCATGCCCTGATAACTTAAGATTCTGAGGTTATTGTGCCACTATGCCTGCGAGATTTATCAATTTTTTCACAGGGAATCTCCTTGCATAATTATAATATTAAAATTGTTTCTGATTACTTCCATTTCAGAAAAGTATGTTTTTCAGTCAAGTAATATCTTAAAAGGGTTGAATATTGAATATATTAAAGAGAGTTGTCTACCTTGCTTGGTAAAGAACTGTATATTACCTGTAAGTCTTGATGAAGAAACATGCATGATAAGATCAGGTCTATGTGGGACAGTCAGACATCTTATACAATCATCACATCACAATAATCCTGGAGAAAACTTCATAGATTTATTGGTAGGTATTTTGCAGTTTTGATCATAATTTCATCTTAAAATGAATCATTCTTAGCTTTCCAAAAACTTAATGCTTAAAACTAAAGATCATGATAACGCATAAAATTGAATTTATTGGAACTGGATTAGGAAGAATTCTTTTAACATTATTTTACATGTTGGTATCTGAATATTTGCCATGCTTCGTGCATTCTATTTGTTAAGTAAATGAATTTGAATTACTTGTATCATTGTAGGGGTTTAGAAGTGGCAGTTTGAGAATGTGTGCTGAGGTAAGAAATCAAGCGGTATTTGTCAGGGGAGGTAATTTGATGTATCAGGGGAGATAATGACAAGGCATTAAGCCGCTTGGATCAAGGAGGTAGACATAACATAAAAACCATCCTGAGTTATACAGATGGAGATAATTTGGTATGTCAATAATGATAATGATAATAAAAATCACTTTTGATTTGTAAGGGAGAAATATTATTTTTTAAGATCAAAAGGATTAAGGAGTCAAGTTTTAGATGTTGAATAAGAATCAAATTGTTATTATTTCAGGTATCTGGGTGGACTAAATTGTGTGAAGTTGATCTTCCTGATGCTATTTTAAATCTTGTGTCAAAAATTAAGTGAGTTTATGTTATTTTAAAACATATCTCTTGAGATATGGACATTTACCTTAAGACAAATATTTTTCAATGTTTGATACCTTTTAATGTGAAAATTTTGTGATCATGGCACTGTGTCTGTTTCTTCCACTCATTAGAGTCAAAAGTTGAGTCAGGTGTTAGGGAAACGAACGGATGCCAGTTTACTGAGATTTCAAGGATGGGTTTTATATTCTTTAGATCTGATCATTGCTCCAAAGTTGTATTTTTAGTTTGAACAGATGTTGATTTGTTTAAATAACTTAACTATACTTTTGCATATCCATGTTGTGCTTATGTTTGGTTTTTGGAATTAAATATTTGTTTTATCATTTAGAAATCCTAAAGCTGGACCTGTTTATACCATTTTGAAAATATTTATCTTAATTTTAGTGAAATGGATATAAAGGAAGAGAATGAAATTGCTATTCCAGTAGATTTGTTGAAATTAGAGATGCATTTTTCAAAGCCTCCTAAAATACATAATGATCATAAAATAAAAAAACGTATACTAGTTGAAAATAGAGATGAGATCCTCAATTCTGAGAGTGGTATGGAACTGCTGATGTCGCTAAAACGAGACAGAAATGACTGTTTATTTGAGCGAGACGTTATTTTATCACATGGTATTCGCAGATATTTTATTTATAAAAATGTCAAAAACAATTTGTACCTTAAAAGTGATAAAAAGTATGCCAAGGACAGAATTCCAAAATACAAACCAAAAGACAAAGAAAGGCCAATAACTCCTCCTGTACAGAAAACAAATGAAGAAAAGGCGGAACGTAGAAAAGAGAAAAAGAAAAGAAAATTGGAAAGAAAAGAAGCTAAGCGTTTAGCTGAAATTGAACAAGAAACTTTAAAATTGAATTTAAATCGTAACACTTCAGTTAAAATTGATGTGAATGATTCAGTTGACACTGATGAACTTTCAAGAAGCATTTCTGATAGTGACTCTACAACAGGAGACAATTATGGCTGTGTAAAAAGTGAACCATACACCATAGAGGAAATAATATCAGCATTTAAAACTATAGCTATTTTAGATGTAGAATTTGTTCATGTATATTCTGAAGGTTTAGAGATGACTGTTGCTGATCTGATACTGTTTGTTTATTGTTATTTGTTAATGGTAAGAGAATTCTTTTCTTGGTTAAACTTAGTGTTTTGACACAGTAAAATCTAAATTTCAGTATATTTTATTAAAGGGTAAATATGTTCGAGCATGTAACTTGTTTGAAAATGGTCTGACAATATCATTTATTTCTTTTCTCTATTTTCTTCATGCATGTCAAATCTAAGATAGCTGCCTTGATGATGGTTACATATCTAAAGTGTTTCAACATATAAGGATGAGCTTTTGTGAATTACAATAAAGTAAAATTGCCTATATGCTTTTACTTGTCATTTGATTTGATTTAAATATATTATTTATTTATAATACATGTAACAGTAATGAAAACTTTATGATTTGTAGAAAAGTTTGAACTTTAAAATGGATGCCTTAAAAGAACATCTACCAAATATTTCAACTTGGTTAGATCATATGTTATCATTACCTAGAATAAAGGAATCCTGTCAGCAGTGTGGTTTATCATGGAATCCCAGACTTGCAGGAATAAATAATGTAACATTTAAAATTCTGTCTGATACTGTTCCTGTGGATGAAAATATGGAACTTCAGTAAGTTGTGATTTTTTTCAAACAATTAACTTGAAAATTATTTAACCTTATTCTGTCAGTTTTTTTTTTATGATTGATAAAACCAGCCCAATCAGATGTTGATATGACTTGACTGGCTCTGAGTACCAAACAATAAAATGCTACAAAACATGCTTAAAGGTGTTATGGAAAAGATAAGTTTTTCTCTGCACTATGCATTGCACACAACGGCCAGTGTGCCTCCATAACCCATAAACATGTATTTGAAGGAAGCATTATATAAATAAAGTTGATAAACTTTGTTTTTCAGTCGTAGAAATAAATCTACAGTACGAGCTATAAAACCTGAAGTAACAGAAATATTACAGTCAATTAAAGTGAGATATTTCATTCTTCCTCTTTTCAATCATTTAATTTTATAAGCTTACTTGTCTATTATGTTTTTGTGTCAACAAGGGCTGTCACTATTACATTTCCTGTCTTTCAGGGCAAATTTTTTTTCTCTGATTATCTTAAATATGTGAAAATGTCACTTAACTCTTGTAATGAAAAAACATTCTAAAATAGAATCAGAGTTGGACATTCTATCTGATAGACCTGCAAAGATGGTCTAATCAACATATATTCGCTTCCAATGTCTCCTCCAGAAGAATTTTTGATGATGTGTTAAAGGTAAAATAGTCATCTGAATAGTTTTCCTAAAGTTCAGTATAAGGTTGAGTATTTATCTGTGTAGTAACCAATTTAGAATTGTGTCTTTCAGAAGAGTAATATTGATATCAAGCTAGGTAAACATCCTTGTAATGAAGATGTTGGTATAAATTGGAATGATTTACCACTAAGTGCTCATCCACAGGAAGGTTGGTATATATCTCTATCAAATCAGGCCTATCTGTGTAAACAAAATGGATATCTTATAAAAATTTTATAGGAAGTGCGCTGACATCTTGATATGAATAGTTACTGGACCTGTTGTTGAGGAACACAATTTTAAAAAAAATGTTACATGCATTTGAAATATAAATTTCTCATTTGAATCTTTTCAGCGTTTCATTTCCAGATCTGGTACAAACTCAACATTATTTTGAATATAAAATTTTACCATCGTTTGTTTGTCTTTATAAAGGTGCTGTTCCACAGAAGAGAATAGAAAGAAAATGTCAACAATTAGAGAATTTAGTAACAGCTGTAGTGAAACTAGCTAAACCTGGTAATATTATTGTAGATTTCTGTAGTGGAGGTGTAAGTAAATATATTATTATCAGAGAGAAAGTGCTCACCAGATAGACTCTCAGAAGCATGTAAATTTTTCTCACCTTGAGGAATGTTCCATTAGAAAATAAACTCGCTACTGCTATGTGTATAGGATATCCATTGAAAGCACTGACAATCTGTAACACGAGTTTGCTTGCTACATCTGGCAATGAGAGACAATAATCTTGTTTGCAACTGACAGAGTTAACCCACTGATATATTGCATATAATACTACTTAAAAACTGGTTTGAACAAAAGTTATTTTCAAATACTCAAAGGTGCCAACTTAGATTGTTAGGTCCATATGATTTCAGTATTTTTTTTTCAATTTTTAGGGACATCTTGGAATTGTTATAGCTTATTTGTTACCACATTGCAAGGTATTGTTATTAACTAAACTATTAAATTCTTAAACTTTATTGATACATTAATTAGAAATGGACATCCTTGTCTTTTTGCCTGTAAAGAAAACATATATATGACACAATAATAATTTCTACTTGTTCAACTTCAGTAGGGACTTAAGCTTATAATAGGTCAGATGTCTGAAGATAGCATATCAGGAAACTCGTGGGTAACAACTAAGTTCTGTTTTAATCTTTCTATTATGTAGTATTGTATGATTTAAGGATATTATTGTATGATTTTCAGATATATTTGATAGAAAATAAAGAGGAATCAATAGATAGAGCTAGAACAAGAATAGAAAGTTTACAGCTGAGAAATGTTGTAATATATCAGGTATATATTTCAGTTTGAACATGTGAATAGTTTATATATATATAATAACGTAACTATCATAAAGGTACTTACATATTATTAGCAGCTTCTGTGATAGTGATGTCATTTAGCGCTTAGTTTTAGTGGTATTACAAGAACCACAGATGTTTGATCGAAAATTAGAATGGTGTTAATCGATGCTATCAGTGTTCCTTATACACCATAAAAAGTTTATGAAATTTCTGTGCTATCCCTTTATGCAAAATGTGTTGATTTTAATACTTTGATTCCAGTGTAATCTAGATTATTTTCATGGTAATTTTGATATTGGGGTATGTTTACATGCCTGTGGTGTTGCAACTGATATGGTATTACAACAATGTTTAGATAATAATGCATCATTTGTTATCTGCCCTTGTTGTTACGGTAGCATTGTGAAAACTCATAGAATATATTACCCTCGTAGTAAATTATTTACAAATACTGGTATGACATACAAGGTAAGCTTTTAAATTTTATGTCTTGTAGTTTTTCAACCTCCTTAGTAAAGTGATTGACATTTGTGAAGTTGAAACTCCTTTCAGCCAGAATTCTTCAATTATTTCAATTTAAAGCATCGTTTGCCAATTATTTTTCAGGATTTTGTAACTCTAGGACATGCTGCAGATCAAACAGAATTTAATATTGCTCTTGCAGATCAAGGTTGGTATTTTTTTTAGTTTTAAGTGTGTTCCATTTATTTGAAATGTACCTTTGTCAGTAGAAATGCTGAAAGAGTAAAGAGATACCTATAGAGGAAAGAAGCTTACAGCACATAGCTCTTCAGTTTTTAATCCCATCTACATGACTATTTTTCATTAGTCATTTTGACCTGCATCACTAAAGGAAAACCAGATGAAAACACCCTTGTCTAGAAAGAACCGTAGCCCTCCTGGTTTGTGGACAATAATGTAAACCCATGTGTAATCAAGCCTAATGCATGATTTAACAATTTGATTACAGCACAACAAGATGTTTCCTCTATAGGTTTTTAGAATAATTGTTGAATTGTGAATCTAATATTATGTGTATGTATGTTTGTATATATTTTTAGGTGTATACTGTGCTAACCTAGTTGATACAGATAGAGCTGAATTGGCTAGAGAAAATCATTACTCTGTTAGTCTTTGTACTTTGCAACCTAAATCATGTACTCCTAAAAATAATCTCTTGATTGGTGTACCCTGTTAAGTTTAAAGTTTAATCAAGAAATCTGTTTTGAATTCATTTTGTTACCTCTTTAGAGTTAATAAAGAAAGTGCCATTATCATGGGTAATAATCTTAATAATAATTGTATTGTTGCATATTTGATTTCAACAGAATACTTCCTCTTATAATAAACATTTCAGGTTATGTTGTTTAGTTATGACACCAGAGAAGTCTACAAATGAATATATTTAATATTTTATCTTCATTTGAAATAGAATATTCCTTTATCTTTATATTCTGATCTTCTTGGGCTTGTTTGGAAAAGTATTTTTTTTAAAGATATTTCAGCAATCATTCTTTAAGTCATGCATTTTTTAAATTTTAAACTGTTATTTTAAAATGAATTTTTATGCAATAAAGATGATGTTATGCTCTTCTGTATATTGACTACTTGTAATATGAAAATATACCCATCTATTAAGTCTATTATAAGTTCTTGATCTCTGAAAGAGTTTCAAACCACAGACTCTGAAACTATTTTTACTCAAAACCATTCATTGATTTAAGACAATTCAATACTACTCATCTGGATAATTCTGGACACACATGCCTCAAATTTTGATGGTGAGCTGTGAACACTACTACTGATTGGCTTAGCCAACAAATTACCGTTTCTGAGACTCGGGTACGAGTGGAAAAAAAAATGGTGCAACTGTCTCTTTAAGGAAGACCTGAATAAAGATAGATATAAAACAAGCTTCAGTAGGTTTATTTTATAAGATGAAACCACATACATAATAACAACTCATTTACCCAAAAATATATTCAAAGATATCCAAATTATCGCATTAATTAAATGTTAATGGGAAAAAATAGGAACACAAATTTACAATCAATTTACAAAATCATGGTTTAACTGGTAACAGAAATATATCCATGATATAGTGCCTAAATATTTTCAATTTGATGCAGTTACATATAGTTCTATTATAATACTATTAATTATCAACTGGAAAATATTATTCAATTGTTTCCTTGAGTGGCATTTAGTAATTGATGATATTAACACGAACACAATTATATGGATAACAATTACTTTAATAAATAACTTGCGACGTTTCGACGATGATTCTTTCGTCTTTATCAAGCAATGATGAATCATTGTCGAAACGTCGCAAGTTATTTATTAAAGTAATTGGTATCCATATAATTGTGTTTGTGTTATTCAATTGTTGACACTTGCAATTTTTCACTGGTTTATAATGTACAATGCATAAGTAAGAGATTTCAATTAGCCTACATAAATTAGCTAAATTGATATAAGATACTGAATTGGAATTGACATGCTACCAGATTGATCAATAAATTTCCAAATACTTTAAAAGTAGGAGTACAAACCGAGTTTGGACCTGTAGAATTCAGAATAAGCGAAAAAAATATGCATCACTCATATTGATAAAAATGCAGAAATATTTTCTTTTTTTTCAAAATCACATTAAACTCTCTGACAAACCCAGAGATAATGCCTATTCAACTCTAAGAAATCATGCAGAAATATTGCTTGAGAATAATTATGTAACTATATAAAAAAACATTAACAAATATGAAATAAAAACTCCACAATATGGTTCATAGACACAATATATTATAATGTTTGAACATTTTCATCAAATGGGCATAAATATCAAAATTCCCCTTATTTGCTTGTGACTCAAATTCCATGCAGTCAATGTGCAGAATTCTAAAAATAAACCTCAGAAATTAATGCGATATTACATGCGATTTTATCTTCACAATACATAATAATGATATATAACAAATACAATACTTTATCTACAGTAATAAAATCACAATGAAGGAACTGTCCCTGATTTTACAATAGCCTAATGGTAACAATGGTTAAAAATTCATCTGTAGACTTTAAGTGTGTGGAACTTAAGGTCATGTCGGAACTCTACAAGGGTCAGATCCCATGTAAATCAAACGCAAACAAAATTTTAAAATATGGACAAAATGTAGATATAGAATTAAGGGCATAACAAAAAGTATTTACAAATACAACAATAATAACTGTTGTGGTGCTCAACTTGAAATTCATATTCATACATGCAATCAATAACATCATGTTTTCCATTGACAGCCGATTTAGAGAGTAAATGCTATCGCACTGAGAGTGTTCATTCCTGGCAGACTAAATAAGGTACCATTAAAAAATAAAGATATTTTGGAAGTTTCTTTTGTATGATCCAAATTAGTTTTGTATGAACAGAATTAAAACTAGCTGTTAGCGCCACAATGTTAACAATCTCTAGTCAGTTTTCAATGGGCTAGACTTTTGTTGGTATAGTTCATGGCTTCTGGTTCTTCTTTATTACCTCATCATACCATATAAATAGAACCATATAAATATAGAATAACATCTGAAATGACGAAAATAGTTTATTCAAAAGAAGTTCTTTCAATGTTTCAATAATTATCATATATAGTTCAGCCACACAAAATTCGCATTTATCAGCTACTTCAAAATTTTTTCTTAAGTGCTATAAACCCTCTTTTAGGGGACAAAATGGCAAAAAACATGGTAAAATACTGAGAGTGCCAGAGTGGGTCTCTAATTCAAATCATGTACATTTAGCTCAAAGAAATGGATTGATCTCGGCTTTCATAATTTCAACCATCTTATCATACATTTAGAAGCACAGATGGGACAATATTGACATGAACTATCACACAGATCTTTTTTTATTAAGAAACCATTCATCACACGACTTAATAACTCACCTAATTCTGCATCTGTGTGAATAATTCTGTTGCTTGACTGGTGCTAGGCATCTCAACATCAGGCTGCATAGCAAACTGTACTGGTCCACCATCTTCTTGCACCAAAGTATGGGTAACTTCATTTGAGTCTGCAGCTTGGACAATTATAATAGTTTCTTGACCTCCATCTGTTTGTAGAGTTGTAAATGTTTGACCTTGAAGCATACTTCCATCAGAGACAACAGTTGCAAAGTCACCTTCTTGAACTGTAGCATAAACTGTTGTAGTCCCATCTTCATTTTTCACTTCTGTCATCTCCGCAATCTTTTCTTCATCCAATGTTGTTTCATGCATCTCTTCATCATCTGGGGCTTCTTCCTCAATCTTCTTAATATAGGCCTGCATAGCTTTAGCAGCTTCACCATGAGCTACATGAACTTTTCCAATATGCTCCAGAAGAAGTTTCTTTCTTTTGAAGGTTTCGTGACACATGTCACACATGTATGGCGATAGTTTCTTGTGTACCAGTTGAATGTGGGACATTAGGTTAGATTTGTTATTAAAGCATCGTCCACAGTCAGTACATTTATGAGGTTTCTCTCCAGTATGAATCAGCATGTGTCTATCCACATGGTACTTCTTGGTAAATCTCTTCTCACAAACTGAACAAATAAAGATCTTCTGATTGGGGGATTTCCATCCTTCATGAACTCTCTTGGTATGTCCAATCAAAGCTCCAAGAGTCTTGAAAGCAGCTTTACAGACACTGCATAAATACTGTCTCGTATGGAGATGCATTCCTTTGATATGGGTATTCAGATTTCCTCTAAAGGCTGATGAATAGTCGCAATGAGGGCACTTGTATGGTTTACGTCCAGAATGAACTGTTCTCATGTGAGAGCTCATACCAGTCTTGAGTACAACTTTTCCACAAATTGGGCAAGGAATCTGCATTCTATTTTGTTGATGAAGCTCCATGTGTCTCTTCATGCTCTTAGTCTGTTTACCACATTCAGTGCAAACCTCAACAACATCTTCAGAGACTTGGCTGGAAACTTTCATGATCCTTTCTCTCCATTTAGCATTTCTCATTTCTTCATCAAAGTCTGCTTCTTCCTGATGTTTACTCTTTATGTGTTTTACCAAACCAATAAAGGCTCTGTCGCAGAATGGACATTTCAGAGCCTCTTCAGTGTTTCTCTTTATAGATTTACGTTTTGGTTCAGTGTCTTCAAACAAAGAAATATCATTTTCCCTTCTTCTTCTTCTTGGACTTTCTTCTTCTTCGTCAAATAGTCCTTCATCTTCAAAATTCATATTCAATGGTCCAAATTTCTTCTTCTTAAGTTTGGGATCAGTTTGTGTTTGGACTGTTCTTCTTCCAGGAGACTCCAATACAACATGAAACTCCACAAATGGTTGCATCTCTTCTGGTTGTGCTGTTTGTGTAGAATGTGATGACATACCATCTTCATCTTCTTCATCAATCTGATCAATACTGTAAATATCACTCGATGAACCTGGAGTTGATGGAGTTCTACGAATTTTCTTTGGTGATGGAGTTGGTGAAGGAAAACCATCATCAATTGGTTCTTGCTTAACAACATGAGTTGGTGTTTCACTATAGCTATTTTTAGCTTTCTTCTTTGCTGGCGTAGGTGCTGCTGGTGTTTCAGGAGTAGCTGGTTCATCAAGAGGTGGTTCTTGTGCATCTTCAGCATCATCCCTGGTCCTCTTCCTTCCCCTTTTACCAGTTGGTTCCTGCTTAATAGGAGTACCAAGCGCAATAACTGGTTGTTCTGATTCTTCCTCTTCTAGGTCCTCTTGACCCCTTTTCTTTGATCTTCCTCTTCTTCCCGGTGTTTCAGCAGGACTCTCTTCAGCCACTTTCTTTTTACCTTTGGTGGGTGATGAAGCATGAGTTGCTTCTTCAGCTTCCTTAAGCGACCTTCTACTGACTCTTTTTGGCGTGTCTGAAGGTGTAGAGTCTTTAGCTCCTTTTCCTTTTGTTTTCTCAACCTTTATTGGGGTTTCCTCAACTTCTTCATCTTCTTTGCTTGCGTCTCCTTTCTTTGGTCTCCCTCGTCCCCTAGCCTTCTCTGGTTCTTGCTTTTTAGGGGTTTCTTCTTCTTGGTCTATATCTTTTCTTGGCCGACCTCTCTTTCCTTTTGGCTCTTCTGTTTCAACTTCATTTTCATCATTTTCGGTTGTATCCTTGCGGGGTCTACCTCTACCTTTCTTGGGACTTTCTTCAGACTCCTCATCTTCATCTTTACTTGCTTTTCTTGTCTTGCCTTTTCCTTTCTTAGCAGATTCCGGCTCAGGTGTAGCAGGTTCTTCTTCTGCATCCTTGTTTGCCTTTCCTCTTCTAGATTTCCTGGGGCTCTCAACTTCTTCAGAGTCTTTCTTGCTGGCAGATCTTCTCTTTCTTGGCTCATCATCCTTCTCCTTTTTGATAATAGTTTCTGCTAATGGGGTAACATTTTCTTTAGTCATAGTTTCCACAACCTCTTTAATAATAGTTGGGACAGTTCCATCATCATCTCCTGTTCCAGTTGCTGCCTCTGCAACTATGGCTTCTTCCACAACTTCTTTAGAATCACCATTAACTGCTTCTCTCAATTCATCAGCGGTTTTTGACTCATTGAAAGATTGATCAGGGGTGTCATCTACATCTTCCATATCATCATCGTCATCATCCAAACTAATGATTCTGGTTTCTCCATCTTCGTCAGCCATAGTAATTACCTCACCACGCTTCAACTTTTGACTTCCACTTATGTCGTCATCATCTTCTTCATCACTGTAGTTATAATTAATGTTCTCAGGTGGAATTTCTTCTTCCTCATCAGACTGTTCTGCTTCAGCAGGAATATCAGCTTGTTCTTCAGTATCTTGAGCTACTTCAACTTGGACTTCACTGGCATCTGGTCCCTGAAGTACTACTTGACCCTGATATTGCATATCTTTGAGTGACTCAGCTACTTGATGTTCTAAAGATTGTTGATCTTTGTTGTCTAACTCAACAACTGTCTGCCCAGGATGAGTTTCAGCCTCAGAAACAACTACAGTGTCTCCAAAGCCTTGGGCTCCTTCTACAGTTTCAATAACTGTAAAGCCTCCATCTTGATTTACAAAGGTAGAGCCAGCTTCTCCAGAGACAGTTATCACCTCAGTCCCTTCTTCACTAGAAAAAACTGCGTCTGATGTGGGTACCAGCTGTTCACTGGTAGTAATAATTTGGCTTTCAATAACTGTCTCGGTTGCATTTCCTCCTAGATCCACACCAGTTGCCGAATCCAAAACAGTCTGAGACAGACCGACTTCACTACCATCACTCGTTACAACCTGACCATTAGCATCTACTACTACAAATTGTGGTTGATCTCCTCCTGCTTCAATGGCAGTATCCTCTTGCAGTAAATTCTTTGGTATTTCATGCACTGTCTGGATAATCTGAGCATCAGCAACATCTCCAAATCCACCATTTGTAACCTCAGCTTGATTTGCTTGTTGTTCTTCCATAGCTTACCTGAAATATACAAAATTTTATAATATTAATAAAATGTGAATGAAGTGTTTTCAAATGAAAATATGCGATTGATAATGTAACAGAGTTCAAACTTAATATATACTTATTTTTCATTTGTATTTTTCCAAATGCAAATGCAACAATATTGAAAGAACCAAGGGATATAAATAACCAACCCATAAGAAAACAAAATTCAGTGCTTTCAAACATATAATTCAGCATTCCACTTTGTAATAGGCTAATGTTATGCCTTATTTTTATCTCTATTTTTTTCCAGCAAAATTAATGAGGAAATATTGTAAACTTCTGCCATTAGGTTCATGATTAAGTATATGTGTGACATTTAAACATTTATACCACATTTCTCTGCCCAAAATTGCACAAGAAAATTACTTAATGTTTCCATCTGTCTAATCTAATATATTTATATATATATTGTTTCATTCATATTCATAGTTTAGTCTTGCAACAACACTACTACTGTCAACAAGCAATTTCATATCCACCACTGATATTTTGATATTTCAATTATAAATTAATGACAATGGACACCAACAAGAACAGTTATTTCTAACATTATTCAACAAAAACAAAAAAAATGCAAGAAAATATAAAGAAATTTTAATTTGCTAGAACTTTTTTTTCATTACTATGCAATGCAGTTTAACTTATTATGGGTCATTATGACCCACTTCCTTCCACAACGAGGTCTGTGTTCAGTCACGTTTCACTGTGGTTTATGAGGTCGACATTGAAAAACATCCCAGATCTTGAATGAAAAATTATTTACAAAAACCCAATTTTTACTCATATTTAACAAATCAGACGATTTCCTGTGAATTAAAACTTACTTTTCAACATTTATTTGAAAGCGTCTATCAAGGGGAAGGAATTTACAAATAGGTTTCGAGAAATCAAGCCAGTCACGCTTCCGAGTGATCATCGACATGCCAGCAAAACGACGCCATTATGGCTTTGTCTACATTTTAAATAGGTTAAACTTCGTGAACTTGTATATAAGAATTGAGTAGGCTATTCATGTAGATTTGGGGCATAAGGGATGTAGATAAAAAATAAGAGTCTTCTCTGGAAGTTTCAAGACAGGGCAATAATTCTTTGGCCAGAAAATTGTCGCCCCTGGACAAGGGCAAATAACCGAAGATTTTCGCCATGTTGAAAAAAATCCACCGATAAAGTGGTTATCGCCCATAGAAATGAAGAAAATGAAATACTGCCGGTCTTTGCCGGTCTTAAACTTACGTTTAAAGCTTTGACATGTCTTGCAAAATTCGAGTATTCAAAAAATTTAAATTCTGAATGGGTTTTAATACTTTTCTCTGCCTGCAAATTCGACTTCGTCTTGATCTGTAAATTTTAGCTGGGCTTCTAACAAGCTAATACATTACCCACAATGCATCAAACACGCACCTTGTTGACTATAGTCTCGATCTCCAGACGTTATCCCCATGTCAAACGGAAATTGTCAAGTGTAATGTGCGTCTGGAAGTTTTGACTTAATAGCCTTCGTAGGTGTTCGTTTCATTCCGTAGCAGTAATCGGACAGAAGTTTTCGGCCGAAAAAACAAGATACACAAAACCTAATATATTTCGATTTATATTCTTAAAGATGATCACACAATGTTCATCAATGTTTAGTGGGCCAACAAAAACAGCAATAAGCATAATATATCTGTATCACTGTATCACAATGTCGTGAAATTATTAGTTTTTAAACTGCATTTAGTATTGAATATAACTTAACTAATTAAAACAATACGTTATTCCTAAATATTAACAGGGATAAAAGGGGATAGTTCCTGGCAAATCTGGGGGCAGAGAATAATTAAATAAAAGTGGATGAAAAATTCATGCTTTTAAAGTCCGTGATGAGGTGGGGGTGGGGGCGTGCGGAACATTGTCCCGAGGGCACGAAGAACAAAACATGGTTGTCTTTTGATAGAAAAAAATGAACAAGTGCCAACATAGGTTTTTGTCGCGGTAGGAAAATGTATTAGTTTAGTAATGATGAGATAAAGATATGAGTTTTTGGGAGGTTATTTTTGGACATATATATTCTGATTCTGATTCCCCTGCAAAATTCCAGCTTTTCTGAGACCGAGTGGTACGTGGTCCCAGTGGCGGCGCCAGTTGGGGTCTTAGGGTTGCCTCTAAGTAAGATGGTTTGCACCCCGAAGTTTACCCCCACTCCCCGATTAAACAAATTTAAAAATATGATTTTTAAACATTTTTGTACCAAAATATGTGTCAGAATGCATTAAGTCAATTCAATTTTTCATTGAGAGAACAAAGCCAGTCAGTCTGCCCATACGCAGTCTACCCCCAGCGGTGCCCCCTTTGGAACTATATTCGCCCGACCTCCCACCCTCCTGCAAAATTCGAACAAATTCTCAATTGAAGCCGAAATCAGTCTCTATCAGTTTTTGTGCCCCCCTCCCCCCCACCCCCCATGCAATTGCGGCCGCCCCATGGCACATTGGGCTGGTAACGGACTTGAAAACACGTCCAGGATGTTGATTTGTTGAAATTATCTGCTTTGTTGGTAATTTTACAATGGAAAAGGTTCAAGGTGATAAAAGTTGACCTTGGAATAAAAAGGCGGGAAAAAATAATATCGGTCTACATGAAAATCAATGTCATATTATCCTCCCTCTATCTCAAATAGACTGTTCTGAACTATGTTCAATGATTATTTGTAATGGTTGACGAATTATTATGAGCGAAAGCACGGAAAAGAAAATCAACCCTTATCACCGGTCGCCAGTTTTTGCAACATTTGGCAACATATAAAATGGTAAGGGAAATTTTATTTTTTAAATATGTTTTGTTTTTTTATATTTCATGACCAATTCCATCATCCAGAATCAACTGCAGACAGGCGTTTTTCATAATGGTCAAAATATTTCTGTCAAATGATATTGTCTTTTTATATATTTCGTATATTTCTCTTCCTAAAATTGGAGATGAGTATCATAATATCAATCAAGCCAGTAGTCAGACTTGGTTGTTTTGAGGGGCAAATATGGTATTTAGTTGCATTAATGGAAATGTTCAGTTGTAAATTTTCTTTGCCCCCTTCTAAATATCTAAAGTTATTAACAACATGTTGGAAGAATTCACTCAAATTGGAAATAAGGGTTAACTTATTAGCTATTGCTGGCACCGAAAAAACAAATCATAAACGACAGATTGGAAATGTGAAAGTTGCAAGCATGTCTCCGCATCCTAAGAAATGTTTATTGGCTAGAAAACATAGAAATGTATCTGTAATACTACTGTAGTAGCGTAATACATTTAAAAATTTGCAGTTAAAGGGAGATAACTCTTCTTGTCTTGAAATATTGAACTACAACCCCTTCTCAGTTATTAAATTACACAAAAGGGAATTTGGAGCTGGCAAAATCAATATATTTATATTCAGTATACATGAATAGCTATTACATCAAGTAGTGGATAGAAGATATGATAATAGGATCAGTATGTATAGCCTGAAAGCAATCTTTAATCAAGATCGGATAAAAATTACAGCTTTTATCTTGCATACAAGCCAAATTGAATGCTTTTAACTAAGTCAATGGCAATAAATCTAAAACCATTCATCCGATTATTATCATTTTCGAACTTGACGGAGATCTCATCAATATATACATGGATACTACGTTTCATCAAAATCGGATAAAAATTGCAGCCGACATTTCCATATGGGCGTATAAAAAGTTTGATATACCCTTTTCCTTCTAATCAATTATTTAACTTAAATGTCGATATTCTGCCATTTATCTTTGACTTATATATCCCTGATTATATTTATCATTCTAGAAACAACAATTATGAATTTTATAAATCTTAGTAAATTTATGAATTCAATGATTGTTCAGGCAATTGTAAGTTGCAGATTAACAAAACTCTAGCCAGTGAAACAAATTTCTACTTTGATGGCTAGTTTCAGTTTGCAATTAATTTTCATTTTTCTCATTTACTTAAACAGTTCTTTAATCTATTGCTATGGACCATGATGATCTTTGTAAAATTATGAAATCAATTTTAATGCACTAAACATTCATTTTGAGTGGCTATTTTAAACTGATAAAAGTCTGTTTTTCTCCATAATTCATTTTATTGATTTTATTACACTAGTGTGTCTGGATAACGTGATGATGTCACGAACATCTATTTTTGTCATATTCTATCTTTTTCAATCAGCTTAATCTCTTTTCTTTTCCTTTCTCTATTGAAGAGTTTCTAAATACTCTTTGATTACTGGTGACTGTTGAATTCATGAACCAATCAAATTGTGTAGTTTAAATTCTGCGTGGTTTTTAGGTCTGCCTGCGTCAAAGAGACTGAAATTCAGGAAATTATTGAGAATAATTCCTGCCACTTAAAGAGGATTATGATGAATATTTCACCACCAGAAAGGATTATTTCTAATATCAAATATCATGTTAAAATGACATATTGATTCTATTTGTGACAAGCTGTTATTATAGGTCTTTAAAAGTTCCAGTTTTGTTCCTTTTTGAAAATTGATGGAACATTCTGAACAGGTAAGATGTTGTTTTATTCTCTTGAAGTGAATAATTGGTTACATTTGGGTATGAAACATTTGATTTTGCCCTAAACCCAGACTTCAGTGCACTGAAATCTGGAACAAAGAGTGGGAAAAAAATCCATATTTTATAAATGTGACAATTTTAGTTCTGAAGCTATTGTCTTTAAGCTGACTTCTTTCCTTAATTAATTCTATTGTGTACATTTTATCATCTGGAATATTGAGAACAAATTATTATATTGAAGGTAAACCACCTTCTACATTCAAATCAAATGAGCAATCAATCAATGTACCAAGGTTCTATGTTACACATCAAAATGAACTTCAGTGTGCAATTTTTCCAGGATAGCAGTAGCAGCAGGAAAGATTTCATTTCTCTTGCTTCAGTCAGTCATAATACTCATTTCAATTGATTGTCAACTTGATAGTTTTTCTTCCCATTTTCACCAATGTGTTGGTGTGCAGTAGCGTAAATTTTAATGCAGAATATTATAGTACCTGTATGGTTAAAAATGATGTACTATGACAAAATAATTTGAATTATACAAAATGTTAAACCATGCGTTGAAATTTAAAATTTTTAGAAAATTATTCAAATGGTAATGATAAATGATAATTTTAAGCTCAAATGTCTTAGTTGTTGCGCATTCCTTATTGTGGTAGTTTTAAAAGAAAGTATAAAAAGTTTGTGAAAGTGATTTGAGTGAAGGCCAAGTGCAGGTGAGTCTTAAAACATTTTTACATTAAAAGACCTTTGAACTTTTCCCACAAAATTTCCTCATTATTCAGTGCCAATGTTGCTTACATCCAGGACTAATTGTGAATTGTGCTAAAAAGGGTGCCAAATAAAACACTGTTCTCTGAACATTTAATTTTCTTGTATGTACATTTTACTGAATACTACATTGCAGACTAGTGTGAAACTTGTCCCAAAGATACATGACAAGGCTAAAAAACCTCTTTTTTTGAGTTCTATGAAATAATATTAAGATTGTTACATAATGTGACCTTCATAAAAAAAGGTCTAAATTGTAGGCCTATTCTGCTGACAAGGATGACATATTTTATCTATTTTTCTAAAAGAATAAACAATAGCCATGACATGATAAGTGCCATGGTAAAGTTGTCTGGTAAAACTTGTACATATTATCTAAATTATCAGATATCAATCACCCTATGTATTTAACATACCGATGACAATAGTCTTTATAATCTATAACCAAATATATATAACAACAATTAAAAGCAAATTTTTTATAGGCTGTAATAGAGTTTGGCCATGGATCGAATATTTTTTAGCACCAGCTATAATAATAAAATTGCACTAAATGGTTATGGAAGATTTGTAAGAAGGAAGTTTTTAGCCTGTTGTTTCAAATAGTTGTTGGCTCAGAAATGTGTTCTCCGGGGCACACATAGAAATAAAGTAAAATTGTGGAAAAGTGCAGAAACGTAGTTGTCTGCTGACAATTGATTTTGAAAGGGGTGAAAGCAGACTGGCCACAGAGGTCTTGATTATACTTGTCTTATTATCGGCCTAGTTTGAAAATCTAGTTTTTATGCTTATTGTAATTCCTTTAATTTTAACTTTATTTGTGGTCAAATTATAATTGCTTCTAGATAAGTTCAATTAGATCTTCAGAAAAAGACTTTTGTTGAAATTTAAATATGCTGTCAAGGACATTTGAGTCTATTTCCAAAAGTAATCCTCATGTAACTCAAAAGAAGGTGGAATTTAGAAAACCCAATTTTTTGATCCTTCCTGATTCAATTATAGCCTTACTAAAAAATTCAAGTTGATGTAATAAGGTTTATGATAAAATGTTAATGCAAGAGAAAACTTCAATATTTGTTGAAGTTAGTTGATGCATGGAATACGTTCTGCTTCAGACAATCTTTATGTTATCAGATCTTTCTTATCTTCTAAGGAAATCGTGTTCTGTCTTAACAATAGATCTTGTATATATGTCTTTGTATATAGATTCTGATCTAATGGTATCTTTACGGTTGAGATTTAAAAAATATTTGCAACATATAGCCATAGTTTACACGTATTTACAATGTCAGTCTTATACCTTGACTGCAATAGTCACCTGAAAAAGCGATTTTAATAAATTGTTTGTTAGCCAATCTGGACAGAAAGTCTGTAAGTAATAGCTATAATGATTACAGTCTAGCTTATAATTGAATGGAATCACAAGGTGGCTATTGCAATCAAGGTATTAGATAGATATCAAGTTCTTGATAGCTTCACATGGTGAAGATATAGCTTACAGAGCTTAATTTCAGCTATCCATATTATTTATCAGTGTAAAAATCTGACATGTTCTAAATTGTTCTTTAGTTAACTTAATTAATAGAGGTAATGACAGCATCAGTTTCAATTCATATCATTTTTTCCATCAAGTGTAGCAAAAAGTGTGAGTCTTGACACCTTGTAATAGTAAAAACTGTACAGTAGAGCCTAACAGCAATTGACAAGCTAGATTTTTGCTTGGCATATAATGCAGTAATTTTAATAAAAAATGAAAATTTAAAAAGTTCAATATAAAAAAAATGTGGCTCATTGTTCAAATTCGTTTCTTTTGATCTTTAAAATACATGAATAAATCTTTTTTAAACTATTTGCCAAGAGACTTAAATCAGACATAAAAGAAAGCAGCTGGAATAATGTAAAGCCATAGATATCCTTTTGTTTTATTTGTCTACATCAAAAAGAAAAGAGAATTTTAAAAAGAAAACTTGTCAATAGTAGACATGGGTAGTTAGGATTAAAACAAAACAAACTTGGATAGCTTTAAACAAACGTTACCTGCCGTAGCCTAACAATGTTTAGTGTGGTATGTCAGTCTAGGTATGCTGTCTTTCAATCAACAGTACACAGTGGTATAGTGGTACTCTAAACTCGTTTGTTAAGTGTGCCTGGCTTTTTCTGCTACTTTATTACAAACTTACGCGAAATAATTTCTCTTTCTTTGAGCCAACTATATTAAACAAGATAACTAGCTTCACTGCTGGAGGCTATGGTTTTATTTTCTGTGCCAAAACTATTTTCGGACAGTAAAAATACAAAGATCTTGTTTGGAGTAATGAATGTGGGATGTGTTTTTGTGTTGGGTGGTGTTTAATTTAGGAGATAACATAAGGTAAGATGGGATCAATTTGTCAACGTTTTTGGCATGGAATTTTGATGATTTCTACGTCTGTTTATGATGTTATATTGTATTAGAATTAGGTAATTGTATATTAAGGAATTTATCTTCAAAAGAAATCTGACAGAAGACATGATTTGTATAGAAATATGAGTTGTTTTGATAGAAAAAGATAAGAAAATATTGTTTTACACTTATTTATAATGATCTATAAAGTAAAATTATGTTAAAAACCTAAGCATGTTTATGTCTTTGAAATTGCTGCATAAATGTTGTGGGTTATTTTTTTGAAATATTTGAATTCTTAATGCACTTTCAAGAAATGTTTTAAAAAAAAAAGAATGTATTAAGAGAGATAGATTCATTCATTAGTAGAATTTAAACTTCAGGAATGCAAAGCAACCTAAATCCCTCCAAATATATTGGAAATAGCCTGTCTTATTTTTCAGCAGAATCAAAGATGAATTTTGATTTTTAGACGAGTAAATCTTTTTGATATTTTGTTAATTGCTTGTTCCGGGTGACAATATTTAGAATTCATGCTGAATAGAATTTTTTATTGTTCAAATGAAGTATTATGATGCTCACACAAGCTTTCTGGTCTAAATGCAATAAAGATTTGGTATTATTATGGCATAAAGATAGCAAAGCATGATTATGCTTCAGGAAAATACACTCAAATCTGCAGCCAAGACTAACTTATTTTTTGTAAATAGATTAAGAACTTGGCCAGTACCCTAGATATTTATGAGTAGAAAGTTAATTGAAAAGAGAAGAGTACAGATGAATGTAAATCCTGGTTAAATCTCTAGTAATGAGATTTCATTGATTGTGAAGTTCATTTCATCATTCGAATCAATTATAAGAGTCACAAATGATATTAACAACTATTGGATTTACAGTGGTGTAACCTATTTTCGTGGATATAAGGATTCAACACCGAATTTCGTCAAAATTAAAAAAACAAAAATTTTTTTTTATGTCTTAGATGTTTCCTCAGATATTCTACAAAATAATTAAAATTGGTTTATTTCGATTTTCTTTATGAATCCTTCACTTTGACCCATATTTCATGAGCAACCAACTCGGCAACGGCGGCATAATGCATCACCTATTTTCGTGTATAATGTTTGATCTATAAATAAGTCTAGAAAAACATGTTGTATGGATACCGGGTGTTATAATTAACTTCTCTTAGTATTTATCTTTAATACCTATTCATTATAACTAGTGACAATTCCTTCAAAGAACTACGATTTTAGAAAATAATAGTGACTGACAAAATAAGATACGTAACGTGATTTATTTATAAGTCACTGAAACAACATAAGAATACAGTCCACTTTGTGTTCCATAGAAATTTTCTGCTGACACAGAATCCGCTAGTTGATCACGTGACTTCATTCGTTGGATTATATTCTAGCAGACGACACTTGGAATTCTGATTACCGATTGGGATAAATTCGGCCGATAAAAAATGGTGAAGTTTGGTAATAACTGAAATCCACCATTTTGTATTTGTCAAAGTATACATTAATACATTGTACCTTGCTTGAAAAAACTAGATTCATTCTACTAGCTGATATTGTACAGAAAACCCATGTTTATCAAAACAAACTAACGTGGAGGTCGCGCAAGGTCGCTCTTGTAAATTATTAATCGTTTCCGGAAATCCACGAATAATAGGTTTCCACGAAATTAGGTTACTTGACTGTAATTAAAAGATAGTTCTTGCTACCTAGATCATTTAATAGAGTTCCTAGTTAGAAAATATGATTTCTATTCAGCGTCATGACTTAAAAAAGTTATATCTGTCTGTCTGTCTGAAATCACAGGCTTAGTCCATCATAGAACAGAAAAAAAATGTACAATCTCTTTTTGTTTGTACAGTTTTCATGATGTGGGTTGTTTTGGTGCAAAAATTAAAGTACAGTTTGCTCAATGATAGAATTGTAATGACTGTTGGAGTAAATGGCTGTGGTATCAGAAACTCTTCTTGCCTTAAGAGTATCACCTATGTCTAACAGGCAACAAACAGAGATTTGATTTGTAAGTAATAAAATCTCAGATGATTTGTGGGGTGATATAAGTTATTGACATGTGTTTTAAAATATAAACTCTACATGTGGTGACAATTGAGGTCAAGGAAAACAACTTGTTATTGTCTTACATTATATTCTTGTTTATTACATTATATTCTTGTTTATTATTTAACAATTTATAACAGGTTGTCAATTTGTTTGTTTATGAATGTCAGAAAGACTCCCTACTCCCTGAAAACAGTGAGCCCAGAATTGGGTTTTATCTCTAAATTCACAAACATTCATAGTAATATTGTGAGTTATTTGGGCAATTCTTAAAGTCTACTTTATTACGATTTCTAATTATTAAAGTTTACTTTATTATCATTTCAAGTACCTCCACGATATCTTCAACGCTTCCTACCCTACTTTTAGTCAGTTCAAAGAAAAATTAAAAACAACCTTAATTCTACAAATCAGCTCTTCCAATCATATATTTAAGCACAATATTGATATAAAGTATGCCGGTAAGAATGAGTTCAAAGGAAAGTTAAGGGATGTCAAGTAGATCAATATCACACTATATCCAGTCTGGATATATAGACATAAGATATAAGAAATAATTGACTCATTAGGTAGCAAAAGTTGTATTTTAAAAACATGAAGGTGTTCCCTCCAGAAAGTGATTTATCTGTAAAATGAAAGTAGAAAATAAATAAAGCTGTCAGATATTAAAGTATATATCTTATCTTTACCTGACACACTGGCTAGTTTCAAACAACCTGTGAATTGACATGAAAATCATGCTATTTGAATCATAAACATGCACATCAAGAATACTGGCCAATGTAGCAATCCTCTATTTATGTAATTTCATGTTTATAGTCAGGTTTTTCATCATTTTTAACATTGCCATGCAAGTTTTTGCTTTTGTCATCAAAAGATTTCATTAAATAATTTATAAGAATTATGACACATACTTGTAGAAGCAGAGTTTGTGTGATAAAAAAAGTTTGGATTGATAACATGTTATTTTCAAAGTAGACGTTCTTAAGAATTAAAAGGGAAGTATGAATCATGACTTGCTTGAATCTGTTATATACTGAGTTTACAAACACACTCATATAGTGGAATGAGGTGTTCTACTTATTTTGGTTGTGCCTAATTGCAATAAATTCTTTAGACTGAAGAATCCACTGAAGAATCTCCTTGTGGATAATCTTGTCAACCAGTGAAACCTCAAACTAGGTCTGTCATTCAAGTACTGAAGTAAGGGATAAAATCTAATAGACTATAGAGTTCATGTTAGAAATATTATGACATGTTAATGTATTAATTATAAAGTCACATTTATAACTATTACCTGTGTTTTAATCAATATGAAAACTGTCCTTACAGTCTTTGATGTTCTACTATATAATCAATAATCATGTGCTACAGTTTAATATTATTGAATTGAGGATACACTAATATTATCTGCATACTCATACAATGCTATCACATATAGGTAATATCAATAATCATATAATGTAGTTGAATATTATTTAATTGAGGATACATTACTATTATGTACATAGCATACATTGTTATGACAAAGATACAGGTAGTATCAATAATAAATACTGTAGTTGAATTTTATATACTTGTGGATACATTGCTATCACATGAATACAGGTATTATCAAAAATTTTAATACTGTAGTTGAATATTATATATAGTGGATACATTGCTATCACATGAATACAGGTAATATCAATAATCTTAATACTGTAGTTGAATATTATATATAGTGGATACATTGCTATCACATAAATACAGGTAATATCAATAATCATATACTGTACTTGAATATTATATACTTGTGGATACATTGCTATCACATGAATACAGGTAATATCAATAATCATATATTGTACTTGAATATTATATACTTGTGGATACATTGCTATCACATGAATACAGGTATTATCAATAATCATATACTGTACTTGAATATATATACTTCTAGATACATTACTATCATATAAATACAGGTAATATTAATAATCATATACTGTACTTGAATATTATATACTTCTAGATACATTACTATCACATGAATACAGGTATTATCAATAATCATATACTGTACTTGAATATTTATACTTCTAGATACATTACTATCATATGAATACAGGTAATATCAATAATCATATACTGTACTTGAATATATATACTTCTAGATACATTACTATCATATGAATACAGGTAATATCAATAATAAATACTGTAGTTGAATATTATATACTTGTGGATACATTGCTATCAGTTATAATTTTGGAGGCCAAAATGAAAATTCTGTAAAGGGCGAGGTATGGTAAGAATGCTAGGTAAAAGGTCAAGTTTATTTTCATATCTACTAAGACTAAGTAAGATTAACTTTGTCTTATGATAGTATTTGTTGGTTTAAACTAATAGATAGAGAATTAGTTGCCAGTTCACTTCCATGTTTATTGTTTCTACCTATTCTACTAAGTTTTAGGGGGTCAAGTAGTGCTCTAGTAAGTGTTCCTCTTGTTGACTTTAGCAGTCTTAATCTTGATTCTTACAAAGCAACGATTAGGTAGTCAAATTATGATAATAAGCCTTCTTTCTTTTTATAGCAGTTCGAAATTATTTTAAGAGAAAATGTGATTTTTATCTTTCATAACGTACAAGGGTAACCTTTGGAAGAATAAATTTCATCCAACCCATGCCCAGATATTTCATTCATTATGTATTAAACCATTGCCTTGAAGAAAGTTCTTCAAAACTTTGCTCCAAATAATTTTTGAAAATAGGAACATTTTAACTCATTCACAGATTGTTCCTGGACCTGCAAGGCAATCAGTATTTTTATCATTGACTCATTGTGAACATGTTTCAATTCACGATTAGGAATTTTAAAATAGGAAATGAATAGATAAACTGAAAGAAAAGAAATCTACTCTGGAATGCTGATTGTGATAACTTCGTAGATAATGATGATTTACCCTCTGAATAATTCCATCCTCATCTTAAAGTATTTAACATGTAATTTTCTGGCCAATTGAGGCCATTTATCACTTAATTTAATCGGAAGTAGCTTAAAGAGGTGATTTATTTGAAAATCTTGTAATGAATGGTTTCAATAATTCAACATGTGAAACTGTTGTATAGAAATTCTTATGCTCAAATGAAAATAGATGTTAACCTCAGGCAAGGCCACTGGCAGCTGCACCGAAAGCAAGTTTTATGGGCAAAAATCTCATAAATAGGTAAGAGATTCGGGAAATCTCAGGTATCTCGCTCATCCTCGCATGTTAACCTGGATCCGCCACTACTGGCAATCAAGTTATGTAATTAGAAGTGATGACGTGCTATATTTGTTTGATATATCCCTACATAGCCTGATTTTGACCTTATTAAGGAGTTAAAAGGGTGATTAGTGAAACTCTTAATGTAAATAGGATTAACTATAATCTAACTGTATTATTTATAGAGGATATTATTGTTGGTATATGGGTGTTGGGTTATCTAAGATTATAGGTAAGATATGGTTGTTAAAGATTTCTTGAAATATGTACTGTTTCAAAGCCTTAAAAAAATCTTAACATTAGACTTGGGAGCTATCTGGAAGGGATGTGAGGTGACAAGTCTTAGAGTGATATTAGGTGTTTTGAAAGAGTTAGGATAACATGCCTTGATAGCAACTCTTAAAATTGTTAGAGTTACAGACTTGGATGCACTAGGTGAGAGTATATTTGATAAGGTAAGAAAGGATTCTATGTTTATCAAGTCACAGGGTTGCATCAGGTGTTCCATACGAGTTGTCATTGACTTAACCAGTTATTTAGGCAATGGTGTTCAATGATCTAGACATATTTGTTGCCAGAATCAAAAATAAAACTTTTTCAAGGCCATCAGGTAGTTCACTTTTATTTTTCTTCACAATTCCATTTCTAATTATATTTGCTGAACTAAAAGAATTTAAAGAATTCTATAACAGGTTTCCTCTGTGTGTTAAAAGGTTGAGTATTTGTATAATTGTGTTAAATTGTTCAGTAATAGCCTTGATAATGTAAAATAGATTAGGTGAATATAAAAGAAAAGTGAAAGTAGAATAACAGGTTCTGACCCAAGGTTATGATGGGTAGCTAAGTACAAAATGATGTAAATATACAGTTATAACTGTCAAAACAATCTTGGTATGTAAGGTGTGAAAAAAGTAGTTTATTTCTTGTAAAAGTTATTTTGCAGAAGTGAATTTATTTTGAATAATAATACAGTGTTATTTTTAATTGGCTTTGAGATAAAAACAACAATCTTATACATACCATACTTATATAGTAAACTTTGGTATATATGTTACAGTAAATCTCTGTAACCAGTGAATTCATGAAATAACTGGAATTTTCCTGTTTCACCTTTGGACTTCATGAATTTACTGAAATCTCTGAATTATTTGGCAGTAACTTCATGAAATCTTTGTTACAATTTAAAAGACAAACTCCTTAAATATTGCTCCTTTAGGTATTTCAAGAATATTTTTTGATCTTATTTATATACAACAGAAAAAAAAAAATAATTCATCAAGTTTTTTCAAGAATTGCACCTTCTTGTGTTTAAGAGCTAACAAATGAAGATGTTTCAAGAACAAGGGCAATAACTGTTTGATGTTCAATAGGATTTATCCTTGGATGATAATAAACACATGCATCAAGTTTCGTTTAATTCCATCAAGAATTGTGCCTTCTATAGTGTTTACAAGTAAATGTGGACCGCCAGACATCGGCAACGACAATATATGCCCCCCCATTTCATGTGGGATATAAAAATGTGACGGCTGAATGTACTGATAGACAGACTAGCCTCTTTCATTCAGTCACTATTTGTCTATGTACAGCTTCGATGAAAGATGGTGTGGACAGGTTGCTTAATATATTTGTAATTGACCAAGGGTACAGTGGCTATTGAATCTGATTGGTTGTAAATCCACATCCGTTTTGAATTGATTGAAATAATTCAGTTATGACAATGTCTTGGAATTTTAATTCTGGCAGTTATTTTAGTGATTTCATGAATTTTGCAGTAAAATTGTGTACATTTTTGAAGAGAATTCAGGAAATTACATAACTTTACTGGTCTGTAGTAAATTTGTGTTATTATTTTGTGTAACACATGAAATTAAGTAAACGAAAGCATTAGGTTGCCTTGACAATAATGAAAAATATCAAAATTCCACTTGAAAGCATTTGATGTAATATTAATAGCCTGCCTGTCTGTGTATAAACTAATTCAATTTCAACTTCATGGAAGCAGAAATATGTCATGATGCCCAACTTTTAAAGTTATAAATAATTTGTTTAATGCTCAGAAAACTACAAATACAACCAGGCTGGTGTTGGTTTGTAGTTCCAGACTTCCTGGAATGATGCTTACAATTTGAAATGAGCTGAAGAATTAAATCACATTAGGTGGAAAGAAGGTAACTTGAAATCGGTTAACTATTTAGTGATTTCTTCAATCTTTTTGAATGATCTGGATCATCCTCAAATTGTTTGGGTTGTTTTTGCACAAAATTTTAGCGGTCTCTGATTAGATTATCTGTGCTTTTTTTTTTAGAGTCTTTAATGAAGATATCAATGTTGGTCACTCCTATTACACATTACTAAATACTAAATAATAGGCATATTCCACTAGATTCTGTAGAAATCATGGGTGGTTTCAATTCTAAAACAAGTTGTAAGATTATTTAAGTCAGGTAAACTATTTAACAGTATGTACATAGTGTACATATACAAATTCACTTGACTCAGTTAATTGTAAGTTAATTTTGAGGACCACCCTAGGTTAAACAAACTTCTTTATTTCGAGTATACCTGCATTTTTTACATGTTCACATGTACATGTTTTGTACAGGTGTGAAAATGAAAGTAAGAAGAAGAAATTAAATGAAGATCTACAAGGGAGATACAATTGGTTACGATATTGGTTAGAATTTTGTTGGGTGTTTGACATGTTAAGAAAAAAGCTGTATTTCTGCAATTCATGGCATGAAATTACTCCATTACTCTTGAGCATGTATCAAAATATTTGTTCCAGATGGCAGCAAGATCCTAGCGTGTAGCACTGTGACAGAGCTTCCTTCAATGTCATTCCATATTTGAAAGTGAAAATATTTCACAGCTGGTTGGGCATTAGCAGATAGAAAGTGGAAGAATATTTGATCTTGAAAGGACATATTAGACTGAAGTTTCATGATGTCAACAATGCAATTAAAAAAAGGGAATGTTGTATCATATATAAGTAAGGTTATGTTGTCAAGAAAATTCCTTCCAATTAATAATGAATAAAAAGGTCTAGAAGTTAAAGTGGGTTATTGAAGGTTATAATAATGTAGGTTTACACCTGTTGAAGGTTTTTACTCTATTCACCACTAACCACCTGTCTCAGTTTCTCTATCTATACCATTCTGTCTATTGTTATTGTACTCTTTTATTATAGACTTGAATAGAAATTCACTTTAAAGGGACATATTTAAGTATTAAGTTTGTGCAATATAAATTTATTCAGGGATGTTGAAATGGCAAGATTCTCCAGACATGTCTGACATTTGTGACATTGATATAAAATGTTCAGATCTAAAAGTATAGTTCAGTAATTATCTGTAAAAGAGAAATTTTGATCGACAAAAGTATAAAAGCATAGATTTATAGCACTCCTTCCTTGAATAATAGTGATAAAATTCAGTTCATATCAAAACTTGAAATTTGAAATCCCATTAGTTTGCTATACATAGATACACTCCTGATAAGTTTTGTCTCATATATCAGCATTCATAATTGAATCATTCTTCATTTTATATAAGCATTATGCATTATAGTCTGAGGCTATTCACTTTGGATGAAACCACACATCTATTTATTTGGTATTCATGTATCTGTGATATGTTCTTACTAGTATCTGATTTTTTGAATAAATGCAGCAACAAAAGTCGGAGCTAAAATTATCAGGATGAAGAAAAAATATGACATTGTGAAACAATGATACATATAGTTTTTCAACTTCCACTAGAATTCAGCCTACTGATTATGATTTACTGTTTCTTTAAGCTCAGATCTAACTTTACTAATTGTGTTGAGAAATATCCCTTTAAACATTGTTAGTAATATGACTAGAGTGTGGAGGTAGCTGAAGTCGGTCTGATTGTATTTACATTAGTTTCAGTACAATAGAGTTATTATCAACCTGTTACTTTCATTCATATCTTATACTATTAGATAACATGGTGGGCCAGTTGATAACATGGTCATAGGTTTTCGTGAGTTGGATTAATGACTATTTTATTATGGTAAGACATTAATATTGATCTTATTGTCATGATGTCTAATCGTTTTGAATGTAAAATTTTATCTTTCACACTTTCCTGTAGAATTTTGATTCCCATTAGCCAACATAGGTTTTTGGTTCTATCAAAAATTGAGATCGTACAATTTATATTTTTGAATTAGATCAGCCACAGACGCTGCTGATTGACAATATTATTATTTATATATGAGTATAATGTGTGATTACAGAATAAAAACTGATTAAGTTCATGGCAGTCCTTTCATTTATAAGTTAAAAAGACCAAGTCTGTCTTTGACTTGAAGGAAAAGATTCTATCATGAATAATGTCACAGCTATGCCTTCTCTTCAAAATATATATATTATGTAGAAGTATTGAGTCAAGGTGAAACTAACCTAACAACTATAAAATCTATTCTTAAACAACACCTGTATTTTCAGACTTGACATTCCAATAAATGAATTTTAAGACTTACATTGCTGTACAACTGAGAACATCTGATAAACAAATGAATGGAACAGTGAAAACTCTGTTGTTATTGATATACATGCTGCAACCTAATTGTTCTACCTCTGTTGATATAATGAATATGTGTATTTCTGTACATGTTGCCTCTGAATACAATTTGTTGATCGAGTTCTGATGAGCCTGTTGATTTTTCACTTTCTCTATGTCAGTGATGAAGGGTGAAGTTTAGGGGTTGTGTTAGATGGTGATGAGAACATAGTCTCATGAAAGCACTGGCCTAGGTCACAGTGTTAGGTACTGATATAGAAAAAGGATCTTGTTGTTGAGTTGAAAAGAGGCTCTATGTCATACAAGAAGATGATTAAAACCAATCTTCAGTTGAAACAGATAAAATGTAACTTGCTGCTTTAGTAAAGTTTCTAGTCCAAATTTAATAGTAACCCTTCATTTCATGAAAATTTGTCTGTCTTTTCTTTATTAGATTTTGGATGGCTAATACCATAAATGCAACCATCTTCACAATCTAAAGCTATTACAATATTCCTCTTTACCTCGACTGTAACAGCCACCTTACTTGTTCTTACGATTTGATTGACGATATATAATTCATTCAGAGCTCGCGACAGAAAGACTTTGGACACTACAGGTTTTTGTTTACAGACTTTCTGTTGGGATCCGTTTGGCTATATTCGCATACGTACAATCCATAATCAAATTGCTGCATTTCCAAACTTTCGTAATACAAGAAAAGTGGCTAATGAAGTCAGTGTAATAGCTTGACATTTTGAAGATAAAATGCACCCTGTGTAACTTGATTTATACATGAACACCTTTTGGTTCATGGGAAATTAACAGTAATGTACAAGGTGAGAAAGAAATTATCTTTAATGAAGTAGAAAAATTCTCTTAAGAAGATCTGAATGTTTTATTCTGATAAAGAAATAAAAAATATTTAATTAATTTTCCCTCTGTAAAGCCATTAATGTTATTTCAAATCAGAATATTGCCATGCGAGTTGTTTTCAGTGGATAGTAATGGAACATTTGAATAATGTTCGAATAAAAAACTTGTTTGAATATAAAGTTCTCTTGAATGATTTTTGTGTAACCATTATTAGTATGGAGTGATCTCTAAACCATTTCATTGAATACATGTAGTCTATCCTTGATTAAAGCCTTTTAGAGCTTGGGTCAAGGTCGGGAGTTGAAATTGAAAAATTAAATTTCATTCTGAATATATTGGTATCTAGTGCATGAAATAACTATTATTCTAAAACCTTTTTTATTGACACCTGTCCCAGTGTGCATTCATAAAAAACAATCTACGCTTTTCATATAAATCAGAAAATACTTCATTTCCATAGAAATAAGAGCATTAAGTCTTTTCAATTGAAATTCATGTCTGTTGCATACAACCTTTAATGAAGTTAAATCCCTTGTGTACATTTATGTTTATTCTGATGTAATTGTGTGATTTTCAATTTACAGTCATATGAAATATTTATCTTTATAAAACCTTTTTGAAAGAGAAGAATTTGATGTTTTTATTGTATTGTATGAAATAGTAATAAAATAGAGTGGCTGAATGGGTTTTTAGGGATTAGAGAACCAATAAGACAGGTCAAGACGATAACAAGCTGATTTATATTTATCCTATTTGGGTGTCAGTTTAAGGGTTGAATATCATGGGGTATTGACAGTTTGAAGGGTTCGAATTTCAATAGGTTAGAACATTTAAAGGCATGAATTTGAAAAGATAGAACAGTTTTAGAGGTTAAATAGTTAGGACAACAAAACAACATTAAATTATTTTCAAGGTAAGAGTTTATCGTATTGTTAAACAAAACATGTTTTTTTTTTATTATCTCTTTTTTAATTTTTTAATTTTGAAATCAGATCTGAAGAATAATCTTCACATCAAAATAACAGTCAGATAATGTAATGAATTGGGAGTTTTACATCCTTTGCCAAATAAAGGATCAATTTCCGACTGTCAATGTACACATTCTTATGACTAGACTCTTTATCTAGGAAAAAAAGGTTGACTAATCTCTTCCTCTTCCCATGATGAAAGTCACACTTTTGGCAAACATACTGAAACGATCTTAGCTTAAGCGGCCCTTATAAAAAAAATTGAAAGAATGTCTGTACCGATCACCTGTATCACTTGCTGGGTGGGCTGGCTAAAACAGCTACACAACATCCCTGTTAGGTATGACACTAACAATTCCTAAGCTGTGTTTAATGATAAGACAATAAGGTATATATATTTACAGTATGTAATATTGATAACACTGTAAACAGAGATAAAGTAATAAATAAATGATAAGACTATATCAAGGTGTGAAAACTGATAGTTTCAATTTATGATTTCATGTTAATATACCAGCTTTCATCTGAAATATACCTTATGGAACACTCTTCAGATATTGGGTCTTAAGAGATAGAGTTGTCAAATATTTGTCTTACAAGCTGATGGCGCTTAATTTCAGCTATATTTTAAACTCTTAAGAATTGAAAAAAATCAAGTTCAGTTCTCCTAGAATGTAACTAAAAGATAGTTGTTTCTTCAACTTTACTCAGTTATTAAAATTCTCATATTCTCTTATTCCTGTTATTAGAGTACCTTCTTGTAATTCCTGCTTATTCCGAAAAACTGAACAATCTAATGGCTTTTTTCATTCCTGATTTATTTTATCCTTGCATCAGTTACAAAAACTTTCAATACTATGACATTCTGTATGATCCAAATTCAGATACTCAAAGTGGACCTGACAAGCAGAAAAAAATGTATATTTAAGTAATCAGCATGCTCCATAATCTGACATATTTGATGAAATCACACTGCATGTCAGACTACTCAATGTACACTGTATTATTTGTCAATATCCTCTCATAATTTTGATATATGAATCATTATTGGTAGTGGAACCATCACCAGTTTATATCAGAATCTCAATTACTAGTTTATCACTAGTATTAAAGTAGTCATTCAGATAAACCACTCTATTCTAAACAGATACCTGTGAATATTTATACAAGACATTTCTCCTGATTCCTGGTTGGGGAATTCCTGGCATTCTTCAAGAAATCAGGTGCTAGAATTAATCACTTTATGTATACTAGTCAGCAGCCAAATTATCCAAATGGCTGTTTTATGATCTTCTTTGATATGAACAGTGTTATTTTACTGACTTTTATTTATTTTCAATTTAATTGAAATTTGAAAATAGATTTAGAAGTTGTCTGGAATGTTCTTATTATGCCTGATATCTGTACATTTATTGCAATAATCAGAAACCATCAAAACGCTTCACAACGCATAGTTAACTAATGCAGGATATTTCACTATGACTGGTGTCATTAATGAAACTGGTAAAATTTATCCTTCTGGAAAACCTGATGCTATTCTAATATAATATTTCTACTTGGCTGCCAAATAAAGCTGATGATTTTATTTTGATATACCAATGTATAAATTGGACTTTACAAAAATAAATGTATTATATCAGATTAACATCTTGGATGTAACCTTTTTGATGATAATAACCTTTGTGGTCTAAAAGATAATGGTTTATTTTGGCACCTTCCAGGCAAGATCAGAATATAATAACAGATATCTAGTGCCCAACGATTTCTGGTAGAATTCCTTCCTATCAAGCTTGAAATTACCACTCCATTATAGAACCTATTAGAAACACAAATCATAGAGGCCATCTGGCGGAATTCCATTCTCTCTTTTTCCCATTATCCTGGTGTCTGTTCTGTTTAAATGATTCATTGAATTATTGAATATTTAAAGGGTGGTTGAATCAAATATATTTGACAGAATGAGGGGGGATCCCTTTTAGTGGAACAATGCCCTTACTTGGAATGCATGCCAATGCTAATTATAATAGTTAAATAAGAACTTAAACCAGTTGCAGCATCAAGTAATGTTAAAACTTAGCAGAATATAATCAGAAAAATATAAATACTATATATCATACCACAAGTTTATGATTAATATGTTTAAAATAATTGATTTCTTCAGATTAACAGGATTTATCAGACTCACAATTTGATATCTAGTCTATATGTAAACTCTACCATATCTATATTTATTACACATCTATATAAATCAAACTCTTTACATGTCAAAAATATTACCATAGTCTATCTAGGATCTAGAAATATACAGAGATGACTACCTTGTTATTATGACTCTAAATTATTTTGGCAGTCTTTCAATATTAATATTTAATAAATTCCTGAAAGCTCATTACTCAAAAACGAGTAGTTGATCATAGTTTAAGTTGTTATTTGTGTATGATTAACATCATTTAAGAATGTTGGGCACAATTTTGCTGCTGCTTCTGAGCAATTGGTTGCCCAATTGTTTTCGCCCACAGATATCTTTGTAGTTTAGGCTAATTAAAGCAGTTGTACTCTTTCAATCTCAAACGAAAGTAATCAAGTTATTCAAGTCTTCTCTGATTTTGCTTTCAGTTTGGTCAGCATCAGCCTGCATCAGCCAATAATTTCTAGATGTGTCTCCAATTTATATACCAAAATAAACACACAGACAAAATGCACTAAAATAGGTGAATCCATAAAATGTTCATGAATTTTTCTATTGAATGATATGATAAGAGATTCTAGAGAATTTAAAGCATGAGTCAGAATAAGATAGGTTGTAGTAAGAAAGTAATTAACAAGAGATATTCTGTTTGTCTGCCCATCACCCATTGTTATATCATTGAAATATTGACATTGTACTCAAATCACAAAATAGAATTACAAGATTTACTTGAATTCACCCAGTTTCTTATTTGATCAAAGTTACCATTAAATCGTTAAAAACTTACTATCGTGTAATTCATGTCCTTAATAGGTGTGGTTGTCTTCATTCGCAATGTTGAGACAAACAAGCTGATAAGACAATAGAAGGTGTACTTTCAATAATGCTATCCTCAACCTCATCAGGTCAAGGTCGAAGCAAAGTTAAACTGTGCAAAAGTGATTCTGGGTGAAATGATTGAAAGAGAAAGCAACTGCTAAAGTTTGGTCATAGTTTTAAAGTGAGACATTTGGCTCATTTGTCTCCATTAAGCTAACAACATTTGGTGATGTGCCCTGTTAGCATCACCTGCCAACAGTTATTGTAAGAAGAATTACTTTGATTGATTTGTGACAAAAACTAATTTAAAATTAATCGATCATTTGTCTGTATTTCTTAAAATCTTGCTAGACTGTTTAAGAAATACCGGGTATGTCCCTGATACCTTTGACCAGATTTTGAAGGTGCAATTAAAGTGGTGATTGTCATTGAAGAAATAAAATGGTTGATGAAGACATCTTGTAGTATTGACAGTTGATAAACAGTCTCATCCTACTGACCCAATACATATCTTATCTACTGTTACTTGTCATTCTTCAGACGTCATGTCTGTCAGTTGACGTGTCACATCAAATCTCTTGTCATCAACCAGGTGTAAAACACTGTAGTTAATGTCACAGTTCTTGTTTTCATCTTGTTACTCATCTGAGATAAGCTTGGGTGGTATCTACTAATTGACAAATAAACATGAGGTAGAGTTTTACTTCCAACTGACTTATGGATAGGAGTTTTTTTTTATCCCATTGCATACTTAAATGAAATGGAATTACTCATTCCTTTGTTCTGCTGTTCAGACGGCAAAGAGATTTCTACCATGGCCGGTTCAGTAGCTTGCTTACTCTTTTAATTTCAACAATCCAGGGAACTCAAGAGATTAACTGTTTTTTTTTAATATAGTCATGTGTGATAAGAGATATTTTGCCTTAAAGGGCAATAGTCTTTTTACATCTGACTGCATGTCTTTTGTCTCAACTGGTGGTATTGTTTAGTTATCTATATAATATTACCAAGTATCAGTGAAAATGTGTGAATTGTTGAAAACAAAATAAGGCTATGTTCACAGTTCTTATTCTTCAAATGTTCAGATTGATAAAATGTAAATTTTGTTGCAGAATCATGTTTTTGATTTTAAAAAAATCATTTGAATAACAAATCAGTACATCTGCAAATATTCTTATCTGTTTTAATATATGGGCATTATCACAATTGACTTGGTTCATGTTCTGCAACATTGATTATCTAATATGCTATTGTTGGTCTTGTTTTAGTTTGAATCTTTTGTCTTTATAGTGAATAAATGTAGCAGGATTTCGTGTAATTCCCAATTGGGCAAAATTGTCAATTCTATAATAAAACTGCTGGAATCAGAAAATAGCACAATAGATTTCTATAGTTCGTTAAACAAGCAGAAACAACGAAGAAGCTGAAGCTGATGTAATATGGTATCCGAAAACAATAGGCTGGTTGCTAAGCAACGGGGGAACATTCTGATGGCATTGAATATTGATTGGTTTGATATTGAAGTAAACTGGAAAGGATTGGCTGGTATTTTGGTTCAATTGCCTGGAAGTTTTGTCCAGATCTGAATAAAATGAGCCACAAATATTACAGAGCGTGCCGTCAGTTAACAGATAATGTCTGTGTTGACCATTAAAACGTTTGGTCATCAAGGAATATTATCTAGCTAATTTATTTGATTAGTGAATCATAGTCTCCTACATTTTATCACGCTAACATGGCTAGCTGGGGAATTCTCAATGATCAAGTCTAATATAAAGTTCTCCATATTGTCTATGAAAGCTTCATACCTTAGTTAGAAACTGCAACATGGTTTTAGATAAGGAAGAGCTACAGCACTTTTTTGTAGTAACTGCGCAATCACTGCCTTTTTTACTTCTGTGTTTTAAAATTGTATGCCAAAATTTGAGAATTGTGACAGTGATAATAATAAATATTGTACAAAAAATTGTTGAAGAGCTTTGAGCATGACTTTACAATTTCTGTGGGGGCTCTTGACCTCAACCTACCTCCATCCTATCTTACATCTCTGAGTTAAATGTTAAGATATAATAAGTTCTATTTGAGTTTTCATGGCCTAAACTCCACAAGCCTGTTTGACACTTTTATGATCCAACAAATAAACAAGAAACTAATCATGATACCAAAATAATGTCAGTATTGACAGTCACTGGCCCTACTAAACTGACAACAGTCTTGCCAACAATCTCTGAATCTGGTCCTTTGTTGCCTTTTCAGTTTTTTTTTTCAGTTTGAAAGGAGTAATTACTTACAAATTGTTTGTGAACTTGGTATAACTTCTAAAGAGTCATCATCTTTTTATACTGATGGATATCTGTTTATCCAGATACTTATTTTACCTACCTCTGTAGGATATAGGTACATCCTTGTCAGGTGTAGGACATAGGTTATCTAAATCAATTTAATTTTGCTTATAGGTTTATCTTTATCTTAATTTGAGATGAAAATAGATTTAGGCCTATATAGATTATTTCCAGCTTGTTTTTGGTATGCATGTTTCCATATTTTTATCTGGCTAGCTTTTGAGATAGATTAAGGTGTTTCTTTATCTGGCTGGCTTGGAGAAGAATATTGTCTTGTCTTTAAGTCATTGCATCAGTTTTAGGAGACAGTCTGACTGTTGTTAAACACACAATGTCAATGTCAATACTCGCCAATATTGTAATCAAATACCTTGTTACACATTATATTTTTTTATTGTCTGCCATGATGTGAGATCTAATTTTTATGGCGGCTTTATTGTTTTGTGACTTGTGTTTTTTCTTGTTTTAAGTTGAATGGCCTTGAAATAATTGTAAAGAGATGAACATTGACTGTGACAGATTAAGGAGAAATTAAAATATTTTTTTTCTGTGTCTTGACAAAGTGATCTATTTTAACCAAGAGGAAATGACATCAGCTTATTATGTTAAATGTGGTTAAGGATTGCTGGCTCTTGTCACAAATTAACAATGATGTATTTTACAAGCGAATTTAAGAAATTTCTTTCATCAAACTTAGGATCTATCCATGTGCTTTAAAGATTTTTGGTTTTGGACACTAACAGAAAACACAAAGCTATGTGAGTTAAAAATGCACATTCACTAGTTTGTTTTAATGGAAGGTCATGATTTATACAAGCATTACCTGTAGATTTGTATAATTTTATAATTAATTTAAATGATTATACAAGAAGTATAGTGTTGTGAATTTAATTCATCGTCAATTATATGACAATATTTGATGGTTGTGTTTGTGGATAGTTAAATGACATGAAAAAAGTTCTATGTTTTGAATTCAGTATCTATATAACACCTAGTAGCCAATCAACAAATATCTCATTATATATGATAAGTTATCAGTTCTAGTATTGATCTTTCTGTGTCGTGCAGAAGAGACGACGTCAGGAGAATATGTGGGGACTACGTCAATAAACCTAGTACTGTACTACTGTATACATGATATAATACAACTAGGGAAATATTGACTTTTACTTGCTTATTTTACAATATGTTGACAAATTGAGTTTTATTGGTGATATATTCAGACTAAGTGATAGTTGTTATAATATTTACCAAGTGGGCAATATGACTCGTATACCACAGGTGATATATCATAGTTTGACTTTCGTATATCATGGTTCCTCTACAGTATCTATGGAATATGGCCAGTTATATCATAGTTAAATGCTAAACCACTTGTTGTATTGTTGTGTTGTGTGGATCTTATCTGTTCCTCTCATAACTGCCTGGAATAAATCAGAATAAGCAGGAATCGTGAAAATGGTAAGATATGATTTTATGATATAATGAAGTTGATTGAAATGATGATTTATTGAGCTATTATTAAGCAATATATTTATGAAATTGCTGTAAATTTGTGGGCAATTGTTGTGTCTGGAACCTGGTAATGACACCTAGGAATATTGAAGTTGTTTCTTTAAATTCCAATCTCACATGTTTCTGTGGATATTGCCCTTTTTTTTTAACTTAAATCATCCAGAAGATGTTTGAAATTTTAATTTTGTTCTTTCATTTGTATAAAATGGTCACCTGTCAGTGGAAATGTTGGAATATCTGATAGAATTATTCATCAAAGAGAATTTGATGACAGCAAATAAGGGGAAGAAGAAATAATATAATGGGAATAAAAAATATAGGGAACTAATGATTGTTTAATGATATTGACCTCTATCTGAAGCATATGATGTAGGAAATGATCAAAACCTGTCCATACTCTGTTATTCTCACAAATTAATAGATTGTGCCATTAATGTTATGTCTTTTAGGATTTGTTTTGACATTTGTGTCCTTAATTCATGGATAGGAGTCAAACATTCCTGTAAACTCTCTAGAGGTTGTGCTATCAATAATTTATCAATATTGTTTAACATTCTCCATTGCTCATATATTATTGAGAATATTTTATCACTGTTTTCACTTTTCACAATGACTGCTAACAAAACCATCTGCTGTCTGTCACCACAGGAACATATTGCTGTTTTCATACCTACACCTCCACTTCAAGCTGTTATACTGTCACCAATGTTTAATTCAAATAATCTTTATCCAATATGTCACTTCAACTTTCTAAAGAATCTGTATTTAGACTGCATTTGCTAAAAATATCACCAGAACAAGATATATTTAGCCTTATGTTTGTCATCTTTGCCAAATTCCTAGAGATATTCTGAGGCCAATTTTATGATAAGTAAATAAATATTCAGCATAAAAAATATGACAAATTCAGATGTTTTTCAGATCAGAAAATCTGAAAGTAATTTTATTATTTCCTGGGATTAGTTTTATGTCTTATATATAATGTTAATTCTCAATGTTTCCTAGTCCATTGGCAATTTTGCTTTTGGTAAGGACTAAAGCAAATAAACAATGTGAACTTTAAAAGCGATAACAAAGCCTGTTGCAGAGTGGCATCATGTATTTTATCAGAAAGAACATGGTCTACCTTACTAGCAACAACTCATGCATACATATTTTATTGATATTTTGTATAAAAAACTTCCTTTTCTTATTATAAAATAACCTGAACAAAAAACTGGAAGATTATGCTTTTCCATGCATTTCAGATCCATTTAGAATTTATATTGTATCACTATTATTATAGAATTACAAGCACATACTTTGTCTTATCTAAAATATTGTTATGGAATATAGCATTATGCGTTAGCGTTATGTAAATAACTTAAGGTGTGACTTCCCAATATGATCATGACCTTGGTAGTCTTGATATTAGACCTGTAGCCCATTGTTTTTCATCTTGCAATCTTTCTTGGATCATTGCAGGAAGTGCCAGGTGGTACTATGTTTTTCTGACATTTTGTGATAAATGTTATTAACTATTACACCTTCAACCTAATATTTCATCAATGACTGAAAATCATTACAACTGTGAAAAATAGATGTCTGGGAATCTTCCAATTGTAGTAGAGTATGTTCCTTAAAGGGATAGAGATTTATCTGTTCTAAAAAACAATGCACAAAACACATTAAATTTTGATTTTTGATTTTCCTCCAAGACATACATTAAAAAAATGACCTTTGTTCCTAATGAACTACCAGTTTCAAGTTTGTGACAGTTTTTGAAAGTGATTTTTTAGAAAATTTAACCCTAGAGCCAAAGATATTACATTTTTGATATCTGGGGGGTCACAGTTTTCTTTCTACATTTGAAGACAATACTATGAATGATATGTTTCAATTCAAGCTGTCCATTCAACCAATCAAATGACCTGCTCATTGAGGTATGATCTAATAAGTAAAGATAAGACTAATAGGTAGATCTTGATTTAAACAAGAATGAGTTACCTTCAGAAAAAGCGAGTTGCTCTTGTATTAAGGTGTTACTGTTATAGACCCAGCCAAACAGGTGAAAGTGTCGACTAAGCTCTGCAACATATCACAGTACTACTGTTATAATCCCCAAAAGACCCTAAAGCTATACTACTATCACTTGACACATCATTGTAAAATGCTTAAAGTAAAGAAGAGGGCCTCAGAATACACTGAAATCTTCCATTCACTACAGTGACAGATTCAGCTTTACAGAAACTGCCGAGAATTGCCGATTGAGACACAGCCTGAACATATTGGTGATGATATATTATAATTTGGTCAGTATTTGTCAATATTTTGGAAAGTAAATTTATCTGATCAAGAATGTTTCTCTTAGATTTATTTTGTAATAAAAAAAACAAACCCCCCAGAACTAGAAAAGTAATAATGGTACACCTGTATAGTAATACCTTGATATAAAAATAGACAAATAACATGGCTGAAAATAGAAACAACCATTATACTGTGGTGAAAAAAATAAACAAAACCATTCTATTGGAAATAAATAGCAATAAACTTTCTGTTTAAATATATAATATGACAGAATCACAAAAAAAAAGAAGAAAATGGCGTGAAGACAAACCATAAAAACAGTTAAACCTGCATGTACAACCAGATGGTTCTGATTAAGTTTGATTTATATTTCTGTTATTCTGATACATAGATTTTATTTAAGATTAATTATAATATCTGAACACCTGGTTATGTATCATGTTAAATCAGATTTTTATGTATTGGAGTTAGACTATTGATTCATTGGTCACTTCATTTTCCAAGGTATGGATGTGACTGTACAATTGTCAACTTGACACCATTGTCACAAAGATAAAATACTGTTGAACCAGACCAAGTTTTATTTTAATACAGGATACTGTTTCTGTTCAGGAATTTGTTCTAGATTTTTAATGTCAACCTCTTAAGCTTCATGGTGACAAATACTAACCAAGGCTGAAAGATCTAAATTGCTTCCCTGGCTGAAAGTATAATCACTGTCCATTACTGACAGAGCCCCGATCTGAAAATATGGCCAGTCCGCTACTTTTTTTTTGTGAAGAATGGACCAAATTGCTTATTGTTGCAGACTAATTATTTCAATATTTCTATCGTAATTAGGTTAATGTCATCCCTAATGAATTCTAGTATTTCATAGATTATCTCCCTGAAGACTCTCTGTGGAAAAAATTTGAATATTCATGTCTCTAATTGATCGTTTTTGTCCAAGTTTTATAAAGTAAAAGATTTTTGTTATTCATGCTAAATTATTTAAGTCTCTTAGGAAATCAGATGTCTGTACATTTCAGCTGGCTATATCTGGAATAAAGTTGAAAATTTGAATTTGCTTTTGGGTTACTTCAACATCTCTCTGAAGTTAACAGAAATCATCATTTCCTGCAGGCTCTGATTTCCAAAATTGATCTACTTTGACTCTGTTAATATATAATATGTTCAAAATATAAGTATGCCCATTTAAATTTCAATTATTTGGTTAGCCATATATTTCAGCTAAATCTGCCCCACAAACCATTGGATTTTATATGTTTGATGATGATTTAGGCACTTAGCTTGTCACCCTAACATTTCTGTTATTGGCAGGTCAACAAATGATTTTATTGAAGTGTCTATAATAAAACATTTCTCTTATTCTCAAGATACAGTGATGTATTTTACGATGAATTAAACCAACAGACATGAATAGAGGGAAACGGAAAGCCAATAAAAATAATCAATAATTCTTATAGCAGGAATAATTCCAAGAGATCTGATATGACTTATATCTCAGACAGTCATTGAGAATAACTGAAGGTTATTCTGATCTTCTTAGACATCATTAGAGTTGATGGTGCCAAATAAATGTAAATTACTTTAATGCAATGTATGTTGTTAATATAGATGGGCAAAACCATTTATGCATTTCTTGATTTCTTGGAACATTCAAAACAAAACCACAATTTACAGATAATTTTAAGTAAGCTCAATTTGTCCTGCTCTACTGATATTATGAACAATAATTACATCATAATCACAATGGTGTTACATAGGTTGTCCTCCATTAGCCCTGCATTGAATTGTGTGCTCTCACAGTGTTTGTTCACAAAGTGTTTCATGCGATTGGAGGTCATCTATTGTAAGACTTGTTCAGTACTAATGACCATAAAATGCTGAACAAATTGAGAACTGAATGAGGGCAATACCTGATTGGATTTGTGACTTAATATTGGTCATTGCCGCTGCAAATAATCTGATGTATACTATTCACTTTCAATTGATTTTCACTAATTCTTGCACACAAAGTGTTATATTTATAGTGTCACTTACTTTGTTACAAATTTATCAGTGGAAATAATATGATCATAATGATGCTAACAAGATGCAGTGCATTGACCCACTTGTAAGTTGTAACATCTGTTTTTATTGGTTTAGTCACCAATACAGATATTGTCAGATTGTTTGTAATAATGGGAGATATGACAAACAAAAGAGTAACTATAGTATATCAGAATAGTTGTATTCAAGTGATTTGGATACAATGAATCAGTAGAATAAATGTACAAGTCATCATGAATATTAAGATATGTTTAGGGTGAATAACTGGTTATGATGTTCACAACTTTCGTTGAAATTATGTCATCTTATGATTACAAAATAATTGAATTGTGGTGGTAATTTTTAAATTGACTCTTGAACAATGAAGGTAAATATTTTTTAGATAAAGTTTCTGTGACCTGTTATCCCCTCATCTAGCAGGGAACGCCCAGGGGGTGGGGGGAACCTGAGAAGCGACCGTCAAATTTAAAAAAAAAAAATTTAAAGCATAAACAGATGGCGTTTAAGAAGGTTTATGGTCACCAATATATGGATTCTTCAAAATTATCATTTTCATTAAGATGTCAATTTGAATTATCTATGGCAATTTAGACCAAGCCTTTATTAAATATGCCTAGTATCCATCTTATATGCATACTACTGTAGGCTATAGGTGAAGTAGAAGAAAATATTGATTATTAAGGAATGTAACCAGGTAGCACAATATACAATACAACATCAAAACTAGGTCATTTTCCTCAATAGTATTACAACAACTTCAATTGGAATCAGATTCAAATATTTTGTCAATTTTGGTTCTATTGTGTTATTTTTCAAATTTCCACAAATGGTAAGTTTACCATTTAGCCTCACCTTAACTTTTAGTGTATAATGAATTTGAAAGGAAGGTTTGTTGAACCATGATTTTTGGTCAATCAGATAAGCAAACTTTTGTTGTTAATTTTTTAGATACCTGGCTCATTGTTGCCATATAGACTCTGGCTTTGCTATAAATTGTAACTTTTAATAACAAGTCACTGCCTTTTAAATATAGAACTTAAAAATGTGTACCGGTATAAGGTTTTTAGAAGCGTAATGATTTCTTTGAGAATGCAGCTCATGATATTTGTAGTGTAACAAAGTCAGAAACTTGGTGAGACCAAGAGTAGTTGAAAAGATAAATTTACAATTTGATCTCATTTCAAATATTATCTCATAGCAAATATTATCAGGTAAGGACAGATCATAGTTTGTATTTTAAAGGTAGGCCTATATTTGAACTTTACTACGTATTATATATTTAATCTTTTAATGCAATTTTATTGATCTGTTAACTAAAAAAACAAAATTCAGTTTTTTTAATATATAGCTTAAAGTTACCTTTAATCTTATAAACAAAGTTTAATATCAGAGATTGAATAAAATGTGAACTTTACTACAATATTTGATCAATAAAAAATAAAAGGCTGTAGGTGATTATTTTATTTTATTAGTTTTGACTTTTAGTTTATTAACTATTATCAAATCAAGCTAGGTTTAAAGCTACTGTATGAAATACTTGTATCAGTTTACTGTTTTCACCAGGCTTAGATCAAGAGTTCCCCTTAAGCAAAGTAAGAATTGTGCCTTAGAGAAATTTTATGTTTTAATTGAGACCTTTCATGATCATCATTTCATACCCTTAATCAAAAATTTTTATATATGAACATACCAATAGTTGTTAATAGTTTGCAAGTCAAGTCAGATTGACATTCTAAAATATCTGAATGTGACTTTTGTCTTTAGGATATTTGCTGTTGAAATTAGCCACTTTATGTGCATTTTTCATGTTTTCTCAACAAAATTTTTAATAAAACTACATTAATACATTTTAATATTTAATGTTCTGATCAAAAGTTTCCAGGAACGGTGTTATTCTGAATCAAAAAAATGAGATGAATGAATTTAATCTATCTATTCTTCATGATGATATCTCTTTAATCTAATCAGAAGGTCAAAGTTTGTTAATCTTGTGTTTTTATCAGTTAAAGAGAGTTTTTATTATGAGATATATTATAAGTTAATGATAAGTTATCAATACTGTTGAGATCAGTTTAGAGTATATGTCAGTATTAAACAGGATTAAAAAGTACCTTATAGAAATATATACTTCATATCATGATATATGTTTCTGTTTAAATTTTTATAAATTGGTGAATTTTGTGATTTATATATATATAAAAAATGGATTATGAAGCTGTAAATATGGTAAGTATTGTTCAATATCAAAGTGAATTTGTGTAGGAATATTGTACAAGAACAAGAAACATACACAACCATATTTTCGAAAGATATTATTTTAGTTTTCCTGAATATCAGCTGGGTTTTAACAAAATATTATGTCATTGATTTAATAATTACCTTTTTGACTGAAATGATGACTTTTTTCAGATTAGCTTCTGGCAGGCCTTAGACATTGATGTCATACAATGTTAATGCTTTAATTAACTGAGCTACCATCTTTTGATATTATAGTACACATGGAGACAATCAAACTGTTTCTTAGATATTGGTATTAAATATGAAATACTCAAATGATGCACCTTGATATTTCTGGAGTTAATGAGTTAGATACAGGCTTAATAAGCCTAGTAATGTACTACATTACACTATGTTATATAGTGCAGTCAATTTCATATCTAAGCTAGTTGTACTTTAGATATAACTGTTTAAATTTTGACATGACATGACATGCTTCGTTTTTATATTCATCTACAAGGGCATCACTAAATTGGAAAAGACTTTATTCAATGACTTTTGTTTATTATTCAGGAGGTCCTTTTGGAAAATATTCTTATCACTCACCCCTTGATGGAATAAAGGGAGACTCTTATAAATACCTGGCGTTACAACAGACATTTTTGTTGATCTGTGAATCCTAGAGAGTCTTGAAGAATGAGTGAAATCTTTCAGTATTTTCAATCTTCTGTTAATTGCAGGATACTTGTACATTTACACCAAAGTTCTTTGAAGAATTCACATTCAAGAAAATAACACATGACCAGTTCTAAGGAACTTATGAAAAACCATTTGGCATTGACCAAAGCAAGACAACTTGAATATAAAGATCAAATTAAACAAGACTTATTCATTTATTGATCCATTCATACAGAGAATCTGAGACTGATATAATTATGTTCTAGACAGAACAACATAGCCAATCTTATTAAATTACTTCCATTTTGTGTAGGTGTATAACAAATTGTCATGTAGTAATCTCTCCAATTGATTTATCAAAAGATTTGTCATGGTGATGATGTAATCGTCCAGATAGATATGTCAGTTACATCTGTCAGCTTCTGTGTTATATCTTACTGTTACACATATCAAACTGTAATACCTTGACAGCTCATCTAACTACTGGTTTGATTTGGTCATCAGAATACTAAGGATTAGTCACTCATTTAAAGTATTCTGATTGAGTAACAGTGTATATATTGTATCAGTCAGTAGGATATTAAGAATTACTTGTTATTGAGAATAATGCGAGAATTGGATATAAGAATTTGGCTCAAAAATGTAAGGAAACTAAAATTTTATTGAGATTTTTTGGTAAAATGATGTTAAATATATTTGAGATGTTTTTAAGTAAAGGAATATATTATTGAAATCATGTGGTATATTTAATACCATCTATTGAGTCATCTTCAAGAAATGAATTTAGAATTTGGTAAAAGTATGTTTGAAAAACTAAACTAAATTCATTTTTGGTTCAAATGATATGATATTAAGTGCTTTATTGATGTCAAATGAAATGAAATTGAGTTTTTCATCTTACTCTTTTTTATTGAATTAATGAAGAAAGGTTTTTCTGATTTAGTTACTGTATATGCTATTTTTCGAGACAGTCAACTGAAACGCTTTAATGATATTTCAGTTTATACATGTATAGAAAATAACTAAATAATCATTATTTGGGAAACTGAAACTAAACTCAATGCTTTCACAATATTGAATGTCTGTAGTTTACAGCAATGGTACTGATATTAGTTGAACATTCTAATAATACTGAACTTAATAGAGTTTTCTAAAAGATTTAATTTCCATTTCCATTTCATTACATTTAATTTTTTGTAAATTTCAGATTATTATAAGAGGAAATTAGAATATTATAAATTAGATTAAATCGATTATTTTAACAAGAATGTCATAAGACATTTGATTTAACATCATTAAAATGTCAAGCTATTACAAACTACATCTAATGCCTTGACATCATTAGGCACTTTTCTTGTATTATGTTCTTTACTTATTCTTAACTTGAATTTTCTTGATCATTTCAGGCCACACAATTCACAAGTAAAATCCCCGGTCCAGGGAAGAAGAAATCCTTTCTACCAGCACCAGTTAAAACCAGTTCAGCTCCTTTACCAACTAAATCTCCTTCTCCCGAACCAAAAGATCCATTTGCTATTGGAGACAGGGTTTGTATCGCTGGTATTAAATTTGGAACTCTTCAGTATTTCGGTGAAACTCATATTGCCCCAGGATTATGGTGTGGTGTGGAACTTGACGAACCAGAAGGCAACCATGATGGGATGGTTCAAGGTCGTCGATATTTTACTTGTGAATATAAACACGGTATATTTGCTCCTCTTGACAAAGTCGCTCTCTTAGAAGAGGATATTTATTTCGAAGATGATTATATGGACACAGGAAGTGAGTTAGAAGAGCCAGTCATAGCGCGACCCAAAAAGAGTAAACATCATAGCAGTGAATCTAAAATAGCCAGAAGTCGTTCGTCACATGATGCTGATTATTCGAAATCTAAGATAGGACGCGGCTCTGGTATACCGAAACCTGGATCGAAACAAAGACCACTTTCTTATCATTCCTCTAGTGAATCCTTAACTCAAACTTCTCCTATAAAGACAAGGTCACTGAAAAGTGTCATAAAATCTCAAAATAGTTTGGAAGAGGATGAAACTAATGTGCCACACCCTTCGAAGCCTTCTCAAATTCCCGGCATTTCGCGGTTACCCAAATACTCACAAAGCAGTGGAAGTCTAGTCAGGTCTCCTTCTAGCTCTGAACATATTGTAGCTGATATAACTAGTCCCCAGTCTGGAGAAAGTATAATTTCTGCTGAGTTTATAGATGATGAGTCATATGAAATAGAAAGTGAAAATAATTCTCCTCGACATCAGTCTCCCAAACGTCAAGCTTCATTGGGACAGTCTCCGGAAGAGACCTACAGCAACCATGTTTCTGTGCAATTGAAATCTGATAGTCGGCACTATTTGAACCTGACTTTTGACCCTAATGAGGGTGGATATGTTAAGTCAAATTTACCTGATGTAGTGGCATCTACTTCACCCTCTCCTGACAACAAGGAATTTGGTCGAGATACCTATCGTGACAATGTAGATGGCCATGGAAATGTAACTTTGGAAAGTTGTGGTTCTGAAACATTGGATTCTTCACGATTAGATGATATTAATTTGTTGGACAGTATTTGTGATTCTAAATCAGATAAAAAGAAACGTGAATCACTTTCAGTGTTGTCTGAACAGTTTGATAAGTTGAAACTTAACAATTCTCCCTTAACTTCAAAGGGCAATAACTCTAGTGCTACTCAGGATGTAAGTTCTAGTCTGAAACTTTCACGGGACCAATTTGTAAATATGGAAGGAGATTTAGTTTCCGATCAAATGACCTGTTCTAACTCACAAACATTGCAACAAGAAGTTGCACCAACCATGATGAAAAGTCTTGATGACTCTAGTCGCAAGATAATGATGGATTCGGGGATATCAGAAATGTCTGCTAGTCAATTGACAGACTCCATGACACGTTCACATCAAATGGACAATATTCATGGAGTTCTGACGAAAAGTACAGACATGGGAAAGAGTGTGCCCATCTCGGATCAGATTGTGATGACAGATTCAGGAATAGCCGGGAGTTACCATCGTGATGCTAATGTGGGATTTGTATCTAATGATGTGAAACTGTCTGAGGATCTGCTGGCTGGACATAATAAACATGAACGTCCAGTGTCTTTAATATCTACAACTAGTGCTGATACAGGTTAGTACACTTTAAGACCTTTATTTGGTTATTTGTTGTCAATATGTATGTTTTTTTTTTTAATTTTCTCTAGCTATTCCGCAAACACATACTGTTCAAACTAAGACAAATATTATAATTTTATGGGCAGTTATGGACAATGACATCATGATATTGGTAATATCTGCACTTGAGAAAATCTGAAAATTGATAATGATAGCTAAAATTAGACTCTTTTTAAAAAAGATATAAATGTGATGCTTATCATGTAGATTTATCACAATTTCTAGTTTGATTTGACAGTAGAAACATAATGTGTAAATTGAGGGGATTGAAATTACATTTTGCAACTCACTGACCAAGATTACAAAACCTACTGTCCAAATTATTACTTATTTCATTGGTCATCCAAATAATGTCTGATTGCACGTGTCCTCTTTGATCTTCATGTGGAGATATATACAGGAGGATGTATGTTATTTAGGTGGCAAATGTTCCTGTGTGTTGGATTACAGGATATAGTCAAGATATTACTCTTGTTCTAGCAAATTATGTTATCACATTGCATTTCTAGTGCTTAGTGGACGTATACTCAGTTTGTCATCTGACAAATGATTAACGGCGATAGGTTAGAACTTTAAGAAAGAGAGAAAAGTTATTATCCATAGCTCAGAATTGGTTTAGTTAGACAATGATTTGGTAGAAAAATATTCAGATATAATATTGAATTGAAATTACCAGTAGATTGTTTTATAGTGCTGTTTGTTTCACCTTCCTATAGCCCAAATGTTTATAGATATAAAAAAAATTTTGTCAGTTATTTTCTTTAGAATGATATAAAATGATAATTCTATAAATCCTTTTCTAAATTACTTTTGACAAACCAAATACTTAAAAGAATATGTTGGAATAAAAATTCTACCATATCACCCTGAATTTATGTGCAGCCCCTGGGGATAGATAACTGGACATTAGAAATAGAGATAATAGTGATGTTCAACATGGACTAATTGTTTTAATGACCTTCACTCAGCCGTAACACTGGGGTCAAATGTCACAGAGACCTACTGACAGCAGAATAAACAGATGTATTCATGATTATTAAACCAAGATACTCTGGCAGTTCTTTGTGTGCTACTGTTTGCAACTGCTGGAATTGATACTGTAAAAGACCATAAGAAGTTTCTCTAGGATATGCACAAATATGTATTTGAAGTGAAATAGGAATTCCATATTTTGCATGATTTGTAAGTAAGTAATTTGCTTCTGTTGAGTTGAAAATAGATTCTACAGCGATGTAAGATGATGAACTGAATGATGTTCTATGTCCTGCTGCTATACTGAAGATTGCTATCTATCTAGCTTTACAAGCTGCACATCCTATATTCAGGTATTAACTTAATGAAAATCCTGGATGTGGTAAAACTCAAGAAAATTCAATTGTTCCACTGTCATTGGAACAAGACCATGGAATCGACTTGAGTTGACAATTTTCATTGTCTGATAAATAGCAATGACTTCTCCATGGCAATGAAATGACTTAAGGTCAACAGAACTGAAATATTCTATAATCTATTATTAGAAGCAATGAAAACTAAACCATTATCTCTCAGACTAGTATAAGATTAAGATTAATGTTCTTCTAATCTATTGTTATAGATTACGTCTAATTTCATAATTCTATAATCCAATGTTTTAATTTGTTGTATGTGATATCATAATAATGTTTATATCAGTTAGATAAAGTGGTGTATAGGTAAATATTAAATAAGGACTTTGACTATCAGATATTGTTGTAGGATTAATTATAAAAGGTACAATGCATCTTTACTATCAAATTTGTAAGTTCAAAGCATCTTTTTTCCATTCTTTGAGAGTTTTTGGTTCATTTTTTTAGAAGAAATTCTAGTTGTAATACAGTTTCATATTCTAAGAACTGATGATTTGAAGTTCTGTAAGTTGAAGGCTGAAGTTTTTGAAATCAAGTTTTTTAATCACTCTTTTATCTGATATTTATTGGAATGAAGGACCTGTCATAACTACTGTTCATAAAACTAAGGCGAGCAATAATATAACAGCTCAGCAGTGTGTTTGAGAATGAATAAGTACAACATGATCGCATTTCCACTGAATTTGTAAAGTAAAGCTACCTCTAAGCTTTATTACCAAATGTGTAGTGTTTACACTGAGTTTAACTGGTTCCCGAACGACTTTAACCTTGATCACAATGTCACACATTATTGACAACTCTTGATGTGCAAGACTACTGTTTAGACTAGTAAGAAATGCAATAGGCCAGAAAGACCAGTATGGCCCCTATGGGTGAAAGGATGTAAAGCTGGCTTTTTGTGTTTCCACTGGTTAAGTGAAAGCTGGCTTTAAGCTAGCTTTCAGTTGGCCCCCGATAACTTGAATGCAAAAGGAAGGGTTTTTTATTCACGATCCATAACGGTTTGGCAATTTGCCCAGCAGAAAGACACACAAGCTAGTTTAAAGCCAGCTTTTTCCCTCAGTGGTAACACAGTTCATGTTTCTTATGCATTACTCTCTTAAAGGGGTTGGAAGAAGTTTTATAGCTTTATTGATGCGTATCAGGTACATTTATGGCTTCAATTGGCATCATTCAGAATATATGTAGTTCCTGTAGTAATGTCACAATTGCAAAAATCAAAAACAGAATTGCAAGACCAACAGACATCTGACTGAAAGCTTTTTACAATCCCTTTAAGAAATGGTCAAGTATAAGTATTAAGGAAAAGATTGCAAAATTTTATATTTTGGAAGTCAGCCATTTGTGGGTATATTCAATCTGTCATTTATTTTCAAATTTGAGTTAACAAGTGTAGAAGTTGTATTTGGAGAAGTATCTGATCACTTCTTTGTAAATTTGACATTACTGTTAATGCTGTAATTTTAAAAATTTGAACATGATTTAATTTGTTAATCAACTATTAATTGGAAATTGTATTAAGTGTGTTTGAACCAGTAGAGATAATGTTATTTTCTAATTATTTCCATCAGTTAATTAAGCTGACAAAAACATTTGTTGTGGAATATTTAATTGTTCGTGTTTTGCCAGTTGATGAACCTAGTAACAAAGTAGTATCATTTGGCATGGTCAATAAATAACACAGAGTTGTAAGTTGTGTGACTGAATTACAAAGCAATGCCATGATATATTCAAATTGCAATTTAGAACTTTTTCAATCTGTTTTCAGGTTATGTTCCTGACACTGATTCAGAATGTGGAACTAAAACAACCAACTCTCCAGGAGAATGGCCTGCTGAGAGACTGGGTGACCAAACATCTATGACAGAAAGTCAGATTATCCAGTATCAGGATAGTTTTCAAGGTAGATTACTGATCTGTTTTCTCTGAAGATTTTGATACAAAATAGACCCTTTTCTTCATTTCATATTATGGACAATTTCATATAGAATTATGGAACAACAGTGAGACATTGATTCAAAATGAAAACACTGATTAGTGTATTGTGTCAAGAGATAATCTCATTCTAAATTTACTTGATTGTCACTGATCACTTTTCATGTTTCTAACAAACTTTTAATAACACTGATAATTATGTTGTAAAATCTTATCAGATTAACTACCTTTCAACATAAGTTACGTTGTTACAACCTTAGTAAGCAAAAGTGACCAAAATCATGTATGGATTTGAACTATATCAGATATGAAGGAGTCTCAATGAAGTATCTGTATATACATATGAAAGTCTTTAAACAATCATTATTTGAAAAAAAATAATAATGAATAATGTATATTACAATTGTAGCATTTCCCATTTTATAAGGTTATTTTACAAATATGACCATTTACTTCTATTCAATTTTTTCTGAGACCAATAAGTTATTTATTCTAAATATTCCAATCATAAATGATGGTTATTTGAAATATAAACACTGGAAGTTATATAAAACCTTAAACAATATGGTATATCCACCCTCTATTTATCAGTTTACAACTGGTAACAATATATCAGTGTTAATTAATTAGTAAGGCATACTTACCTGCAATTAACCCTCACTTGAGTGAGTGACCTATTTTACTTACTGATTAATTGAATCAATTCTTAATGAACTGTTGTTGACACAGTGAATTGTTTCATTATTTGGTATTGTGACAAGGATTATGAGGTAGGATAAATTCTCCAATCCCTTGTTGAATCTTCATTTGAGCTTCGTCAGCACATAAGGTATGAGATCTGGGGGAAACATACAATGTTCTTCATTTTGTTTTATTTATTATGTATAATTGTATTTATTCAAAATTTATTTACGTGTCATTGACATTTTTAATGTTTATGTGGTGGTAGAGAATACATTTGGCTTAATTTTCTTTTATGTTTCATTTTACTTCTTTCCTTTAAAGTAGATGCACTACACTTGATTTAGTAGTTATATTTTTTTATTTTCATGTGATGGATTCAGTTGAAAGATTCAAATTTTCTTGTTAATTTTTTATATTTTATTTTCATTTGGAAGAGGGATGTCTGAAATTTATTATATTCCAATTTTTACCTCGTTTTGCACATCTTGTAACGTTCAATTATTTTTATGTTTTGGAAAAGGTTTTAATTTTCTGTTGGATGAGGGCATTAATCTAATTTGGAAATAGGCACTAGTTCTCTAGACCAAGTTTGTAGTAGTAATTTATGATGGGGTTGGATTATCTGGAAGTAAGTTGTAAAATGGTAGTTATGTCCCCTCTCCACATAGTCTTTGCTTCCCTTCTTTATTTTGCACCTAGCACCTTCATTAATTCTTTTCACCCCTCTTTTCATTTTCAGCATCTTGTATTTCAGAAGAAGTGAAACATATTATTAATGCTCAGATCTCGGTAGATTCAGACGTAAGTGGTACAACTCATGACACTGAAACTGATCGGTAAGTCGGGATGATGTCAAAAAAACTTTTCAGAATTACTCGAATTTTTACAGAACTCTTTTTGAAACTTGAAATTGAGATTTTTAACTGTGTGAAACAATTTTTTCTGCATCTTAGTGAGAGTTTGAAGATGCCCTGTCCTGGAAAAGTTTTGGGTTCTCATCTGATATTTGTAACATTTTGGGTACAAGTTGAGCATAAACTAGCAGCAAATTAAGTGAACTCATGTAAATAACATAGCAATGTTGATTATAATCAAAAGCTAAGTGTAATGAATTATGTGATAAGGTTATTTTATTTTTCCAGTGAAAGTGAAGTATCAGAAACACACATTACAGAAACATTAAAACTTGATCCAGCTCAGGTAGGATATAGACAAGTTATTTTGAAGATTTTTTATAGAGTAACTTCTGTCCACAGCCAAGATTTAGGAAGCAATCCCAGAATACGTGGAGATTATGCCTTCAGATGTTCAGATGGCGGCTTCCCACGTAGTTGCCGCACTGCAGGCTAACATAGAAAGGTGTCTAGTTGTTTTGATGCCACATTGCAAGAAAACTTTTCCATATTGCACACTTCATAGCATTGCCAAATTCGGTGCAGAAAAGCAGTATAAAAAACTTTTATTTCTAATGATCATGTATTATATTTTTTCAGGAATCCAGGTCCCTTTCATCCCACAATAGTGAAGATGACCGTATTGAAGCTGATCAAATTTCTAGTGATATTGATGATAACCTTGGTGATAAAGGCCTTGAAAATAACCATGACAACCACCAACATGAACAACCATCTCCAGGATCTGAAAATAGTGGTGATGTGGTCTCGGTCGTCGACAATACGGAGGTCTTGGAAACTGCCACAGAAGAGGGAGGCGTATCCAATGATGGAAAGACCCCGAACAATAAAACCACAAGTTCGAAAGCTTCTCCAAAACATGCAGTTAAAACTGAACACAAGAAACCCAACACCAAGGTGTCGTCAAGATTAGCTGATTACATTAACACCCCTGCACCTCCCCCTAAACCCAAAGAAGAGACCCCAAACAAGAAAAATCTTATGAACAAGAAGAACATTGACAAGACAAATGAGAAAAATGTGGCCAACATCCAGAAAACGGAAAGTTGTAGGAAGCCAAAAATTGAGAAGGAGCCACCCAAGATCATTAAGCGTTCACCACCCAAGAGTAAATGGGGTTCTATTATGTCCCAGATTGAATCCCATAAAGATGACAAGCCAGTGAAAGTTAAGACTGAAGTTAAGAGCAAACTTCAGGAATATCTTTCCAACCCTGCCCCAGCTCCTGTTCGTAAAGAAAAAACTCCCAAAAAAGAGAGCAAACCAAGAAGTGTAATCACAAATTCACCTAAACCAGACTACAGTAAAGTGAAGAGTCGTCTGTCAGTTATTGCACCACCTCCAAAACGAGATAATTCACCCTCGAGTAGAAGAGGGTCAAAAGTAGAGAAAGGAAACCTCCCCACCCCAGGTTCAGCAGGCAGTAGCAAGACCGATATTAGTTTAGAAGTTAATGCTAACAGAACACCAAGTAAGTAGAACTATTGATTCATATTTGTTGTCAAAACCATTGTATATTCAAATTTTACTGCATTATCTCCCATTAGCCTTCAAATCCAGAAATCCCATTTTAAGCCTTTAGTCACCTTATAACTCTGGATTTATTTAGTAATTTATGTTTCTTCCTAGGAACATCTATATCAACAACAATATCTAAGCTAGCAGCAGAAAGTCGACGTTCCAGTGTTTCTAGTGTACGTTCTGACAAATCTCAGGTACAGTAGTTTACAGATTTCTACTAAAAATTTTGTGATTTTCAGGAATCCACTTTGTGATCTAGATGGTTGTCTGCATCTTCTCTCAAACTAAACATCTCTAATGTTATAACCCATGCTTGTAGTGTTCTGAAGTAACTAGTTGCATGCGCCACGACCCTCTGTTAATCATGAAATTTTATTATGATTATCATTTTTTTGTTATTTTTTCAGGGTTCCACAAAAGCTGTGAATAGTAAACTTTCAAGTAGAAAGAATTCCACAACAGAATCTAAAATTGCTGCACCAAGACCTCCCAACAAAAAACTGGTGAAGAGTTCCATACCACCAGGTAATTTGGAATTATCTCCCTTTAGTCTTCAGAAATTAGTTGAACTTGCTTTACACACATACATATTTTTTCCTTTTTCTTACAATCATAATGTCTATATAGCAACTTAAGAATAACCTTGAATTGGCAAATGGTTCTCCTCTGTAATCAATTTTGAAAGAACATAATTTCAGTGAAAATTTCAAAGTGGATAATTGCCAATTTGAAATCATTTAAAGTTGTTAAATATAGCTGAACATTATTACACTGTACAACTGAATACCGTCAATGATTTTTCTTGAAAGCATAAATACCTTACTTTCTTGTTCTAATATCATATCTGACTTGAACACAAAATGAGTCCTATTTTTAGTTTCAGCAATTTTCATCACTCATCACAATTCAATATTGCTCCTAATAGACATTTTGCTGCTCGTCTTTTTTTCTGCTGCTTTCTTTGCATTCTGGAACCTAAAGTAGACATATTAACATTTCAATGTCAAATTATATGAAGGCATGTTGAAATTTGAAATTTTAGTCCTGCATGTTATATGGTTCAGTTTTCTAATTTTGTCTTGCTTTGATAATAAAGTAACCATACTAAATCGATGAGAGCAAAATCTATTAAAAACTGCCACTTATAAATTGACTTGAAAACAACTACAACTCTAAACTCTATTTGTTGTCTTGTTTACTATTTTAGCCATTAGGACACCAAAAAAGGTGCTACCTACTGTAAACGAGAGGTCTTCAAAGAAAGATAACTCTCGTTCGGTTTCCCTGACTAAAACACCTAAAAAAGCTTCTAGTAAGTCTAACACAAGTTCCCCTTTTAGTGCACGTTTTTATCACATATATACAGTTTTTATTTTGTTAACCCAATTGTTGTGTGCTATTGATAGGCGTAGGAGAATTGTAGGGATTTCAAAATTTCCAGTAAACATAGTTCTATTTTGGACTCATTATGAAAGAGATTCTATGTACTTCAGACTCCTACACCTATAACACTATTATCCAAAATATTGCCTGCTGTTGTGCTTGTCTTGTAATAACCCTGTATTTATGATTATGAGAAATATTTGAAAGTGCTGTATAATATTGTGTTAAGAAAATCATTATTAAGTTTTTGTATAATAAATAGATATTGTTATTTTTAAGAATGAAATTATTGTATTGTGGTCATTGATTTGCCCTCCTTTGTGCCCTATTTGTTCATGCCATCTGACCTTATTTCACCAAATAAGGCTGCTTTTTTACATTTGCTTTGCATAACATACATGCAAATAAGTTATTGGACATTGCATTGTTGGTACTGTTTTATATAAGAAATCCTCATCAGTACAGCTGATTTGGAAAGAGTCGTCAATGAGGTTTCATGAGTTAAAAATGCTTTCTTAACTTCATATGTATTAACATGATGGACTGCAATGATGCTTAATTCTTGATGGTCAATGAGAATCTCCCTTCTATTCTGATTTGGGATCTGGAATGACCATGGAAACAATTAAGGGATAAAGGCAGTGTGGCATCAGGTGTTCTAAGAGTACCAAGCCTGCCACAATACTCAATAAAGTATACATACATGTATTATGGTTTTGGCCTCAAAAATCTTAAAGTTGAATTAGTAGATTCTGGACCAACAACCTACCTTTAGTTCATTTCCTTTTTTCCTGTTAGATTTTGTTTGAAGATAATTAGGAAATGCACATAAAGCCGTCTTTAATGTAGATCATATTTAATATGAACTTATGAGTTAAGGTTATAATAAATCTTGCACAATTTTCTGGTTAATAAAACTCAGTTGTATCAGATGGTAAATATTAAGTAGATATGAATTGTTAATTGAAACACCAGGGCAAGAAGAGTGCAGTAGTCAACCCTGTCTGTATAGTATATTACCTTCTCTACTCTCTTTAAACCTCATAACATCTGTTAGCCTTTATCAGATAATTACACTATAATTTCTTACTTTTCAATATTACTAGATTAAAGAGATTTTATATAGCTAATACATCATTTTTCTCTATTTTTAACTCTATTTTTTAACATGATATAAAGAAGTAAATTTGAAAGTCGCAAAGTAAGAGATGGCATATTACTTAAAACTAAAAGATTAATCACATTACGAAAAGAAAAAAAAAACAGTTTTAGCTAAGTAAATTATGTTCCCTTTGACAATTAATTCTGTGGCCACAACTGGGATCCTTCACCTATAATTCATGATCTTGGTCAAGTTTTCTTTATCACACCTATGACAAAGCTCCATCAGTAAAAATTCTGTTTGGAGTCAGAATTGAGTGTGGTTTAAACTCAGAATAGTCAAGATATATTTAACACGATACTGTCAGTGTGAAAAATAACAAGTGTATCAGATATTTAATCAGAATTATCATTAATTCAATACTAACTGATTATTTATAATTAATTACATTTAATCAAAATCATAATGAGATAGTCATTAATTTTAAATGATGATAATGAATTAAACTGGGGTCAATTGGTTCATACCATAGGTTATTATGCTAGTTGTCTCTACCCCTAAATGTTGCTGGTTATCTTATCTCTAAATGTCCATATCTGTCCTGCGTGCTCTTCTGTTGAATAAAGTTTTTAACAGGATTGTGGTTCTGCTTATTAAGTGAGGAATGGAGAGGATAAGTATCATGTAAGATTTCATTTAGTTTGGTATATTCAGAATGCTGTGATTTGAATTTGAAGGAAAACTTTTCAAACTATTTCCTAGTGACAATAACAAAATACATGTATGTTTCATTGAATTCATTTTGTCAATTACTTAAAGAGCTACTGAGATTTTTGGAATTTGGGACAATTGTTATGCTATTGCTGTCTGCATTGTGGTTAAAGCTAAAAATTTGACTGTGATCTAGAACGTCTGAACTCTATGGAGAATTTGCTTGTCTCTGAAATTTATATAAAATTTTGAACAGTTTGACCCATTTTTGTTTATTTTGCTATAGTTAATCTAACTAGATATTGATTTGACTATATATAATATATACACTATACCAGCTGTTACAGGCTTCATGGTGTCTATTATAATAATTTCAATCATTTTATGTTATTTTGACATTTTCGTTGACATATAAAGTTCTTGACTCCTTGCATTTATACACTGTAACTGGTATAGCTTATGTTTTTAACTGTTTCCTGGGTGGCGTCTGTTGTGTCTGTTCTTCCAAAAATTGTCTATTTGAAGTGTGAATCATATTGTAGATACATTGAAAGTTAATTCTGTTATTGTGGAGAAATAGATTAACACTTTGTTTATTTTTATGGTTTGTTTTGTTCTGGGATTATATCTGTTTATTTCACCATATGACATATCGTTTGTCATTGATGGAAATTTGTTGCAAGTGACAATTTTGGCATATTTTTATGTATATCTGGAAAAATTGTGATAAAAGCCAAAAACAGGATACCTCATTTGAGGCATATTCTTTTATTTGACCTATATTATCTAAGAAGTTCCAAAATAAAATGCGGTTCATATGATATAAATAGGGATTGTATTTAGATCATATCTAAAAAACAAAGTTTGCCAAATTTTCAGTTATTGGAATATAATATGAATTCCTTTTCTATGAAAAATGAAACCTAACTAATTACTGCTAATTTCCCTGTTATTTTCTGATTTATAGTCAGTCTTGTTCCTAGTTTTAAAACATATGGTTTAAAGGAACCAATCTATCTTCCAGACAGCTCAAAAGTGGAGTTCTTTTTTCTTCTTAGGATTAAGATTAATACTTATATTTGTTTGGATAGTTTTTGATGAACACTTTTCTAAATCTGTTTTGCTTAAGGCAAAGAATATTTTTCAGTCAAATGAAATGGAAATATTATTGTGTGATTAAATTTGAAATTGAGTTACAAGTACAGAGTTATTCTTGAATATTTAAGTTTATAACAAGTTTTAAAGATTTGTTGATATATGCATTACACGTAAGGAGTGTGGCTTCTTTAAAACAGATTAATTTATTTTCCTTAAGTAGGTTAGCCCAGTTAAACCTAGTTTCTTTGTTTTGGCAGAAGATAAAAACTTGCAGTTTGAAAGAGGTTTCAAGTATAAAGAAGGGTTTGTTGATATTAAAGTGGAATTACTGAATCTGTTTATACGCACCGAAACTTCTTAATCTGTTTTTGATATTTCAACTGGTTTTCATTAACTACGGAAGTGGAATCACAATTTTGAGTAAACCATCTTAAAGAATTAACAGCTGATTAGCTAGACAGAAGGAGAAAAGAGAATTTTAAGTTTTTAAGAAACAGTTTCGGTGGTTCTTTGTTTAAGAACTTAGTTTAGTTGCAATCTCAAGGTTATAAGATTTATAGATATGGCTTCCTGTATTCCTTCTAAGAAAAGTAAAGAAAAGGGAAAAGGAAAAGGAGTGAAATCATTCTTTTCTAGACTGTTTAAAGGTAAGTTTATGTTTTCTATTAATGCTAGGTAACATTTCCTACTTTTAAATCCATTTGATTCCATGAAATATTCCAATATTAAACTGATACCATGAGTTTGTTATATGTTCAGTTTTATATTTGATTTTTATATCTCAGATCTCTGTAGGTGAGCTCAGTTTTATTGGTGATTTAGCATGTCATTGTAACCAATATGAACAAACTGCTTATATTAACCAGTTTATCAACTAATAACAACTGTGATCAAATAGATAGTTCTAAATTATGTCTGCTCAGGTTGACAGTCATTTTATATCATTTACAAGGGTCTTTCTGTTCCGAGCAATGTCAATTATTCATTATATTTTAATTTGAGGGCATCAATTTTAAGCAAGTCAGTTTGCAATCGTAGAAAACAAAACAAACTCAAATTTTCAATTAAAAAGGAAAGAATGGGATCAAACTGTTTAATCTGAAAGAGAAGTTAAGCTACTAATATTTTCTGATAGGGATATAGATGCAAACGTGATCCCCAATCCCCGATTATTTAGTTTCACATCAAGTCCTTAAGACCAACATCATTGACAGTAACCTTGAAAACAAACTACTTTTAGTGTCAAAATATGATCTGATGTGTTATCTCTAATAGTATTATTGCTGTAACCCTTTGATATTTAGAATACTTACTCATCTGTTGTTTCTGTAAAAAAACAGCATAATATTTTCACCTGGGAGACAGCCTAGTCTATCTACTGATGGTTATTCAATCACAGACCTACAGATGGTAGAATAAAATGAATTCAATTGACTAGAAAGTAACCGTGTTTGTTATCTAAGTGGTGAATGTAATTTTTAGTGGTAGAAATAGTGTATATGATGCCATTTCTCTTTTTGTGTTTGGGAAAGGGACATGGATACAGAGGCGTATCTAGAAAATGCCCTGAATGACAGGTGTCTCTTGGATGTGAGGGCCGCTGGGGCTTCTAGAGGCCTTAAGAAGCCAGTGAATTTCAGATGGTTTAAGATGAAATTTAAGCATCTAGAGGCTTAATTTTCACTTCAAAATAAGACTTTTCACAGGCCTGAGGGAAGGGCCATGGCCCAATGACTGGTTGGGCTATGCTCTTCTTTTTTATTTATTAGTAAAGATCATAGTGATGGACTTGTTCTCTTGTAGGGAAGTCCATAGGAATGATCTTCTTTGCTATAAATTGGTACAAACCATACTGATGATTTCTTGATGTCTTGCCATACTCAACTTGGAAGTGAACAAATAACCCTCTTCAAACACATGGAACAAAAAAAACAAAATGTATTCATCATTTTAGCAATGCAGGAATGATTGTCTTGTGTATATTGAAGTTTGTTGTGTCAGAGGAATGTTCATTTTCATTACATTGTATCAGAAAACATATGTTGTTTTATTAAAAATAATTGTAAAATCTTCACCCATGATGACTTAATCTCATTAGTTTAAGCCTATAATGATATAATTGACATCTGAATTTGGGTAATATTACACAGCGAGTGAGATAACTTTATGGTTTACATTAAAAATTAACCAGAGAGCTTCCAAACCTTCTGCTACATCAGCTGTTTTCAGACAAAAACTCAGTAAAAGGTCAGTTCTGAGTGAATTGATAAGGGGAATTGCATTACAGCATATTATTGAACATGTGTGTTGTCTCATTGTATTATGGCATACTGACATGTAAAAGAGGGCAGTCTGTTCTTGTTCTTAATTTCACATTTTCTTTGTGATTTTAAAGTTGTGTAGAAAATCAGGGCATTATAACTTTTCTTACATCACTGAGTTAGCTATTTGACTTTAAATTTGAAGAGTTCTTGTTATTACTGATAATATATAATGATGGAATCAAATGGAATATGTAGATCTAAACATATTGATTTGATTTTGAGGAAGGAAGGGCAGAATTCTCCAAATGCACAGGTCTAGGGTCAAACAGATCCTGGAAGTCTGGAATTTCTTTTTTTTGAAACCTAATCATCTCGTGGGCTAACAGCTGGATAATTTGACCAAATGTTTCAAGGTCAATTTGAAATGTCTACAATAAACACTTGAAAGTTTTTAATTGAATGGTGGTGTGCTGTTTCACCTCTAAGAACATCTGGAATATATGGATTTCTTTTAAATATATGTAATTTCTGAATTCTGTAGTTTAATTTATACTTTACCTGTATCTCTGATCTGGAAATGTCTTATGAATCATAATTGTGCTGCTGCAGATTGTGTTTTAAAGAAATCATTCAGGAAATAAGAAGTTAGTTATCAGATACCTTTCAGATACAATGGTCATACTTGAATATTTGAAAATTTGATGAAATCTGATTAGTCAATAGTATTTCAAGTTCATATTTTGCATTTTAATGTGTATGTTAAAGTCTCAAACCTTAGATCACTATCTAAAGAAATGTTATCTATGTGAAATATACACTGTGAATGCAACATTTTGTTTGTATCCTAGGGATCTCTGTAGCAATATATATATTGGATATAGCATGTTAGTAATTTGTAATATATTTTGGAAACTGTGTTGAAATTCATATATACTGTTTTAAAGATATTCTAAAAATCCTAAAATATTTAGTTTTTGTAAGGTGTGATATAAATGTTACTTTTTGAAACTTGTATAAAATACTAGTTAAAAACAGGTTATAAAAGGAGATAGTATGAAATAAAATATGTTCTCCTGTGGAGCTTCTTTAAATTGGAGATATGACTAACGAAATATCAAAGTGGAAAGAGTTTGGATATTGACATTTAGATGTAAACTTATCTGCCTTTAAGTTGGTAGACTTTCTGCATTTTTACCGTCTGGCATTTCAAGATGGAAAAAATCTTCAGTTTTATTAAGTAATATTAAGTGCATTGATGTTTTAAAGGGTCCAAGATGAGTGTTCGTCAGTTTCTTCTTTCCAGTCTTCTGACCATTTTAAAAGACTTCATGTTTGTTTCGATGGGATCAATAACTTTATGGACATTATGGTTTATTTATTGGAGTGGTGATCAGAATTTGAGAGTACCCACAAAAATAACCCAAAGGTTGAAAACAGAAACGAATAGATTCAAAAACAACAATTTTAAAGGACCAAGTCTGACTTCAGTTCCAACTCAAACTAGTATTGACGAAGATGTGAAGTCATCAGAAGGGAAACCAAAGTTTAATTACAAAATATCTGTATTTCATAAAAGTTTACCTGAATTTAAAGCCGTGAGGAAAACTATTATTGATTTGAAACCTATTGTTATTGAGGAGAAATCTACAGGTTTGGACATCAGCAGAGAATGTACTGTGCTGTTTTGCTGTGTGTAGTTTGCATGATTAAAAGGTAAAATTACCTCCTGTGTTATCTCCCATGTTTACATATGTCTTAACTAAAACTAATGGTGTTTATTCATATGCATGTTTGATACATTCACATCTGTATGAATTTATAACCAGGATTTGCTTACTAATGCACTTCATTCAGAAACATTTGTAACAGATGCATAATTTGGGGCACTTATACATTTTTAGACAATTTTATAATTGTATCAACATCTCAATCGGCTTTTCTATTAAAATCATGTTTTGTCACAGATTTGTCTTTCCTTCAATAACTTCATATGACGTGACTCATTTGGTAAAAGAACAACAATATTTTTTTTACAACTGCATTCACACAATTTTCAATATTTGTTAGAGGAAGAAAAATACATTTTTTATGATAATACAAAATAAAAATCTATATTTTAAACGAATCTTGATGGATGTAAATCATAGTGCTTGGCAAGATATTTATTTATTTAATTATTTTAATTAATTGAAATCATCCTAAGGTACAGTTAGTTTAAAAAATACAAGTATTTATTTTAGATGTTATAATAATTTAGGGTGTGTATAGAAACTGTTTG
>NW_008708986.1:582742-818620 GCF_000327385.1 Lottia gigantea
ATGCAACGTTTCGACGTCGAAACGTNNGCATAAAACTTTAACCAGTGATTGTTGTTCCATAAAGCTTTGTCTATATATCGAACTAGAGAGAAGGTTGATATTTGAGTCAAGTATAAAATAGTTCTAGCATGACAAAATATATTTTAATTGGTACCAACTGAATGTATATTACATTCCTGGAAGAACTATATGAGCACTTGAGCCAATAACTTCCATATTTACACATTCAGTATCATCTAGAAATTAAGGGTTCAAATAACAGACAATGGTTCTTTCTCTATAATAGAAAGTCAATGGCATCTGATGGCTCTCTGACATGTGATGTTACAGATTTTGAAAAGTAAAAGTAAAACACCATTTCATTTCTGATTACTTTTTGATAATGGGCACTTTCAGAATTAAAACTTTATGAAAGTAGAAGCTTGTATATTCTGAGTTTGAGAAGATACTAAAATTCAAAAGCTTCCAATTTCCGCTAAGACATATTTCAGGTATGTTCTTGTGTATCAAATTATGATTCTTGTGATGACATTATCAATAACATACAAAAGAGTTGATAAGATCATAAACCTTACCTATCTGATATTTATATTATGATGTATGTAGAAGTAATTTGCTATATGATATGAGTATAGTAATCATAGGTATAATATAGGTAGGTCTTGGCACCTTGACAGAATTCCATTTTATCTGACTGCAAGTCAATCATTATTTACACTGAGAAAGGAAGCTCAGTATAATGTTGCAACCACTTGTTGATTCGCTAATGTTTTGAAGAGAAATATCAACTTAAAAAGACTGGTAGTTCATGTTGTTGTAATCTGATTGTAGACTAGATCAGAATGACATAAGCTTCAGATGTCATAGGAGTTGGCAGTCATATTTTGGTGGTTGTTCTTGCTAACTGTAGTCTGTGTGGATGTAGTTTTGTTAAATTGTTGGAAATATAAACCCATTTTTTTCGAGTAAGAATTATGGACATCATCTTTACTAATTTGGAATCATTTGATACAAACCTGGAGTCGAACGACCTAAAATACCCCAGGTCACTTTGATCAAGGAGAAATTAGGATTAAGATTATCTGTTCTCTTAATCTCTACTGAATTTGGATAATTGTGTGTAATTTTGTGGATTATCCTCCTGGTTGGAGTTCAATAGGAAGCTAAGAAGCTCATGTGTTAAAATGAGCTGTAACTTTATGTAATAATGAAGTTTTGCAAATTGTGTATTATTAAGTATATTGAGATATATTAACTGGATTGTTCCTAACATGTTTCCACTTGGCTGTCATTTTTCACCAAACCAGAAAGTAGACTCTGACACAGTCATCTGGTGCATTTGATACAGACTGATTAGTTAATCTCCCTTAATCTATGGGATTATGTAAATTGTTCAGATTTAATTGTGCGTTAATATCAAGCAAATCATTTGGAAAATCTGAAATGTCAGAAGTGGTCGTAAGACATTTCTTATATAATGTGTTAAATGCCCTCTTGATCAGGATTGGTTTGCCATTTCACTCTTGATGCTCTTGGGAAAAGGAGGTGAAATATCACTTGGTGAAATATGGAAAGAAACTGAATGAAGAGACTGCTACTGTGTACAGAACATATCTGAGTTCTTAGCAAAACTATAACATTTCTAAAATTCTGGAATAAGTACACTTAATTACGTTTTGCCAAAGGATCTGATTGTGGTAGGGTCTAACGATCAATCCCAACTTGTTTAGATGGTTTGAATACTTCTGGAAACCAACAGAAACTTTCTCTCAGTGATAAATTTGTCAATGTAATGAAGCAATAATAGAAAGACTGCCAAATTTTCAGGACGTTTGTCTATTTATACTAACTCAAGAATGTTGTTGGAGTTAATTCAATGTTTTTCATCATGAAAAGAACAGATTTTAAAATCTATTTTTGAAGAGAGATTAAATAGACGTAGTGGTTGGAAAAATTTCAGGTATTGAAATGAAAGAAGCATTATCATGTTGATGTAGAGAAGTGGTTATGAAATTGACTGGTTTCTTTAAAGACTGAAGAATCATTGTTTCTCTGATTGATTGCATAGCAGTGCTATAATCATCTAATTCTGGAAGAGTGGTGCCAAGAAATATTCATGCAAAATGGATTGACTAGAGATGTTGATGTCAGCTTGACTCCTTTAAGTCTTTGTGATTTTTTGTTGCCCATGGCACAATCTGTGGATCAATTATGTTTTTAAGTAAATTCTGTAATGAAGAGGTTTGAAAGAAAATTACCTTTGATGATTCCAAGGTTATGAAATTTGTGTTTAAAGCAGATGAACTTGATTAAAAATATGCCTCAGGTACTTATCTCCAAGCTATAAGTAGTAAGGTATGGTACCAATTTATTAACTGGTATAAATATGATATAACTTTCTGACTGTTTATACCTCCACCTACTATAGATGATATAGTAAAGATGTAATCGGTACTGATAGACAATAGTTATATAGAGTTGATTTTGGTCTTTAGATCATATACAGGTTGTTTTTATGAGAACCAACTTGGCACCAAAACATCAAACAAATACCGTTCTGATCATATCTTCTGGGCTGAGTACTGATCACTGTTGTTCTTGACTCTAAAGACTGAAGCTTCTTTCTTTCGTTTTGTACCATCAACATTGATTCTGCAGAGGAGTTCTCTGGATAAGTAATTTTTCTTCCTGAATGATTTTGTGAACCAGTTACAGTGGATGCCTTATGACTTCGAAAAAATATCCTCAAAGTGAAATTAATTGGTTGTGTTGGTTGTTGCTGTTGGTGAAGTGAAACTCTGACCACAAATTTTGGGATATTCTCATCATGATATAGTCAACTTCTAGGGTTGATCATTTTGTTAGAATCAAATAACATGCTTATCATTGAAAAATATTTGCACCATAGGAGAAGAATTTTTAATATGAATTGAAGATATTTAACATTCTATTTGCATACTGATAAAATGAAATTTATGGTGATTTTCAAGTGTTGGTATAGGTAGTGATAAGTTAATAAACATTATCAGTATATCTCTAGTCTTGTTTTTAGCTAACCTGTCTTGTGAAGTTTTGGAAGAGTTTGAAATGTGAATGGATTTTCAGTTCAGAACAAAATTTCATTCCAGGGTTTTTTTTATGATCTTTGAATTTGTGATCAAATTTCAAGATGAGTTACGGAGGTTACAGTGGATATAGCAGCAACTATCGCTCTTCTTATACAAGTTCACGGCCGTCTGCTTACTCCTCTTATTCTTCAACTTATAATTCATCCTATTCCAGTGGTCCTTCAACAAGTTCCTTAGCCAGAACTTCTGCTTACAGATCACATTCCACCTATGGTTTGGGAACGTCAGATTATGGAAGTGGAAGGACTGATTTCAGTAGGAGAAAGTCAGATTTTGGAACTGAAATAACAAGCCGTAGAAAGAGTGAATATAGTACAGACAAATCTGATTTCTCATCAAGAAGGAAGTCAGATTATGGAAGTGATGCTAGTCGAAGAAGATCACTGATAAGTGAAAAAAGTCAGAGAAAGGAAGAAAAACCGGAGTTGAAAACTGAAAAAGAGGAAAAATTGGAAGAGGAAATTGAAAAATCTGAATCAAAGTCTGTGAAATGTGAAGCAAGGATAGCGGATATCAAGAAAAATGATTTTAAAAGATCTGTGAGTTTTGAAACTGATGCAGGTGAGTTCGGTTGCATAGATGATTTCAAAGTTGGTGGTTTTGGATGGAATCCTCCCTCTTAATGCAAGAACAATAATAGATTTCATTGCTAGACTCCTGAATTGCCCTTGTATTTTGTTTTATTTTCTAATATTGTGTGTGATTCTAATATTTGGGGCTCTCCATTTACTTAGTATGTTTAACTTGCTCTCATAGCTACTGTGTTGTGATAAGTATTTGAATTGAATATCATTTTGCTTAGGCAGTTGTGTACAGAATTCTAAATATAAGGTTGAGATAAATATAGAATATGCCTGCTGATAAAGTGAACAATATTGTCTGGTTTCCTCCCACATATACATTGTTGTCAACAACTCGATAGGTATAATGGAGGCATCTATTTCTGTCAAACTAAGATATAGGTATAGGTTTGGTGCCAAGGAATGAGTAGTAATTACTGATTCTTACTATTTATATATTACATGGGTCATTTAGGTCAGCCGACTTTTCACTTTCTCAGCACTCTCTGTCACTTCCTTTCATAATTTGATAAATGATCTTTGAGTATACGCTCCATTTATGATGCTTGGACTAGGAGCTAAGATCCAGTGTAGTGCAGTCACATTAAAGAGGTTCCTTGAAAGTTGATATTGGAAAATGATTGGTGTCACTGACCTGACAACATTTCCCTCATTGCATACTACATGACATTCAATAGAAAACAGATGGTATTGTCTATAATATTTTTAAAGACTAAAAGACCAGCCTTTAGCTTTTATTAAATCAATTGAAATGGCACAATTCATTAGGTAGAAAATAACAAAAGAGTCTTCAGAAGGTTTTGGTTTAAGGTAAATCTATTTCTTGTATGATAATGACAAAATAAAATATCTGGTTCAGTTCAGAAGGAGTGTTGTAGAAAAATTTGCTTGTTAGGTATAGGTAGAATTTTGAGAAAGGGAGGTAATTAAGATCTGATTTATAGATTCATTAAGACTTGAAGTCGTTGTCAGTTTTGATTTGAAAGGAAAAAAACAAATTGGTAACAGGTGAAGCTGTGAATCATACACTGTGGTACAACAGGTATAGACTACTTGCTACTTCTAGATCTGTAAGAAGATTGATATCTTTGCTATCTGGTAAATATAAGAAGTTGTCCCAAATGAAATTTGAAAACTGAAGAAAAAAAATATTAGACCAGTATTGCATTTTTTAAGATTCAAGCTGAAAAAAAAAAATGATATTATCTATAGTTCTGATGTTTTTGAATTTTCTATGAAAGAAGAACATCATTCTTGACTTTCAACCAGTAGTTAAACTTTATATTAAAAATCAGAAAGCACTTTGTTGATAATATTGATAAAGCGTGGGGCTAGCTTTAAGATGATATAGTAAATATATCGGTATTATAAACACTTCATAGTATACTAATATTGTACTTTTATACGGTACACTGCTTTCTTTATATTGATAAGACGGGACAAGCCATTCTTGTTTTTTTTTTTAAACCTGTGCTCATTGAGGTACATTCATGTTTTCATCAAGTTTCTGTGTATCTGGAAAATGGAGTATGTGTTAGTTGCTCTCATTCAAAGCCCAAATTGTAAGTTGAATTTTGTTTAGCAGTCTATAGTAAAATACACAAAGAGTTGCCTTTTAGTTTTTAAGGGTTGTAGCTAAAAGTGGGGTTTTGATATTAAAGAAAATGTAAATATTATTTTTGTTTATGTTTGAATAGAAGTTGCTGACCTTGAAGTTTCAGTTACAATTAGAGTTCAGTTATTCATTACGTTATCCCTCAGGGGCATTCTGGGTAGGCAGATGTCTTTTTTTTTCATCTTTTGAAAGGGACAATAGGAACAATTGAATTGTGCGAGTAACTGAGTCTTTATATTGTTCTGATTCAAAAAAGCTGTGCAAAATTGATTCTGATAGTGAGCCTCAGTTTCCAGAACAGTACATATATACCATGAACAAGATGTACAGAGCGTCAAACAAGTCTTATGTTGATATTTTAATTCAATCAAGTCTTGGAAAATATTCAGGTGTAGCTCACTTGGACTGTCATGATATTGGTGAGTCTGTTTTCCACTACTTCTCAAAAACAGGAATGGATCTCAAAATTGGCCCTATGTGAAATAAAAGCATACTTCTTGTTAGATTTTTCATAGCATTGAGACCTCAATTATAGAGTTTACTGGTGCACATTTCATACATAGCTAGTGACAGTGACACCTGTAAGATGTAATTGATGAAATATTATGTTAAGTTTGATCTTTTGAATTTTTATAAGTGAATTTAAAAAAATATATGTTTCGGTATTTATGTCATTGTAATAGGAAAATTGTGAGCTTTTTCATTTCGATAGATTCAATTAAAATAGTTTTGATTCAGTGAGTTTTATGTCATATATCATTTTACTGTTGACTGTTTATTTTCTTTGGAGTTTTTATGTTCATGTGCTCTCTTTTGATGCATTCCCAATTCCCATATCAAACAATTTGAATACCACTTATTAGATATAAACACGAAGTGATATCCAGACATGTTAAATGATCTATGTTTAACAAAGATCCTAACAAACCTTTTTACTGCAGGATTGCAATGATCTTTTCCTTATTGGAAAAGTCCCACTACTGGTATGACTGGCAATGTTGGGCATGCTCAGGAACACTGGAGTTGACATAGCATAACTTTTAGAAAAACATAACTTAATGGCATGTTTATATTGCTGTATACATTTATTACAATTCTTATACTCTATAAAGTTATATTGCGATCTGTTTATTTTGACTCCAGAAAGTTTAGTTATAAAGAAAATATTTGATAAGTTGGTTATACCAGTTATTAGATTATAATACATAATAGATACTCTCTACAGGAAGTAAGTTAAAGAATTTTAATGATGATAAGATCATAAATATATTATTAAAAATTCAAGGTATGAAGTAGAGTTGTCTAAGAACCTTAAAAACCTATTAAGATTTATAGAGACTTCTTACACAAATATAGCTACCAATTTTTGCAAATATCATTTGTCAATTTAAATAATATCATTATTTGCTTAGGTTCCAATTAAGGTCATCTTATTGAAGAATAAGGGGTACTACTATATTTTATGTTTTATCAAGAAAGATTATTTGTTAGTGACTGAATCGTTTGTGTTTTTGATGAAGCATTTAAATCAAGTATTCTAACATAGAAATTGCTTGATTCATTCTTTTCATATAAATATAATAATCTTAAAATAATTTTATTTATTAAGATAATGGTATATTATTTTAAGGATATTTGGTTCAATCAGTTTTATCTTGAAAGATATTTGTTATTTCGATTATCACTAAATAAATTTGTAACTCAGAAAAATAGCTCAATTATTGTGTATAAGATATATTATATCTTGTAAAATGTTGTAAATACAGCTGGTAATAAGATAAGTTACTATTGAAATATCTGAAGCAGTAAATTTTAATACCTATTATTATATGATGTTCTGACCCATGGCTGATATATAGTATATATGTAATTAATTCGAACTTGATTGTTCCTTAATTACATATCTTTGGTTTACTATTCTGTAAAATTTTGCTTTACTAATTTTCCAAGGGTACATATGTTAATACAAACCTTCTGCATCTTAGTTTTCCTGTTGACTCTAATAAGGAACATTTGAGTGTTCAAATGTAAATGGAGGCTTTTGTATGCATCATTTAAGTGTTATTCAGGGATCGATATAAAATTCCCACAGAGCTCATGTTGCTTCAATGATTGCATTTCTATCCTGTTGAAATAAAAGAAATCTTCTGATGATTAATTGCTAAAGGTGTTCTCAAATTTCTTAATAATTTTAGGTTTGAAGCAGGGTTTGTTTAGATAATATTTTAGGTTATTTAAATATATATTACTAATTATACTGAGAAAGTTACAGTCTCTTGACAATTAATATTTTTGTTAGTTTTGAGGTTATATTGTTGCTTTCTGACTAAGGTGCTTTCTTGTAACATGTTTATTTCTCTGCTGCTGTTTCAAGATGCTTAAAGTTGGATGAAAATCTGTGTTCTATCATCTGAGTTGACATGGAATTTCAAAAAGTTCTCTCATTGAACACTTTATAGTTATTAATTTGCTCTAGAGTCAAGAATCTATCTATTAAAGGTGTGTTGATATTTGTCTATGAATCAATCTAGGTAGACTATTATCATTACACTATAGGTCTCTAATAATAATATAATGGTGATTTTGATATTTATGATGGAACATTACCAAGAATTCCTGCAACTGTTGGAACTCAGATTGTCTCAATGATAATTACCATGGGATGTTATAGAAATATAAATATACAAGTATATCATTTCAAGGTGTGGCTTGAGAATGATACTATTTTATGTCATTAATATTTATTTTAATACTTTTGAATTTTACAAGTCCTGAAAGTGATCATAAAAGTTCCATCATTTTTCCTATGTAGTTCGTCTGGTCAGATGATCTATATCGGAAAGTTTCTCTTGAAAAAATAAGTAATTAAAAGAGAATAGTTTTGAATTATGATAAAAATCATATACCTATATTTTTCCATACATGTATATGATTTAAACTCATAGCGATACCAGTAAATAATGATGAATTTACATACCAAGTAATAACAACTGAATGAAGAACACATAAAGAAATATTTTATTTGATATGTATCTAGTTGTGATAAAATGATTGCATGTTATATTGTCAACAATAGAAATTTTTATTAATTAATTAATGTATATGAATATGTAATGCATGATTTTATCACCATGTTTTGAATAACTGTTTTGAATTTGTGTTTGCTAATCAACTAACCAATGATAACTTTATTTTCAGCTGTTTCATATTTGACTAACCAATTAATTTGCTGCGTAGTTTAATAAACTGCTATAACTTTCAAGCTTGTAATATCATCTATGAAGTGAAACAATTGTCAAATATAATGCTATGCCTCTCCTGAATGCCATGTTTTAAACAGTTTACATAATCCCTTCAATCATAATGATAAGGATGTTAATCGTTCAAAATTTGCACACATCCATGAACATTTCAAACCAGAAATTCTGTATACTGACAAGTGGTAAACTTTACACCTAAACTACCCCTATGTCTCTACCTAAACTTATCTAGCCATGTTTTTATTTTGAAATTTGAATGTGAATTTGATGGTGCTTAAATTTACATAATATCAAAGTCAATTTGTTTATAATTTCAGATCAGAATCGTAACCGAGCTCTGAACTCCACTCCAACAAGAAGTAGTGGATATGGGAAATCTTCATCCTCACAACAACCAGATATTGTTTCTAATTCTATTAAATCCAATCGCTCGCAGGAAGTTACTAGATTGGAATCATTATGTGAGACCAGAACTAAAGAGCTGAATCTCGTGAAGATTGAGTTGAAATCAACAGAGAAAGCTTTAGATGCTCTGGCTTGTCTTATTAGATACCTTACAGAGGAGGTAAGATGCTATTCTTAATTGTTGTGAATTTTCTGCAAGTTTGTCTGCCAACTAAAACACTAAAATAATATATATGTTTTGAATAGCAAATTCAAATGTGAATCTCTCTAAATTGGTTTGGTGTCAGAAGCTTTGGAAGGTGGATGTCCTTTTTGTTTGTGAAATTTTGCTATTTTTTGTCTCTGTGTCAAGACTCTATTATGAAAGGAATGGTTTCTCAGAATTCATGCAATATTTACATGTTGCACTTAATGCTGACATAAACTGAATATTTTCAGCTTGATGCCTTTTCCTGTCCAAAAGTTAAAACTGATCTTGCTCAGGCTCAAGAATTGCAAAAACAAGCTCAGGAACAAATTGGTAAATATCTTTATGTATATTACTTGATTATTATTCATATCACTCATATAACTATAAGGTTTTGTTTAAAAAAAAAACCTTTAATGTTCTCATTCTATATCCCTGAATTTTCCGTTGTTTAAAATAATTTTTTGATTTTTTTATTAGCCGAGCTTCAAAAAGTTAAAAGAGACTTAGAGGAGAAACTATCAGAAATAACAAAACAACAGGAAGAAAGTTTGGCAGAAATTACCAAATTAAAATCAGACATGGTGGCAGCTACAGAGGCCCATGAAACAGCAGTCAAAGAACTGAAAGAACAACATGAAAAAAAACTGAAAGAAGAAACTGAAAAATTAGAGAAGAACCATACAGCTTCAACAGCAAAAAGTAAGATTTGGATGTTTGTCATTTTGAAATCAAAATTTGGTAGGTAAAGAGTTCCATCTGGCCATCTTTAAAATTGAAAGAGGTATGATGGCCATATAAGCTTGATACCTTTAACAGAAAAGTACAATGTCACTTACTGATAATTTTTGACTCTTAAAGTGTTATTTACTCTCAAAGAGTAAAAATGAAATTAAATATTGTTCCATTTTCAGTGAGAGACAGTCATGAAAAGATGCACCATTTTATGAAAGTACAAAGCGAAAGAGAGGTTTGTATTTTGGTATTCAAAATGTGTGATGAAGAAATTATTTTCTTAAATCATTGAACAGATTCAAATAAAATCAACTAAAATTTTCTTGAGTGTGCTGTCCAAGAATGGCAGTAAAACGCAGTGTGCTAATTGAGAGATTTTATCAAGACACAGCGACAATATTGAAATAAAATGTCATTTATAATCTGATTCAACAATGAAATTATCTCTTTAGCTTTCGGATCAAAAGTTCGAGTCCCAGAGCAGAGAAGATATGCTGAAAGTTAAACATCTTGAAGACATTCAGGAACTCAGAAACAAACATGATAGACAAATGGAAGGTTAGATTTTATTGTTTTTATCAAGATTTGTAGCCATCTGTCTGTTAATTTTCTGTATGTGTAAGACCAGTTGTACTTTTTTTGTAACCAAGGCCAGTTTCTCTATAGAACCCTTTCTTATCACCTCTGCCAATTCATTTAATACATTACATGCTGGATTATTTGGATATTTTAATGTGTTCAAATTGGCTAAAAAAAATTCAAAGAATTCCTTAAATTGTTTTTGGAAACAATGTATGTAAAATGGTCTTTAATTTGGTGGACTACTGTGAATGGACTCTTGCTGGTTTTATTAATTTTGAAATAATTTGTGAATTCTTACAAAATGTGACATAGAAACATGATCTGATTGAGACCAGTGTGAACCAGGGTTACACCAGGGTGTTCTATTGTCACTCAAGGGTTTCATTCTGTTTGTTAAAGACTTCTCCTCTACTAACCAAGTACATAATATGTATGTCAATATAGTCGCAAATCACCAGACTTAATCATAAAGAATACAAATAGTGGACAAAAATGAAGTTCAGTTTATGGATTTTGCAAAATTTTGAGATAAGTGTGGTGATAAATGATTTAAAATCAACATGGATTGATGTACTCGATGAAATGAAATTTCTATTGATTGTGTCTTGTGGATGGTAGATGACAACTTAACGTTTGCTTCATTGTATATGGACAATTAGCACTGTACTCCAGACAGTAAATAATTTAGCAAGATAATTAACATTTCTGTATGATATATTGTGACTGAAATTTTAAAAATGGAAACTACTAAGTCTAGTTGTTTATGGAATATATTGGATAATGTGAAAGGTGAATAACTGTTGTAAACAAAATGTATACTTTTAAAAATTAATTTGTGAGTGCAGGTTTGGATCAGCTCAAAGTATCTTGTGTAACCTAAGAAAGCTTGTTGATATTATTTGTTTCCATTAGGATTCATTGTGCAGACTCATTCTGATTTTGAGGACAGTTTGTTGAATATAAATGGCTTATTATATAATGTGAGAAAAATTTATTTCAGTTATTATTTTTTTGACAAATATCAGGAAAATCAGGGTTGTTTGAGTGGAATGTCTGAACACACGCTTTAATTTGATATAGATTTGACCATACTCAGAATGATATGTATTGATATAGCAAGCAAGTATAGATATATTTTCTAATTTCAGAATTACATCGTCAACATCGTAATAAGTTGGATGATATCAACAAAAGTTTTGAATATATCAAATGTACACTTGGGGTTAGTAAGCTTTTTAATACTGTTTCTATACAGTATAGTTGTATCTCTAAAAGCTTCCAAACTCTGCCCCGTTCAGTGTCAACATTAGTGCATTTTTGATTCCTGCTGGTTAATTACATGTATCAACACATTTTCAATTTCACATTTTAAAAGATTATATTGCTTGAATTTCTTCTTAAAACTGCTGACATCTTTTAAACAAACAAAGTGTTACAAAAATTTGAATTGTTTTCAAAAATTGTCTTTTATGAATCCTAAAATACTGATTTCATTTTTTAACAGGAGAAAGTTGAATGCTTAAGAGGAGAATGTGAAGAATTAAAATATCGGGCGAAACAAAGTGAAGATGCATTGCTACGTGATACAGATGTTCGAGTACAGATGGCTCTAGCACCCTATAAACACCTCCCTGAAGAAGTTGACAGTCTGAAAGCTGTAGTTGAGATGAGAAATGAAGAAATTCTCAAACTTCGAAAACAAAAGATGGATTTAGAAAAACAGGTATGACTCAAACTATGTTACCTTATATGCCTTATCACATCTAAATAGCAGAATCCAAAATCATACAATGCAAGGATCACTGGAGGATTATATTCACAGGCCTGAGAAAATACCTTCCTATTTCCAACTAACATTAGTTACATACCATAATTCCAACAGTTTAAACTCTTCAAAGGAAACCATGATATTAAAAATAACATATTAAGACATATGATTAAAATGTATATATTATTATTGCAGCTTGATGAATTACCCATAGCTAGAGAGAAGATTATTTCCCTTCAACAGAAAATTGAAAACCTTGATGCAATAGTTAACTTGAAGAGTGGACATGAAAAGTAAGTAGAAAAACAATTTTTTGAAAAATAGGCTTGAGATCCTGTTGGGTTTTGTAGTCTTTCTTGTTAGTCATGTATGTCAGAGGAGCTCAAACCGTTCTAGTGATGCAATCAAGCTATCAAACATTTCACTAATTACACTCTCTATGACCTTTCACTGAATAAACACTGCCTAAGTACTTGAAACAAGAACATGAGTCATTTGTACAAAATTTTCGATTTCAGACAACTTCATGATAAGGTTCAGATATTGATGAGTAAATACGCTAAGGAATCGAAGGCCAATAAACGTTTATCTATGGATTATGAAGAGCTCATGTACAAAATGGCTGCTTCACCAGAAATCATGACCACCAGTCAGGAGAGTTTATTTAAACGTCAGATAAGTCGTTCTCCACCAGGAAGTGAATGTAGTTCTCCTGATCTGAGAAGAAAAGCTAAATCTCCTTTCGATAATGGAAATGGGGACCAACCATCACCTAGACGATCACGTAAATCTAATGGTGACCGCAAATCACAAACTGACGAATCATTGGAAAGGAAACTCAATCGTCGTTCACAAACTTTCGTTTTGGAAAAAAAGAGTTCGACTTCAACAAGTCCACATCACCTGTCTCCAAGTAAAATTCCAAATGGATCACCAATGTCAACATCCTTGGAGTCAGAAGGCAGCCAGGTGCCAGTGGATATACCGCCTTCTGATGCAACTGATTTGGATCTTTCTGTCTCTGTCTCACTAAATGAACTTGGTGTTGCTGCTCTTGAGGACTCTATGGTCTCCAATAATTCAGATTCTGCTGCCTATATTTCTGACTCAGAAGTCTTTGACAGTCCAATGAAACAAAAACAAAATGGAGATGATGAAGTGGTGGGGAAATTAGAATTGGAAACAGACGTGTAAAATATACTTTAGTGATGTCTGCAAACTTAAATCATTCTCAGTTATACTTAGAAATTCTCAGAAATCCATTATCTATATTATAATTGTGCAAGTAGCTAGCGATGCTTTTGTTTTGAAAATGTGGCAATATACCCTTTTAATTCTAAAACTAGTGGACTATTTTAGTGTAGTGTAATTGTTATAGTCAAACCAACAGGTGAATTAATTTGGATTGTGTTTGACCACCAGTGATGACAAGACTATATATGAGTATTATGTTTCGACTGCCAGTATTGGAGAAAGACAGAAAATAGCATATTCTGACTCTGAACTATAGAGTGGGTATATTACCGGTATAAAGCATATTGTAAATACTAATCTTAAATTATTCAGTGTTTAGTAGTTGACTTGGAGTAGGAGTCACATTTTGTAGCCTCTTGGCAATCGCAAATGGAAATTCTTCTCCTAATTATACATTGCGTGGCCTGTCTCCATTGAAAATCAGGATGTTCCAAGCTGAATAGGAAATGATTTTGAATTGTTTTGAGGAAATTGACTGACAAAGCTGCAAAATTAAAGAGATTTTGTGTGGATTATTTCTTTTTCGGTCTTCATCTATATAATTGTCTTGTAACAATATATGCTATAGTCTTGACATGGTGAGGCAAATGCAACGCTACTTGAAATGAGGAAAAACACCCTATTTTTAATTGCATTGAGATTACTTTTTAAGTTTTGTTTATATAAATGTCACTTTTCGATGAAAACTTCATCTTGTATCTGTATTGTGCTCTGTAAGGAAAATAAGAGCAACTTCGTTTAGAAGAAAGTACCCTATATTATGAACCTGTCTAAAGACAAGAATAAAGAAGGCTTAGAAATACACAGAGAATGACTTTGGGCTTGTAATTATTTTTGAGGCAGCATCTAAGTTTGTCTCAATTAAATAATAATTTGTATGCAGCTAATTTTTGCTGTTTGCTTTCTCTTTCGGTTTAAATTGTCTCATCAATTTATAAAGTTTTATATAAATTTTGGAATTTCATTTTGTAACATCATTTTGTAAATTCTCAAATATTTTCAATCATCATGTCCTTTTGTTCAAACTGCCCTCATTTTAGATTTTTTGATAACATATCATTTTGGTTATTTGTTTTGTGTTGCATATCATAAAGACTAATTGAGACTTGAAGAAGTTTTGCTAAGCCTATGTTCAATCTGATTTTTATTCCTATCACTAGGAAAATAATGGCCCACTATCAACTAAACAGTTTTCCTACCTTCAGATTTCAATCTTTCAAAATTATTTGTATTTCATAGTCTTGTATGCTATTTGATTGAATTGAATTAGTAAAGTTATTTCATTCAACTTGACCGAATTCTATGTTCCAGCAGTAATAACAAAGGAAACTTTTAAATGACAAATTCAGAATTTGGTAAATTGTACAGCTTAATTAGATCACAATTTTGTATCTTTTTGTTATAGAAAATAAAAACAATACGAAATAGTAATTTAAAATAGTAAAGATATACCACAGGTGAATGAAATGGTAATCTGTTTGTTAATGAATAAAATGAGCATTTATTATGTTTGATTAATGTTATATTGTAAAATGATTTCGGTTGTATGACAATGTTTTGTTTTTGAATATTTATTTTTAAAATTTTTATCATATGAACATATCTAAGCGGGAACTTGTGAGCTTGAAATCAACAAGGTTGGATAAAGTCAAACTCAGTTGACTTGGCAATGGACTGGTCTTAATACCGACAGACTATCACATTGGCTTTAGTATTAGATATGTTTATATGATGAATAAAAGTGTTATTTTAAAATGAAATTATTTATAAATTAGTGAGAATTGTATGATACACATATATATATTATCTGTACTGTATTTCCACAATAACGTTTTGTGATATATGATTGTGTTAGTAGATTTACATTTTGTTATTGAACATGTTAAATTGTATATATATCTTGTTGTGTATTGGCAGCAAAATTTGATTTGGTAAAATATTTCCCGAGAGCATAGGCATAGATGTGCATGTTCTTACCATCTTATGACATGATACGACTCTTGTAAATTTATAAAGGTTCATCCATGAAACTGCAAATATTGTCTTTACTTAACTAATTTACATACCAGAATAGAAAGCAAAAGTAATAGTTCCTCAACTAAATTGTCTGCCAAAGAGATAAGATAACGATTCCTAGGAAAATTATTTTACCACATCAAGATTTGTGACCTCACAACTATAATCATTTTTGTGGTCTTGTCATCTTTCATTAGTGCTAAATGTAGTGGGAGACTAAGGGGGAATAACTCTTAAACAAATCTAAATATTGTTGCTAGAATGCACTGATTTTATGTTGCACTTGGAGAACTATTTATTTGTTTTAAGTATATTTCCCCTTTACAGAAAATAAGGATTGTCAAGCATAATAGGTCAAAGCTATTGTAGACCTACAGGCAGCACATTTCTTGTGTTTTTCTCAATAAATTCATATTCATTATTACACATATTGTTGAGCACCAGGCCTTGGTCAGTTGCCTTATTGATTGTCCTATGAACAAAGAAACTAATTCGCAGAATCTTAGGGTACCATTAAGCTTAAGCTTAAGTCCACACAGAATAATGAATTTGCATGCAAGAGTCATATTTCCAACTCATTTGCTATGCAAAACTCAGTCCCACTACACTAGTCATGAAACATAAGCAATTAAATTTATTGGAGTATTTTATTACAAAATGCACAAACATCTAAAAATATAGTAAATGTAAAGGAGGGAAGCATGTTGCATCAAGATCAAGATTGAAAAGAAAAGCAAATGTTTCAAGAAAAATATGAGAAAGGGTAGAAATTAAAGCAAAAATTGAAATATATTGAATTCCAAGGTAAATGTCCTGATTATTTACAACAAAAAAATTACAACTAGAGTGCAATTTATAAAAATTATTTAATGTTCGTTTGTAATTGAATATGATGATGTTAGTGAACACGTCTAACCCTGTTTAGGAATGTATTTGAGCACTGGACGAAATATTCTGAAAAATAAATAGACAAAATATAAAGATATGAAACTTCCAAAATTCTGATAACAACCAATTTTCCATCTCAATGAAATGAAAATTTATCTGCAAATCCATGTTCTGATGAAATCTTTATCATGATCACTAAAATATTGAATGCATCAAATACTGGGTTCAACAAACTATCCTTGGCTGTTGTTGTATTAACAAACACATTATTAAGCCAAATTCCATCTTTTAAACACTATATAAAAATAACAGCATCTTCAGCTAATTGTAAGTTGTAAATGCGATTTTTTTTTATTGCTGCGTCATCTTCCATATAGAGAGAATAGTTACTTAGTCTTGACCTTCTGGGTCATTATTAATTGAGGATTTTTTAAAGAATACTTACATGCAAAAGAGACATAAACTTGATAGCAACCAATCAAATCAGTTCCAGAAGTCATATTTGCTTGAGCCATATAATCGCCAGGTGGTAATACTACTGCTTCAACATCAAAGGAAGCCTCTTTTAATTTATAGTTACCCTAAAAAACATTCCATAATTAGACCATAATTAATGATGTTGACAAATATCACATGTCAAGGTTCATTTTCTAAAAGTAAACATATAAAGTAAATATATATAAAATGATTCCAAGCTAAACAACTTTAAATGTTGTTGATGAAAAAGTCTGAGACATAACTAGCGTACTTGTCCAGGACGTTCAAACAAATGAAGTAATATATGGACTGTAGCTGCTAATCCAGTCATATTGCATCTGGATTTTCTTGTTAATATAACTTTAAGGAATTTGCTATAAAAGAATGCTGTTATGCTGTTGTCAAATCCCAGCAAGTAAGGCAATATAAAATATTATTTCTGGCCAACACTGATACTTAAACTGTTAATCTTTACACATCCTAAAATGGGTCATGAGGTAGCTATAATACGAAAAAAATCTTAACCAATATTATCACTTCTGACAGGATTTAATAGGATATACAAACTTACTTCATTAATGGGACATTTACAGGGGATACCAGCAGATGTAAGAGGTGGGGGACACACTTGGATCAGCTCTAACATGGCACATAAATCATTATAATCACAGGAGCCAATATTAGCTACACATGGATATACACCAGTTTTAGAGTTCTTCAGTGTCACATTTGCCTGAAAGTGGAAAAATATGTCTTATAGATGTTTATATGTATTATCTGGCAATATTGGACTTTTTAATTGATATTTATATTTGTCTATACTCAAGACATTTCACAATTCATATTCATGTATATACATATATTTACCTTTTGGAATTTTGTTATTAAGTAGTCTTTTTAGGGTTTAATCTCCAACAAAAATGGGGCTTTGAATAGATGAATAAATTATTTGAATCAAACACTATATTGTTACATGATATTTACACATGCATATTGCAAAACCGGAAAATGACTTGAGTAACTTGAATAACTTAAATAAATACTAGAACTAGGGGAAAGTTTTAAATATTTCCTTATATTAATTACATGTCAATCTCTGAATTGTACCTTATACACATGAGAAATTTTAGCAAAGTATACTCATGACCTCATCTCTTCTCTAATTGACCTTTCATACAACATATCTAGGGATCAATTACCATAATGTTTAAAGAGACATGTTCATTTGAATATCTGCTGAACTGACCAATAGAGATGAATTACATTATATAATTATTTATTACCAATGATATCATTCTAATATTACTTATAACTTTATTTGAAAATGTTAAGAACTTGGAAGTGATGCTTGTCCAAACTAGGACAGTGTGTTTTTGATGAATTGCAGGGTGATTTGATATGGAATTTCAATGTTGAAAAGCATAAAAAGCAAAGCAAATATGTAAATGACTATACTCTTTTCAATGAAATGAAATAGATTGTTGGCATCTATACCCCTTTTATGATCAAAGAAATGAAATTTGTCAAAATAAAATGTCTAAATAGAATTAATGATGCGCAGTGATATTAAAACTGCTGTTACCCCTTTAAGTACAATAAAAAAATATGTAATATGCATAATAAGTACTATAATAAGTATATTATACTTTTTTATTAGAGTAGTGTGTTAGACCATAATATATTCCCTTGTGTTTTTGTTACATTTGCTTTCTGCTTCTAAATATCGTTCAAATCTCATGAAAAAGAATGTTAAAAGGAGTTGGCAACTATGCCTAATTTATGGAAAAAGAGATTAAATAATGCAAAAACAAATTGATAATTAGCATGCAGTGACCCATCTAAATGGTCAATCTCACTTAATTTACATTTGAATATGATCAGGGTTAAAACTGCTGTTGCCGCCCATCATAATTAGCAAAATTTATCATAGATTAATAAGATATGATTTTAAGGAAGAATTAGACTTAGATTCACTTTAAATAGTTCCTTCTAATCAACAGGATATCCTACAATTTTCTACAAATTTATGATTAAATTAAACTTTATGTGTAAAGACATCCAATGATATCATATGACAAAACAAATCAAGACATGCTATACATATTAAACACTAAAAAATACTATAATTCTTTAACTCTGTGAAAGAATATTGTTAAATTTATCATAGATTAACGCCCTTTAATGATAAGGAAGATTTAGACAATCTTTCACATTGTTTTAGTTAAAATAGTTCCTACATGTTAACAAGATTACATACAATTTTCAATAAATTGATGACAATGTAAAAGATGAGTGGACCACAGCCATATACGCCCACCACGGCATGTGGATGGTAAATATTCAAGATTTTGGGGCAAGGGCAATAACTCTGCTTCTAGCTCAAATTCGAATTTGATCTTCGTTTTATGAATATGTATACACATACCGAATTTCATTTGATTCCATCAAAAAATCTAGTTTTTAGAGCGTTTACAAGCAAATGTTGACGGACGGACAGACAGGGGTTCAGACAATATACGTTCACATAGAGAGATGTGGGCGTATAAAAATATGATGCTTAAAGTCATCCTTGTCATTATTTTTATTAAATTTTCAATGATTAATGAGTTTATAAATAAAATGGATACCAGAATGTATGAATATATATTACTAATCCGATTTATCTTATGTAGGGTAGACAATCCTATTATGAAATATATAACTTACATTGACAGGTGATTGAATATTCTTGTGAGCAGTTCCTGTGAAACTAACAGTCAGTTGACCAGGAAAAACCAAAGGATCTGGAGTAATACTCAGATATGTCAAGGAAAAGACCTCCTTTGATTTATCACCACAATTCTTTAGGGAGAAATGGCCAACCTGTCCAAAACTCGTCCTTATCTGTAAAAAGGTTAAGTAAATTAGCATCAAATAAAACACTATGAATATGAGTGTAAACTGATTCTTTACCTATGAACTATGGTATCTGAATTTTAATCCGGTTTTAGGCATTTTTCTGCTAGGACTTAAGGTTCATAGAAATATAAGGTTCAGTGATTTTACATTTGAAATAGACAAACTTCCCTCCCAGGAAATTCACGTGAAAATGTCCCACTTTTGGACTGAAAATTCTCCTCTATAAAATCATTTTTACAATTAATATTTTGAGTAGTATTTTGTACCTATGAACTATGGTACCCGGTATCTGAATTTTAATCCGGTTTTAGGCATTTTTCTGCTAGGACTTCAGGTTCATAGAAATATAAGGTCCAGTGATTTTACATTTGAAATAGACAAACTTCCCTCCCAGGAAATTCACGTGAAAATGTCCCACTTTTGGACTGAAAATTCTCCTCTATAAAATCATTTTTACAATTAATATTTTGAGTAGTATTTTGTAAATGATATTTCAATTCATACGAAAATGATTGTAAAAATTCAATTAAGACTGTACACTACAATGTCAATATCTTACCTTTCCTGAATATATAACGCTCTCTTTGGGAGGGTGAGCATCAACTTTCTTAAAACGGGACGGGTTCAATAAAGATTTCAGAAATCCAGATATATCTCCATTGATACCAATAGCATCATCTATCTTTTTCAATTCATCTTTCGGAAGATATTTCAAAATGTCAGCAGTGGCTAGTGTAAAAATACACAGACATGCTAGAACTATCTTGATTTTCAAATTTCCCATTCTATTTCATATACACCTTACTAGTAACTGGCCAAATCTTAACTCTTTCGTTTAAGCCGGCTTCCTGTTCACCAGTTTTGTTTTGCTTTGCTTCTATCACATGACCAGTCACGAGCGTTGCATTCAGATGATTTTAGAGTGATGTCCCCTTGATTACTTGGCGGGAAATTCTACATTGCTTGGACTTTCTTGCATTGCCTTTGCCTATTATGTAGGCAATTAATACATATAATTATAAGTTTTAATATATAAAGCTATGGTCCAGGATGTACGCAATATAAACAACGGTCCGAATTGGTCAGAAATGAATTTCAAAATCACTACAGTCAAGTAGTCTAATTTCGTGCTAACCGTTACCGTTTCGACCCACTCATTACACTACCAACTCGGATCGTTACTGTGTCGGACATATACCGATTCGGCCCACTATTTTTTATTTTAATCGGACCAAGTCTTAATTAACAATACTCAACCAATCATTAGGTATTAATTATCACTTTGATGTGAATTGTTCAATGAGATTAGTTAAAGGGTTAGACGATTTGTATTCAACAGTTCAAAGTTAAGTAAAGTAATTAAACGGCCCTTTTCAGGGACATCTAAACGGCCCTTTTCAGGGCCACCAAACTCTCTCAAAAGAGTGTGAATGAGTCTAATATATTTTTTTGAAAATAAAGTTTAATATATATAAAACACGGTTATTATAATGGCCGCCATATGCATTGTCTTTTAACATTGTTCTGAGTCCTAGTGAGAGTTGTCCTTACCATTTTACTTTCAATTTGTTTACAAAAGTGGTCTGAGTCGGTAAGGTATTGGTCCAAATTTATAAAAAATGTGATCCGAGTCCGTCGTAAATATTACTTCGAGTCACTAAGGTATTGGTCCAAGTCTAGTGGGCCGAGTCGGTAGTGAGAAAAAAAACCTTGGTCCGAGTCGGTAGTGAGAAAAATATCATTGGTCCGAGTTGGTTATAAACATTTTTTTTTAGGTCCGAACCAGTAATGGTCCGACACGGTAATGGTCCGACCGGTCATACATTCATTTTTCGTGCATCTCCGGAAATGATTAATAATTCACATGCGTGACCTCCACATTTGCTTGTATTGATAAACATGGGTTAACTCTACGAAATCAACCTGCAGAATTTTTCTTGTTGTTTCAATGCCACGTCAGATTTATTAATTATTTATTTGTAACACATACAAAATGGCGGATTTCAGTTATTACCAAATATTGCAATTTTTTATCGGCCGGATTTCATCTCTAATCGGAATTGGTTGTTGATTCTTCGTTAGATCTGGTCGGGTCGAATGACATGGCGGTGAAACTCGGCCCTGGATGGTGTGGCGTGAGTTACTCGATCTCCTTCATTCTTCCAAACTCGTTCTGATCATGGAATTCCAAGTGTCGTCTGCTAGAATATATTCCAGTGAACGAAGTCACGTGATAAACTAGCGAATTCCATGTCAGCAGAAAAATTCTATGGAACACAATGTGGGCCATATTCTTGTGTTGTTTCAATGACTTTTAGCAATAAATCACTATTAGCCTATTTTACTTATCTTATTTTGTCAGTCACTGCTTTTTTTAGCAGCCATTGTCGCGTTGGTTACTCATGAAATATGCGTCAAAGTGAGGGATTCCTAAAGAAAATCGAAACTAACCAATTTTAATTATTTTATAAACATCTAAGACATAAACATTTTTCTTTCTGTTTTTTAGTTTTGACGAAATTCGGTGTTGAATCCTTATATGCACGAATATGTTAACTCTTCGACATAGTGAGTTCAGTTTTGATTTCTTTTTTCTGTCATAAATTTTCAAAATGATATTTTCAATCCCAAGCTTTAATTAAAAATGTCTTCGGGTTCAATAGGTTAACATATAAGATTTGAGGTTTCAAGTGTATAGCCTAATAGTGCAGAAAAGTAGGATGTCAAACTAAATTCATTTCATAATTACTTGGTCTCTACATATGCGAGAGGTTGTGTAAGTAATTTTTGGCATTGTTGAAGTCTTGTAAGACATATAAGGCCCAAGTAAAGTAAACAAGTAAAATTTTTAATTATTGGTCTAAACATGTATGTATACATGTCTATGCTTCAGATTTCAGAAAACAGGCAAAATAAAATTTCTCCCTTTATTATGACAACAAACTCTAATATTTATAATAATATATGAATATGTATAATAAGTAAAGTGATATCAATTTACATCTTTGTACTAATTGTAGTACTGTACTCAAAACATAAAAAAAAAACAATAACAACAAACACACAAAAAATGAAACAAATATCCGACCCCATGATATAAATATAATTCTGTAATAGATTTAATATATATTGATATTGTATAAGTATAATAAAGATTCAACCAAAATGTATACTGCACCATGTATATTTAATATTAGAACTTAGAAAGTTTATTAACCTATGTGAAATAATTCCTGTCAAATTGAGTAGGCTTAGTAACTATAGAGTTCATATATCTCTATATTTTTTTTTCTGAGAACTGAAAGGTAGGTTGTTTTTGGTATTTTTGTACTGGAATGGATTTTATTGGAATGATAACCATATGAAATGTTAAAGATCTTATAAAGGAATGCCATTACACATTAGTATTGAAAGTAAATAAAGTTCAGTGTTTATCTAAATTAATAAAATCATTTAGAAAGAAACAACAACTTCACAACCTAATAACACAGAATAAATAAACAACATATCTTATCACAAAGAAAAAGACATAAAAAATATTAAACAATTTAACATGATATAGATAATAAAATTTAATTTACAATATTTTGTTTTCAACAACAAGTTGCATAAAGTAAGAAAAGTGAACATCTACAACATAAGCAATTATAAGACTGGAATGCAAGCTATCTGAAAATTTCACATAAGTTTTAATCCTAGTAACCTCAACTGTATTTCCATACCAATCATTGCCAAGGTTTTGTCATTTAAATGAATTTGCAATTTTTTTTTTTTGATTTTCATAGTTACGAGATCAAGTATACAAAATCAGGTCTTCAAATTAATGACCATACCAAATTAATTTTGTATAAGAAATTGTTTAAATTTTTTAAGATTAAATAGGAAACTTGAAATTCTGCAATAAGAAGCAATCACTATATCAAATAGATATGATATGTATATAACAAACAAATTATCATATAGTCCAGTCTGTAGAAATGAAATTCACACTGAGAAAAATACTCATTTCTTTATGAAAAATAGACTTTTATTCTACATCGACACATTAAATGCGCTAAACTAGGAAAAACTCATTTACACTATCCACATTCTTAATAAATTCTAGCTAGTTGAATGCACTTGCATTTTTTTAAAACTTTTCAGGTGATGTTATTAATGTTGTTTTTTGCATGATACTTTAAATATTACCATCCAAAGACTGGTTCTTTTATAAGAGTAACATTGTGATTTAGCTTCTTTTTTTTTTATACAATTGGAAGTTCAATCTATTATTTGTTCATTTATATTTTTGATTTAGGTTTTTAACATAAATATCACAATATGCAGTGCTATAATTAAGTTGACATGAGCAATATTAAGATGTAGTCCTAATTGTTACATTCTTTATGTATAGCGATCTTGGTATTCATGATGCCACTTATTAAAGTCTATATTAAACACTATCAAACATCCTGTTGCTAAACCAGCTATAAGGAACCTGAAATAGAAATAAGTCTCTCATATAACTGAGCACTGATTTTATGTCCCTTATATGAGTAACAAAGATAGGCAATGTCATGCAGAATGCATTAAAAGAAATTTTTCCAATCTTCAGCTATAGAGAGATCTTTGAAGAGTACAGCTAATAACACATTTTATTTTTGCAAGGAAAAAATGTGAATATTAAAGACTTCGCACCCACAGTTCCGAAGATGTGATCAATGCCATCAACAAGACATAGATTTCTACATCAATACTTACTTTTGGTCGTGAGTTAAAGCAAGGGAACGAATACTACTATCACAGGTTGGATAAGAATATAATAATGTGAAGTCATGTGATCGCCACACCTCCACTATACCACCATCTCCACCTAACATAATGTATTGACCATCTCTGTTAAGAATCATACTCTGTAAAAAACAACAAGAAAACTGAGAGGAAGCACCAATTTTATATTTGCATGAAATAATGAGATGTGATGTGTCACATAAGGAGATCAAATACTGGTTGTGAATGTAAAAAAAGAGGCACAATGAAATGCAATCTGATTAAAATTAGACCTAACTTCCATTCGTATTTTATTAGTTTAGCTAATAAAACATTCGAAACGAAACTAATAAAATATGAACGGAAGTTTAATTAGAATGAAATGAAAAAGCAAAAGTACCAGCAACAAAAATCAAGGATGGAGCAACAGGAGGAATTAAAGCCCCAGCAACAAAAATCAAGTATGGACCAACAAGTTATGTATGGATGAATAGAAAACTTACATTAATGTTGTCCTTGTGGTCTAAGTACCGTAACAATTTTCCATTAATAGAGAAGCTACATATGTTACCACTGTCAAAGTTTACCAATATATAGGCCTCTCGTGATATGGTTATTAATCTTGGTGTACTACACACTTTAGGTGGGTCAAGAGATCTCAGTAAATCACCATTTAATGTATGAACGAGGCACGGACCATCTGGAAAAAAGGTATTGAAAAACATTAGTGAAACTGCTGTTTTCAGAAGTTAAAAATTCTTGGATTTTTCAGGTAGCATATAGTTCTGAGTGAAAGCATTCTAGGTATTTACCTTTGGAACCACTGATGACTAATCCCAATTCAGCCAACAAACTGACACAAGTTACTTCAGAGAGATGACCAGTTAATGTAGCTCTTGGAGTTGGACTTTCAGTGCCTGAAAATAAAATAAAATTTAAAAAATGGAAATGGGGATGTTTCTTATTTCTGCCACATCAAAAGGCAAAAGCAAACAGCAAATTACATTAATGGAAAATTAATCAGCAAGTTTGTTGTTATATGACATACTAGTATCTTAAGTTCTGAAAACAAAATCTTAACCCTGGATTTGGCAGCATAGATGACATTTACATATATACTTACTTCCATTGTCACCCATAATAGCTTGATGCTTAGAATTAAACATCCAGATCATCACAGTACAATCTTTCGAACCAGTAGCAATATAACAATCTTGGTTCACATTACATTCAGATCTACCAACAGTTGTTACCACATCAAAATGTCCAAATATAACTTGTAAGATTTTAGCTGAAATAGAAGGAAAAATTACTTTATCACTTCCTTTTTGAAATAGACACTCGGGCTACCCATAAATTTCATGCCAATTAATTATGTCAATAAATTTGCTCATCAGTAATCAAGAAGTACCGGTATACAACAAAGATACTATTACACATACCCGAGTCTGAATAGAATAACCTAAAACTTTTATCCCAGAAACCACAGGCAAAGATAAATCTGTTATCAGCTGTAGTTACAAAACTGGATTGAGTGACCTGTAGCCTTTGATCAAAATTATCACCAAGTGTTCGACGGAATAAGCCGGTATGTAATACTGAAATGAAAATAGCAAGTGACTTATATAGAGGAATATTTAAAAAATGATTAAAAAGAATATTTGGCATTGCCCATAATAGCCAATATCATGCACATTGCAATACAAAAGTCTTGTACCCTGAAATATGACGATTGAACATTCTGTTGATTTCATAAAACCTGAATGGCCATTTGAGCCACCCAAAGATAAATTGTTCCAGCACTAATCAAAGTAGTCTACAATGAATAATAGGATGAAATAAAGCTTACCTAATAATTGATCCATTGCAAGTGGTAACTGTGGTTGGTTGTTTGGATCTTGTTTATCAGAAGAGAAGCTACTGGTATTTGATTGAGCTGGAAAATTTTAACGAATATCTAAAACCTTACAAATGACTAATAATATGAATTACATATGAAATAAGGAATAAATCATACCAGCAAAAACAACTAAGTTTATCTAAGAAGTAATGTTAAGAAGAACACAAAATACTTTACAGTTAACTTTTGAAATAAATCATTGAAATACTTACGCTGATAATTAGAATTCCATTTATTAATAGCAAAGTTGTGGTTTGATGAAATAGTGAGGACGGCAGGTAATGGTACAGCAGGATGAGTATTAGCTGCAACATGGACGACCGGAGAATTCGACAAAAACTTCATAATCATACATACATCATCTTGATTAGTAGAAAACATCATTGGACTCTGGAAGTTAAAGAAATATTTTTCTTTCATTGGAAAATATGCGAATAAATCAATAGATTTGGACATTATTAGAATTAGATTACTGTATTCAAATGAACAAGCTTCATAAAAATAATAAATGAACTTCAAATGATAATCAGTTTTATATAGAGTATAAGCTTGATTTTACATAAGCAGAGTTAATTGATTTAATCAAAAACTAGTTTATCATGAAAGCAATTGATAAAGATTTACATTAAGGGAAATTAATTGGAACTAAAGATGCAAACACATTCAAAAAGGAAATTGAATCTGGAAATAAATTCAAGCAAGAACACAATTGGAAAAATTAATAAATGAAGGAAAATTTTGTCTCCTTTTGTGATGAATTATCCCTCAACCTTCAATCAAATAAATAAAACTTTCAGAAAGTCTTCAACAATAAAGAATTAGATTTAGCACAGTCTGAAATTTCCAATCCCAAGATTAAACGATGAAAACTTTGGAATGAACCTGCTTAATATTTTTTTTCTTATTCTCCTGGTATTTCTCAGTCAACTGGAATAAAATGTTAGTATAATACTCAATTCACACATAAAATTTAATAACAACCTGTTACCCTTAACTGTCCAATCTCCTATATTGTTAGTAATCAAGTTCCCCATTATCTAATCAGCTCTATTGATAATGGAAATCCTATCAATTAATTTTGTTTTGCCTGCCAGAAATTTTCAGTGTCCAAATTTTAGTATCGCAGTTCAGTAAAGAATTCAGTAATGTACCATCCACAAAATGGAACCTTCCCTTATTTGCCTAAAATCAAAATACATCACAACAGATAGTGCAGAAATTTCAATATAAATTTAGTGGTATTGGTTTTTACAAATTTAAAGAAAGGCATTGTAATATGAGACATCATTGCAAGAATTTTTCAGATTTTCATAACTTGTATTATACCGTATGCAATGCATATTACTAAAAGGATGCTGAAAATTGTTTTGTAATCTTCATGTCATTTACAACAGAAATACTTTTCTTGAAATGGATTCCAAAGGTAATCATGCCTGGTGAGCAAACATTCAATTATCAATTAGTAAGATTTGGTTTATTTATTAAAAAACATGCTTGGTAGTAAATGGTAAGGGTTTGAGGGCAACTATACCTGTGCATGAGGTTCGGTCTATAATGAACCCATAAAATAATATAAAGTTAAATGTGTATGAATGAAGTGATCTTAGACAAAGCTTAAACAGATATGGCTATGCTGCATGGTTTCTTTTATAGTGCACTAGAGTTCTAACTACATTTATAAGCAGTGTGAATGATTTTCTAAAAGCATGTAAATGCTTCCAAAAAAGATTTATTCACTTACCAAATGCATCATTGAGCTTCTAGGTGGATGAGGCTCTGCTAACAGTTGTGTTGGCGTTTGACCAAAACTGCGGATTTGATTTTCAATTGCCTGTAAAAATAAAAAGAAGGAATCTTTGAAATAAAATTGTCAGAGACTTAATGACTCAAGGATCCGTCTTATCAAAACTGGATGAAAATATTTGACAAAAACTTATAGCGACAAGAGTCAACATGGAACAATGTTAAGTATAATGTGGTAAAATGGGTAAAAATGGTCAGAAAAACAAACATGGATCAGTTCCATTTGCTAAAATTTATTTACCTCTTTCATGACAGGATCTGTCATTGATTCCAAACTAACACTCCCTTCGTAAGTAAGATAATAAAATACATTGGTGGCACGTACAGCTTCTGGTCCTGTTAAATTATAAATTGATAAGTCAATATTGTATCAACATCAGAAACATTAATGGAACTGGAATTAACTCATGTTGACAAATGGCCTTGCCAACCCTGAAATTATCTTACCTCTTTGTTTGTAACCAAATATAAGATCTACCCAATGATGAAGTTGACAGGATACAAACTCAGACTCCAATGCCTAAAATGAATACAAAACCATATTAGCTAAGCACAACAATTTGTTTCACAAATAATCATAATTGAAAAAGAACTAACAGACATAAGCGTACCTGTAAAGTTTTTAAAACCCACCACATTGGAATTGCAGTGGCTCTCAAATTAAAAATATTTTTGGACTTGGACAGCTATATGCTGATGAAAAAGCTTACCATTCTGTTGATTCTGATAAAGTCATGAGGTGTCTTAGCCCATGCTGGTAACTCTACATCATCAACAACATGACCGTCTTCTTGTTTACCAAGATTAAATTTATTACCATTGGTAAACATCTCTGGTAAACAATAAAACTCTGGTATTAATTCCTAAAAAATAAATCAACATGCCAAATTTTGGTTGACTCTGAACCAGACCTTTACCTTGAAAGAATAACCAACATGGCTTTTGGATGTCTGTTTTCTTCAATGATTTAGTAGGCTTGTGGACTTAGTTGATATAAATCTGTTGTTGGAAGAAGCTGTTTTTAGTTGTTAGTTGTTTGTACATACCTTAACATCAGATGTATCACGTTGACAGTTCTTCCAGGATTGACTAACAGATGTAAAAATACGATTGGGATGATCAAATTTACCACCTTGAAGGTTTAAAAACATGGTAGTGAAAGGTTCCTGTAAGGAAGAAAAATACCTAAACATATTAATTTTCAATCTTAATGCTGGAGTTTGGCATGTAAAAACTGTAATCCTACAGAACCTTTCTACTGTATCAATATCATATGAATTGTCTATTAGATTGGTAAAATTCGTGTACGTGAAAATATCAATCTTTTTTTTAAATAATAGGAAATAATACTTACAACTCTTATTAACCAGTTGAGAGTAAAAGCAGCTGTAGAGTAGTGGGTACCATAATGGAATGGTGGAATCTGGTCATGATCCCAACTTGTGTATCTTTCTTCAAAATAGGTTTTTCTTGTTTCATTTAGGGCACCAATGGGCTAAAAAATAACAACAGATTCACCTTCAGATAGTCCATCCAACAAACTCAAATCCACATATCTAGAGGTAAATTTGACAAAACCATGAGAATGGACCACTTCAGATACAATAGAAACAAAAACAAGAACATAAGCTAATAACCATACCTTTGACAAATCTCTGTAGTTATTTGGTTGACTGAGATCAAGTTCCTTGGAATCATAACTAACCAGTACCCAGGGAAAGATAGGATATTGGTTTAGATCATTGTAAGTTCGACCTGAAAATAACAGTAAATCCATTTTGTTAAATTCTGAGAGAATTTTGTAAAGGTCTGCAGGTCAATTCCAATTAATGTAGACAATTACCAATTTATGTAGGTTTATGCATAATCAACATAAGGATTTATAGTATTATGTGACTCACCTGCAACTGTGTTTAAAAACATAATATAATCATAGTTTGATATCTCTCTTCTCTGCCATTTTGTCATCATAGTTGATAACTTGAATAATTGTTTACCAGAGGCCAGAGACATTCGTCTGAAAAAGAACATTGAAGTTGAATCCCTTGAGCATTATTTTATTTCACAGTAAGTGTAAACCTAAGTAGGTAATACTTTACCAGACGAAACATATTCCAGTTCATCTCACCTGGCTTGAGGCAATCCATATTTAATACCAACTCCAACTCGTGGTAAGGCATCAATAACTTTCTTCACTGTTACATGATCAGGAAAAGCAAAGAAAACAGCAGCTGAAATGAAACATAAATAACATTGTTACCTCCCTTGATTCATTACCAGTTCAGTACTAACTATCGCTATCCATACAAATTGTCACATCATTAAAACATTGACCAAGCTTAAATTAAATGATTTTGCAGCATATTATAAGTGTTGTATAGTAACACATTTTATTCTCTAAATTAATATAGTAATATATTTCGAATCTTGATTATCTACCCCTTGCTAGAATTGATATTTCATCAAGTGGCATTTCGCATTATCTGATAAAAAGGGAAAAGGTGTCTCGACTGGACCAACGTGAGGTCAAGTTCAAATCACCCCTATATGAATTATGGTAGGCCTACATATTATGGTATGCCATAAGCGCAAGTAACAACCACTTCTACAAATTTGACTCCTCATATGTTTCGAATTTAGCTTTGCTTAATCTAACCTTATAAATTTATCAAAGCGAACGTAGGCAATATTGTTTAAAAAACTAAAATTTATGAAGTTAGCCGCAAGAGATGGCGAATCATATAATAATGGAAAAAGATTGCTGGCAGACGCGTGATTAAAGCAATTTAGTAAACGATTTACTATAATGTTTGTCTAAACCATTTATCAAATATTATAATAATGCTACATAAAATATATTTGCTTTGTTTTGTTGAGATGTTAGTCGCCATTTTGCCAGTATTTATTCAGTAAAGAATTAATTAAGCGCGAGATGTCAAGAATGATGAAGCGAGGAGCTACGCGGACATGGCACGCGTTCTGATAAACTAGTGGTCTAATGTCCGCGAGCTATATGGAATGTTTGTGTCTATTTAGCCTTGGGATAGGTGAAAATCATAATATATATAACAATAGTAGAAACCGAGTCAGTAACAATTGATTTTAATTTTCTCCGTTATCGGTTTACTCGACGTTTGCTTCCCTCAACAACCAATTTACCTCAAGGCAAATCGACAAGTGTCAAGTTTTCACCAGTATTGCACAATCAATGCTCTAATATAATTTATTCAACAGAAAATAGATTCCGGAGATAATCAATAGATAGCGAGACCAATATTCACAATCCAGAAGGAATTCACAAGCCACTTAATATTCATAAGGATATGTATATATGTATATAGGTCTTTATATTAACGTTAATATTGCGCCTTGTCATTAGGCACCCGAAGTCAGAGCCAGTATACGGGCTATTCAGAAACATGCAATTACTTCAGTAATTCTTATATATTTTTTCCGTACACATGCTATTATAATATTTTCAAAATCAATTATACTTACTACGATTGGCCATAAATATTTCTATAGCAACATTTTGTAGAAGATACCGACGACTGAAAATGGCACGAATTTCTCCAAAGTTCCATTTTCCGTGCAAGTGATCCACATAAACCAAGACCTGAAATAAATTGTAATTTAAGATAATTGTTAAGATTTCCATGTTAATTATGAATAACTGCCTTATACTACAGCATAATTATAAGTGCTTTGAACAAAAATTACATATTCTAAATATTATTTAAAAATAAGTAGGTGTACATGATCATATTCACGTGCACTTGGCTCATCTTTGAAAACTTAAGAATAAGAGTGTATTTATCTCTATTTTTTTTAAACATTTAAAAGGCAATGGTATTTCTATGAATTGAATTATTTCTAATGCTTTATGCAATGAAAACGGTTTCATTTATTTATTTGAATGAATTATTATTTCTTCATAAATTATTTGTTTAAGTTCTATGTGTACAATGTTTTATGTATTCTAAATATCTAAAACGTGTTTTTTTTTGCAATTTGATTTTTCTATACAGCAAGTCGGAAAAAGAGAGGAAGAAACATTTCAAAAGCGATCAATAAGACTTTGACAAAATATATAAAAAAATGTCGGAAACAAATACAAGTCAGAATTAATAATTTGAGAGAAAATAAAAATCAAAATTCATTGCTTGAAACATTTATCTTTATTAATCCCACTTTGTCCACTTAACTAGTTAATTTCTCGATATATCAAATTTTCTACACTTAGCATTTTATCATGGGACAAATTAACGTCAAAACTAGGCTAACAGACAAATAACGTTGAACAAAAATTTTAACTTTTACACGTGGCACATATCAATATACGAGATATATGAATTCGTCATGTGCCATCTTTTCGGATCATCTATGTCACTTACGAGTGTCACATGTCAGGCTTGTGATTTTCTACTGACAGTAGAGCAAGATTTATGGATATATTGATATTCAAATAGGTCTTATTCAATGTCAAATAACTCTCAAAACACAACTTCTGTCTAAATTTCGATATTATGAGGGCACACGGTTCACTTAATATGAGCTTCTAAAATTAACAATATTCAGGTTCTTTGTATCAAATCGTTACATTTGAAAAAAGAGATAAGACTGTTTTTAGAGGAAGTTTTGTATTCCCTTCGCATTGACACGACTCGTTCAGAAAAAAAAATCCCAAAGAACAACAAAACGAAACTCATCGAAAGTTTGATTAAAAGGCAGGGCTGATCCAAGTTTCAGAACAGAATCCTCCCCGAAACAATCAAACAGGTACTTGAGTTCTGAGCGCATTTTAAACCCAAACTATATACCATAGTACTGATATGTGCAATGCTTGATGGTATTTACGGTTGTTTATGAATACCAGGAAAATGAAAGATTGAAACTGTCATCATATTAGTCAGATCTTGTCGTATATTATTAATCATATACCTTCTTAACATTCTTCATAAATTGTTTTTATCACTTCTATACCAAGCCATGATACCGTGCAGATAATCTGTGATTTGAGATAACGTATAGCTTTCTTCTACATGATATAATAAACAATATTAAAGAATTTATTTAAAACATTTCAATGTTCATCCATCGTTCAAAATAAAACAATCTTCCCATAATAAAGATATTTACAAAAAAAAATGTCATTTCAAGTTCATATGGTGTAAAAGGTAAAGGAAGTCGTGGATTTTTCTTGCCTACCGCGTAATAAAACTGTATAGTTCCATTATGACTCTATGTTAAATCAATTCTGACATTGAGTATAAAACAAATAGAATCTTATCAAACACTTCAAAAAACATTCAAAGGTTTGAAATTTTTAACATAGGCCTAATTATCAAAAGTATTTTGCTGTGGTTTACAATACAAGCATTCTCATTTGCCTTAAAGAACGAACGATTTCATTAAATACATTAGTAGATGTAGGCTATTTATATTAATATTTAATTAACTTGTATATCAACTGTCAGATTCTGACCAGCCCATTGATTAGTTATATAAGAAAAATGCAGAAACCTGTATTAATGTAGTTAAAGGTATGTTGAACATCTTGTATTATGCCAATTTTGAAATAATTAACAATCTTTAATGATGATGAGAGGCAATCTATTGCTAATTAATTTGTTATTAATATACATTACTTAAATTTTAATAATATTTACTGACCTAACAGTACTCTACATGAAGATTGTTTCCGATATTTTTAATACTTCATCGATGAAAATATTAAATAGACTTCTGTATTTAACAAGAAACAAGCCTTCGGGATTTCTTCGTTTATGAAAATCGTTTATGAAAATCGTTTTTTTAGTCTCTTGCTATCATCAAATCGATATATTTTGTAACCGTAAATAAAATGCAAATAAATTCTGAAATGGTGATAATACATTGAATTGCATTATTGAAACTTTGGGGCCCCTGGGATCTCTGTTAAAATTCTGTTCGATGTCACGGCCAATCATAATTCAAATACAAACCTAATATAATTGGTAATCAATAAAAAATCATCAGAAAAAACAATGCGTTCCTATCACTGATTTCCATGGCGAGACTAATAAAATAACCCCAAGAATTTTCCATTATATGACTTCATGTTGAAATAAACGTCGGGTAATCAGGCCCCCGGCTTGTAATAGAATAGCGTAAAATCATTCCCGTCGAAACACGACATAAATCATTCAAAATGGCGGCAAAATTGTCCATCAAATTCAGATGTGACGACGCTACTTTCAAGTTGCTACAGTTTCACGTTTCTGATTTTTCCAACGTTAATGCTCTGATAAGTTATAGAATATGCAAAACACCAAAGGGTTTGGAAGGAAAAGATATCTATAATTGGTTATATTCCAGAAATATAAGTTTAAACATCTATAACGTATTGTCCTAAAAATTTCCTAGCCAAACTCTATCTTTCAATATAGGTTGTGAAGTAGAATACTAAAATAATAACACTTGATTTTTAGTAAACGTATGTGTTTATGATATGTTATAGATTTAGAATTTTTGTTACCGAATAATAACACAGAAATGGCCTCCATCGTTCGGAATAGAGATTTCCAACAAAATATAAAAGACCACAACCGTTTTAAAGATAGCAGGCTAATCTAATAACCTTGCCAATAATTAGATTACGAGTTGATCACCGCTATTCTAATATCTAATGGATCGGATGTTGACTACCGACGGCCTTTCTTTTTCCCATTAATTTATTAATGAACCATTTTCCTAATCAAATATTTATGGAGAAATGGTGTAAATGGAGAGGTATCGCTGTTACGGATGTGTCAAAGATCACGAACAGCATCTGTACACATATTTACAGTTCGACAAACAAATAACATTTTATTCAACATAATTTCTTTATTATGGAATGTTTATTGTATGTATAGGATGATTTTTTTTTTAGCATTGTAAGCCTATAACGACTCTGATTTTCATCTAGAAATATCAAATCAGAACCAGGGTCTTTGTTTAATATAAGTTGCATGTACATCAAATATCCCTTACCTTATGAGGTATTTTAGATTGGTTTAAAGGATATTATAGAATTTCAAAAGATTTCTTTTCGCTTGCTCTGTACGATCTATATACATTGTTCTGCGCATTAAATATTTCATCACATTTAGGAATTTTAGAAATACATATGACGCATATTTATTCTTCAATGGTGTGCAGCAGAAGCACTATCTGTGTACACAATCATATAAAATCATTTTTGAGCATTGCAACTGATGCGATCAAATAATGCGATCTATTGCGTTTTTACACGTACGTTTTTTGGCTCCACGCTATCACTTTGATCTGTGGTCATACCATGAAATTGCAAAAGAAAACAAACGACGACAATGCTTTGTAAACGAGCCTCAGAAAAACTCAATGTAAGAGGTAAAAGAAAACGAAAACACATGTTTAACTGGATGAAATATGCAATAAAACAAAACCAAAATGTTTGTAATTCTAAAACATCATATTTCTGACAAACATTCTGTCTGAATGTAGTTTATATTCTGCTATAGAAAGGAGCCGAGAAGCACGAGAAGCAAAACAACAGAATTACGACAAAATTATTCGCACTGTATGATTTCAAACAGCTATCTGCATTAGGCCAGTCGGCCGTGACAAAAAGGAAATGCCCAGTGACAGATTTACTGTGTAATTTGCATATTGGGATTAACATTTTATGCACGAAATGTAAATAATTATGTTTTCCTATATTATTTCACTAAATAACCCTATTTTATGTCAAAATATTATAAATAAAATTCTTACGAACATGTTTTATGTTTAAGTCTCCAATTTTGTAAAATTAATAGGAAAGTTCTCTTCAAATTCTTTACAAATTAACCTGCCAGATCTTTCTATAAATCACAATATTAAAGTTAAAATATTTCCAGTACTATGTCAGCAATATCAACGAGGCTAATTATCTGCACAGTGTATTATAAAAGAGTCCGCAAAGTATTATTATAAGTATACATACAGCTGATTATAACTATACATACAGTTGATTATAACTATACATACAGTTGATTATAACTATACATACAGCTGATTATAACTATACAGTTGATCATAACTGTACATACAGTTGATCTTAGCTTTACATACACTTGATCTTAGCTATACATACAGTTGATTATAACTATACATACAGCTGATTATAACTATACATACAGTTGATTATAACTATACATACAGTTGATTATAACTATACATACAGTTGATTATAACTATACATATAGTTGATTATAACTATACATACAGCTGATTATAACTATACATACAGTTGATTATAACTATACATACAGTTGATTATAACTATACATATAGTTGATTATAACTATACATACAGCTGATTATAACTATAAATACAGTTTAAGATAACTTGTTATATAAATTGTTATTTTTCATACAAATGATTATAACATTGCATGAAATTCTACATAGCCTACAGCTGAATATAACTATGCATACGGACTACAGTTAGAGGGGTGGGGGAAGTTTATACTTAACAGTATGTTTTTCATTTGCAAAATATGACTTCAATTCGACATAATATATTAAAGCTATGGAACGTTTGATTGAAAATTTGAAATGAATGGAGTTTTGCGTCCTAGGGTACAATGAGGGAAATTTTACCAGAACAGAGGCATTGTGCCTACTCTTTTTCGATTTACAACTGTCGAGGGATCTTTTACGTGCACAGTCTGTAGCACACGGGGCCTCGGTTTATTGTCCCATCCGAACGACTAAACGCTTTTTACATGTCAGTCCCTCTTAACTGCATCTTTGACAGGTGAAAACCGGGTTGAAATATACGAAGGTATCAACTCCATCTATGCCGAGATTGAACCCTGGTCCTTCAGGTTAGTGAGCAAACGTCTAACTAACTGAGCTACCGCAGCTCCCGATTGTTAATTCGAAAGATCCAAAGTAGATAGAAACTGTTTAGTGGGGTTTATAGATATTAAATATTAACTTACATCAGACGTTGAACTAGAAAATATTTACAAACATCGCCACACTTTTACTTAACTCAACTTTTACAATTAGTCTTGAAATTAACCAGAAACCAGAAAAAGAACTTCTGATGAAAGCATCGCATTGGAAGAGGAATGATACCTGTCAATCACACGCGCCACGTCACATGTAATAACTTCTACAAACCATTACAAGATACATATGGTTTTTATATTAGTCTTGAAGCTTCATTAGAAAAATATACACATATACTTAATTTATGATTATTGTAAAATATCTTCTAGTGATGTAAATTGGATGACTTATTGCTTTTAAAAATGTATTTAATTTTCTAAGCAACTTTCAAGGTCAATAACGGTTTTGTTATTTCTAAATGATTAACAACCAGCACTTGGGGTCATATAATTCAACTCGCAAAGCACTTCTCATTTTCACATAAACTGAATGAAGGTCAACGAAAAGGATAAAATCTACACTCGTGCACTTTATTCATTACATTATTCAAAATCTTTAATTAGTGTCATTTCTCTTGCATCTTTCTTCAGGTACATCAATTACACGACCTTTAATAGTTTCAAATCGGCATAAACCTGAACCTTGACGAGACGTTAATTATCAAGGCGAGACCATATCCGCAGACTTTGACGACAGTTTTTGTTTCCGTTCTTATCTTGTGATGATGTAAATAATTTACAAATTCAGATATATGTTGTGAATCAACCGTTTTGGTTATTTTGACGAAACCTCGACCATAACCAGACTCGTTTACAGATTTATATTCATTTTTTTCTTAGCTTTTGCTATCTGTTTCCTTATCTGGCATTGACCGTTTTCCAGAACTGTTGAACTCCGGAATATCAATTTCATCGCCAGCGTGTAAATGGCTCTTTTGAATTGATTTGTCCAAATGCTGTAGGCTTACACTAAAATTCTAAATTCAAAGTCGTGGTCGAGCTGGATTTCTCATAATGAGAGGTAGTGAAAGATTGAAGTAAATGCATTTCGACAGTTTTGGAAGATTTAGCATCTCATTGTTTTCAGGAATTATCTTAGAATGCTGGCACTGATTAAACACACATGGTCATCTCGACACCTTAACCATCAGGGTTCAGTGAGAAACTGACCAACACTTTGGCCACGATCAGATGATTGTCAAATATCAACGCGGGTACAATTAATCTCTAAATTAATAACCAGATATAAATTAAGCCAATTAATTTTGAAATATTTTGTGCCCTAGACACTTGTCCACCTCGATAACCCAAATAATTCTTCATCTATTCTGGGAGGCAAGATTCTTCAGTCAGCTACTTAAGGTCAATGGACATGTAAAAATAAATTTTCTGGCCAAACAGTTGTCTTCCCTCAAAAAGGACAAGTAGAGATATTAATCTTAAAGGAATCAAACCAGATTATTGTAGGCTTTAAAAATCAAATCAAGTAAACTTGACCAAACCGGGTAAGAACTTTCATGTAAACCTTTTATATTTAGCCTAGTAAATGTATTGAAAAGTTTTGGATTAATTTACAATAGATCATTCCCTATTCCCATAAATATGCGTCGATGGACAAGGCTGTGTCAACATGTCGTAAATATGAACATCTTTATGTACCAGTTTATACATTATTATTGTACCTCACGTGGACAGAATTTTCGCCGCTTGATTTAATTTATACACCATACTATAACAAAATAAATTATTTTGTTTTTTGACTGTCTGGTCGAATAGGAGACAATCAATTAAAGTCTACCTATACCGATGCAAATCTAGCTCAGCTTCACTCCCAGTCACCAAATGAATTCTCAGAAAATATTGTACTGTGGTCAATATAGACAGGAAATAACAATAATTTATAGATTATAGAGAATTTTTATATCGTATGTGTTAGCATGATACAGATTTACAACTGACTTGTCCCTAACAACATTTTATTGCTGTCTTGGTAGATAAAATCTTCGAGAATCTAAATAAAAAATTAATTTTTGAAAGTGTTTATTAACATCATAATCTTCTAGACCACACATTAATGAAAATTTAAAGTTTTGGATATATACGAACTACTTCAAGTTTTTCAAGGATTCGTCGATCGTGTGATCACCGTTTCAAGAGCTATCAAGGATATTTACACGTTTGTTTATTGTGTGTGAAATCAAAATGTAGTACTCTTTGGGGATGACCTAGAGGTATACTTCAGTAAAGATTGTTTCACAGCAATGATCAAGGATCAGCAAGTTAATTAAGAGGTCCTTGAATATATCAGTTCGATCTTGGAAAGAGTATATGGTGTATTGTTTTCTTGTCAGATTATGGTCCTACGAGACGGATTAGCCTTTGTCTGTTTAATCGATTTCTCAATAGATTACTGGGAATTATACGCCCTTGAAGATCAGATCAGACTGCATTCGTTCTGAATACGTTTTGCCCAAAGCATTCCGGTTTTACCGATTAAGATCAAAGAGTTACGTTACTTATCAGAAGACAATGAGATGATCATCTGAATTTTAATAGCCAAATCTTTGACTTCTGGAGAAGAATTTATGATTTTTTCATGATAATATAACTTGGAATACAAAGTGTATTGAAGAGAATAAGTTAACTAAGAAATAGGAAATAATAATGAACGCATAAGATCAACACGAATTAACACTAATAATTTAGGTCTTATAAGTAAATTTGATAAAAAAAAAAAAAAAAATCTGTGTAATGTAACGAATGAACACAACTTTAATCAAGTCACGATAATAATTCTTTGAAATCAAGACCATAAGAAATACAGGCCAATTAAAACAACATAACTTGATAAAGTAAAAGGTGAATTGTTGACAAGACAATAGTTTGTTTCCGAGGTTCCCTTGTTAAATCATCAAAAGAAAACATAAACATAAAGGTTGGTTGTATTATAACAGTTATTCTGACTAACAACTCACATTGAGGTGGTCCTTCAAAAACAATGCAGTGTTTGAAAGATAAATTTATCAATTTTTGCCAAAACTTTCCCCAGTATTGTTTCAACGTAGGTAGTTCTCCTGGAAATTATCTGGCTCTATAGTGTAGCACTATTTTAGATCACATAAATTATATAACTGAGGCAAATTATCGGACTATTATTCTTATCAAACTACTACTATACTATAACGTTACCAGTCATGTTATCACAAATAACTCACATCAAAAGCAGACAAAATGGACTTCTGAATTTTGTAGGTACAGATGTAGAACGAAATGACCAGAAGCTATTTATGTTCTCTATGGTGGTCTGGTACTAAAACCTCATTGCTCACTGCGGGGTGTCATTATCTGTACATTAGCTAGACCAATATTGATAACACTAACGGGAAATTTGAAACAAAACATGCAATAAACTCTCGCTTGATGAAAGAGAGTGTTCATTAGGAAATTGTAGGTACATAATAAAGTGTAGATGATGAAAAGTTTAGAATTTCAAAGAGATGAGAAACATAATAAGGCATGGACTAAGATATACCATTACTGTATTGGTATGTAGATGATCTGATATTCTACCTTTTAAGTTTATCTTGGAATTCAGATAGGCTACTCCTAGTTAAAACATGTACATGCTGACAACTGACAATTTCTCTGACCACCAAGGGTTTGCACTAAGACTCCAAGTTCTTCTCGCCATATTGTGGCCCTGATGATCTATGTTCAATTGATGCACACTGTTGCACATTAATTAGTTGAAAATATACACAAGCCCTCTTTTAGATCATCTATTTAAAGAAATAACTTCTACACAGTGAAGTATCAAGAAAATAACCAACATTCTACCAGAGAAAACATCAAGTCCCGTGTCTTAATGTTTCTTTAATTACTGAAATATGTTAAAAGTTTATAATAGAAAGTGAAAAATTAGATCTAGGGCAATTATTGTTATCACTTTGACGCCAGTAGGGCTAAGTAAAATACATGTAGTGCCAATTAAGACTGTAGAACATAGTTGATAGTTAAGTTTATGTAAATAAGTGTATTTTATAAGAGCAATAAATATCAAGTTGGTTCCACGAGTCAGATAGGAGTTGACAATTATGAGATCTCGAGGTCATGTTCATCAACATTCTGGTAGTCTCGTTTCGGTACAAAACGGTAGGCCGAAAACAACAACTTTTGAAAGGCCAATTGAAAATAAGTCTTACACTGTCAAAATTTCAAAATTCAGCTGCAATCAGGAGGCAGATAAATTTAACTTCAAAACATTTAAAGTTTCTCAATATACCATTGATAACTATAGTGTTTCACAGTCAGAACAATAATCAAGTACGAAAGAAAAAGAAACTATTTTTCTTCAATTAAATATGAAATGTAAATGAATGAAAGTCTGAGTATTTGTGACTTGTGTAGTCAGTGGAAGAATAATGTGTTTAGAAACATTAGTACGTTGATACAAACCAGATGTAGAAACACTCAAATTTCAAAATGCATTAAAACTAAATTGCTGGTTAAACAAATGTTTTATGGTGCTACCTACAATTGTTTACATTCAGGAAGTAAATGTTGGCACACATGCTTTCACAACTTTTTGTTGTGGCAAAGGATTATATATCTGACGATAGAATCGATCAGTTCAATTCACTCAAGTAGGCTACAAATGGTAGGCCTACACGAAAACGTGATATGGTACCGTGTATACTCAGTGAAATGACCCGAAGCCACAGTACAAGATTTTCAAGGAAATGAGTGACATAAGTGTAATATAAGAACAACTTTTTAACGAAAGATAAATTGAGACGCCAAATCTCTCAAGAAGTTGTAGTTAGATAGTTTGCCTAAACTGTCAACATATACTTAAACCAGAAAACAATGTTTGCATTTCTCAACCTGCCATCTGAAATCTTTGAATTCCGCTCTCTCGTTCGACGCCTTCATCGGCGGCGCGAGGGTTAGGCTTGTCAGTCTGAATTTGATGAGAATCGCCTTCTGTCCGAAGTAAAACGTTCTCGGCCTATCTTGGTTCATAAATCACCAGCTCATTGTAGCAATTTGAAGGTGATTACAGTATCATGAGGACAATCTGGAGTTGGTTAAGAAGAGGAGGGACTCCATTATTATTATCTTATCACCACCAGCATGGGTTTAATTTACCGACAACAGGATACCCACAACTTGATAAACTCTAGATCAAATTCTTTTTTATTACCATTGGGTAAAAATGTAAAAATAACTCTTCTGGTGCTTTTAGGCTATCTTACTCGACAGAAAAGATCCACTTTCATTTGGCGGAACAATATATAGAAATATTCATCTCAGTTATCAGGCCCAGTGAAAACCAAAACCATTCCTGTTACTCTCTTTATCTACTTGTCATTTGTATCAAAGTTTCTGGCGACTGGTGAATTATCGAACAGGTGCAATCCTCATTCGAGATATCAGATCTAATCGACTATTCTCAATCTATTTAGCGTTATCAATTGTTAATATCAAGACATTCTGACATCTTTAAGTTTTTCTTACAGATTTCCCCGTAAAAAACTAAAAATCTTAAGAAAATATACTTTCAAATAGAGTTATGGTTGGAGTCAGACCATAAATCAGCTTAAAATGTTCCAAAATGAAAAATCTCTGAGAAATATGAACTCTTGTATATACAATATATCTCTCACGAGCCACTGACCAGATACATGTAGTTTTAAAAAAAATATATGTATATCGACTTATAGTCAGAGCAAATTTGCTGAAGCATAGCCTATTCATTACTACATTTCGATCAGTAACAAACTTCTTAGGAATAGACATACTGGCTACAAAATGGATGTTCGTGTATTAAGGCCCCTCCTTGGATGTTTATTGCGTGTGGCCAGGAGCTCACTGTGAATTGGATTCTTAGTAGATACATTAATATTACATATTATAATCTACGAGAATTAGAACGATATGTTCCGCTTGTCAAGTTTGAATAGTTTAATTGACTACCTATTAATAAGCAATAATAATATTAGTACTGGGTCGTTAACTTATAATATATTTTACCAACAGAAAGAAGTAATATAAAGCGTACATCTTTAGTGGCCCTGTCAAGAGGTTGTCAAATTCGTTCCGCCGCGAGTATGCTCCTTAAGGATATTTGTAATGTTAACCGCCAGGTAGCAGTCGAGATCTTCTCAAATGAATGTCACACTCTTTTGTTAGATACGTCACATCTTCTGTTGAAATCGTCACATGTCCTTCAATATGTAATGTGATATATGATTTAAATGGGTGGGAATCTGCTCATTAAGACCATTGTTAATGTTGATGGCCCACTGGATCCTTTTTCTGGACGACTAATTACACCATCTATGCCGTATCTAATGAAATCTGGTGTAAAATATGGTAAATATCCTTGCCAACTTCATCTGATAATTTCAGTTCTTAAAGAAATAAGCCAGCGCTCATTTATTTTTGTATTTTATCATTAATAATACCCATTATAAGATATGAAAAAGCGAAGGGCACTGAATATTTATTAGCCGTCAAGATAAGAATGAGTTTAGAACAAATTGTAGGCCTACAGATCATAAAAGATTACATAAACATCCAAATGTAAGCTATCCAATTTCATTGCCCTACTGCTTTGGAAACAACTCCTTGTCTTGTTTGTATTCTACTATGTCAGAGTTCATAGTCCATGTAGCAATTGGTTCTGACGAGTTATCCAATCGACAAGAATTCGATGTGACATTTTAATTTGACTAGACAATGTATGCAGACAGGCAGGCGGCCAAAGCTGACATCCTGCACTAAAGCTTTAGTGAAATTCTATTCGAGAAAATGAAGATTGGTCGAGATAAAGATCAGAAAATAGTGATAAAATCTAACATGAAGCTAGAATTAAAATACTGCCAGAGGCATTTAATCACTGATCACCCTAACCCTTAATAAGACTCCAATTAACGCAGTAGATCACGGAAATTTAAACAACTGCTTAAAATTGCTTTTCTGGAAACAGCAACAGTGGTAGAAAGAATCTGCGTTGCTAGACGTCTGTTGTAAAATTAAGGCAGATTCTTGTATTAAATGTGTGTATTTTGACGAGTAAATTGGCCTTTCATCTGACAGATTAGAAAATATGAAACAACATTCCCAAAAGAAAACATCTGCCACAGGGTTAAACCTACATCAATGTTTGTGATGCATGTTTTCTAGTATATAACTACAGTTTTATGGTATGGAATCTTCACCATAGAATCATTCAAATATTCATGTAATTGTACAAGATATAATACAATATTTACAAGGGATCTGACAGACAAATGTTAGTTGATTTTGGAAAAATTTGGCCGATTGAGTGAAAAAGTCACAAAAATGACTTTGTGATTATTTCGTATGTAAATCAAAATCTTAGAGTGACAATAAGAGGACTGAAAAAGAGCATATAAGGCGTAAGGCTACACGTGCATAACAACAACCCAAGTAGATCTATTTATCAAAATCACGTGCATTATCACGTGATATGGCGTTCGTCACACGGGACCATCAGATGTTTCACGGGATGTAGAACTCTTCCGTAGTTGAAATAGAAAATAATTCTCATTATCTGTACCAGACAAAAGGCTGAATTAGCTCTTAGAATAATGGAAACAAGATCAAATTAGGAAACGGTCTTGTCACTATTATGCATTATCCTGCCAAGCTCTGGTGCGGTAATTATAGTCGCTGAGGGGCTTTCAGAACGGCAATATGGTCGCTATGTTTGGTTACTGACTGAATGGAATGGGATTATATCGTGTCGAGCCTTGGGGATTTAAAGAGCTGGAAAAGAAACATTGGTTGAGATTTGTGTTATTTATCGAAGTTGACATTTCGTAGAATTCAGCCTATACCAGATCAGAGTTGGAAAATTTCCCCATAATGATAAGGTAGCTAGTCAACTCATGACAGAAGAATCAATGTCTCCTGGTGTACTGCTGCAGGCTTAAGAAGCGAAATGAAGTTACATCTCTTACATTTCTGCAACTTCCTATACTAAATAAGACAAATTGAATTTGACCGTGCAAAAAAATGAATAAATAAATAAATAATAGTTTGCCTAAACCACCGCTTGTCGCTATTTTAGGAAGAGCTAACTAAACTTAAATAAAGTAAAGATGCCAGCATGCATGTCACACAAATTGGGTCGCAAATACTTCAGTTACAGAAGGTTGAAAAATATATGTTGTCTGCAGGAATGTAACAATTACTATATTCAAAAATACTCTCTAGACGCCAAAATGCTTAAAAAGAGCAACTGTTAAGCAGTGAGACAGTGGTTCACATTGAAGAAGATCGTGGTAATGGGCGTCATACACACAGCGGGTCTAAAGCAAACAAAATAATTTTCCAGATAATTGGTTTGAGTAATAATGACTCTATTATAGAGCAACTCACCAGGGAGAGTCAATTAAGATTGTTGCTTATTGAGAGGATAACAAAAAGACTGATGCTCAAGAGACCGTCTTATGAATTAGACAAGAGAAAACGTCGGATCGTGTAGCAATACACCTCAGGCAAAATAGTATACTTCTCTTAAAAAACTATGGGCATTAATTATATATGCAAGACGAAGATGGGAATTTATCGATTTATTTTCTTAATTTCGCTTCTGCCAATACAATTTCTATCAAAATGTCAACGTTACGCCTATATGTTATTCAGAAATAAAAAATACAATGTCATAAAGTGTAAAGTGTAATAGAATTCTTCATTAAGGACAAAATAGATTTTTGAAGATCATATGGATAAGATTTCACATCAGAGTTGTTTGTTTCTGAATTCAGTGGAATTCTAGATTCTGTAATAAATAGATTGCGACGGTATTCAAAAGTAAAACAAGGATGAATTCAAAATATATTTGTTAAAGTAAAAGCCTCAGCAGAAACAGCATGTAAATGATATACATTAAACCACTCAATCCCAACCCCAACATCCTAAATTCCCATTAAATGGTTTTTATGTTCTCGGTATTCACGATGAGCAGATTGATAACAATTTTTACAGGTAATTTTCAATACGATAACATATCAAATTATCGCCCAATACTAGCCTTTAATTACATACTGAGGTGTGATTTAATGTATTAAATTGTATTTTACGATGTTTCTGTGTTTAAATCACGACGTTCGAATCATTTTATTACACCAATTATTTTATTATGTTTATAAAAAATGTGAAATATGTCGCATCTATCGTTAATACTGCTTGAAATATTCAAAACTAGAAAAATATATACCTATACATTGGTCTACAAGTAAACATATGCCAGAATCAGAGCAACATACGTAACCAAATTGAAAGACATTTCCAACATGTTAAGCCAAAAATAAAATAGAATTAAAAAAAATACATTTAATGCTTGTCAACACAAACTTTTAAAAATCACAAAAGATTTTGCCGTGATAACAGAAGATTCCAATACAAAAGATATTTTGAAATATACAATCTATACATAAGACAAATTTTAAACCTTTAACAAAATATAACATTAAATGTGACAAGAATTACAGATTTTTCACTCCCCACACAGTTTGTCGCCACTGGTAAAGAATAAAGAAAACTGATACAACCAGGAGTAATTTTTTTCCACCAAATCTTATTTCGTGCCAATTAACCTCCTGTGATTTTAAACGGCAACAGGTCTAAAATTACCAATAAAATAAATGTTCTTATATAAAATTAGTTCCACATTTTAGGCAAATAACCACACGTGGTTTGTAACATTTTTTTTATATGCAAAATATTCAGTGGATAATAAATTTTATTCAGCAGTGGAATCCGACGTTAAGAGAGTATTCAAATGTGTGAAAAAAGTGCATGAAATTAAATGCTATAAAACAGATCACAATAAAAAAAAATCATCCTGTAAAATGTTCTTAGACCTCAGGTTAGAGAAATTTGAAAATGAAAGTATATACGAGAGCCAGAAAAATTAAACTAATTTATCCGTGAAATGTAAATTAAATTAGATAAAACTATGTTAAACGAGGTGAATTAGACCGTTCAACGGATGAATAAAAACGGCGCCGACAGGGAAGACCGCCCTGAAAATATATGAATTGTAATAATAATGTAATCCTTGCTTATCTATCCAAGGGTTAAATATTATCACTTTTAATCCTTCCGGCGGTTTCTTACTAATCCTCGGCAGAATGACGCCGACTGAAAAGTATCAGCACAAAATATGAAGATATTTTACTGAAGTAGTCCTCCATAAACCCATCTAAAAATTGCCTTCTATATTTTGATGAGTAATAAGAGGTTTGCGAGTTTCTCACCAAGCATGTTCATTTAGCGCCCATTTTCATATCTTTAATGAAGGGACTATGTTACTTTAAAGGGTAATTAAATTCAATTTCGTAGCACGAGGCTTTGAATAAGTATATCGATAGAGGAGAGACTGTGCTCTGATTGGATGATTACTATTCATTAGGATACTGAATCCCCGCCTCCGAGACATGACTGACATAAGATGGTAGATGACGCAGCGTGATAAACATTCAAGAGTTGTTATAGTTATTAAATTTGGAGAAGACAATCGTAATGAAACAGTGGTGAATATTCAGCGAATACAACTTTACTTCAAATTTGAAACATACTGGCGACTACTTTGCAGGATTGTGAAAATTTTCACACTTCCAGTGAGGCCACGACCTCAACTGTGTAATAAACGCATTAGATTGGATCCTGTGAATATTCCGAGAGGTTTCGAACTATTGTTGAACTTTTAAGAAACACGAATGCTCCTGGAAGGTAGTTCCCCCGAGATGTTGGCCGCACAGTCCAAACTGTTATTCCAGTTGAATAAATTTTACAATGAACGAGTTGCAGCGAGAAAGAGTAACGTAAATAAAACTATTCGGGAGGTATGTAAAGTTGTTCAAGATGTTTTGAAAGAGGTGGAAGTGCAGGAACCCCGGTTTATCAGTTCCTTGACAGAAGTAAATCAACGATATGAAGGACTTGAAGTTATCTCACCGACAGAGTTTGAAGTGGTTTTGTATCTTAATCAGATGGGTGTATTTAATTTTGTAGATGATGGGACCATCCCAGGTTGTTCGGTTTTAAAACTTAGTGACGGACGGAAAAGATCTATGTCTCTTTGGGTGGAATTTATCACTGCTTCTGGTTATTTATCCGCTCGGAAAATTCGCTCAAGATTCCAGACTTTGGTTGCACAAGCCGTAGATAAATGTTCCTACCGAGATGTCGTCAAAATGATTCCCGACACTACAGAAGTTCGCCTAAGGATTAAGGAACGATTTATTGTTCAGATTACGCCTGCATTCCGATGTGGTGGTATATGGTGTCGAAGTGCCGCACATTGGCCAATTCCTCAAATTCCATGGCCGAACCCTAATTTAGTTGCAGAAGTCAAAACAGAGGGATTTGATCTGTTATCGAAAGAAAGTATATATATGAAGGACAAACAATCGGCTGCTGAAGGAGATGCATGGGTGATGTCATTTAGATATGCAGAAGATCGTCTTCTTTACGGTGGATGTAGAAGAAAATGTCTCAGTATTTTGAAAGCTTTAAAGGACAAACATTTCGATGTTCCCGGACAACCTATTCTGAATTATCACATGAAGACCTTGCTTTTGTATGAATGTGAAAAACACCCAAGAGAGTCAGAATGGGACGACACGTGCTTGGGGGATAGACTAAATGGTATTCTATTACAATTAATATCATGTTTACAAAACAGAAAATGCCCGCATTATTTTCTACCAAGTGTGGACTTGTTCAAAGGAAAATCTACATCAGGAATGGACAACGCTGCCAAACAGGCCTGGAGGATTTTAAGAGAACTTTTAACAAATCCCCGAAGCTTGGAGAGATTGTGAAAAACTAAAATAAATGTTTTATCGTGATAAATTCAGTGGTATGTCTGGTGCGAACTAGTTAACTGTCGACATAATTTATAAATTTCAGTGTTACATGTTTTTCTTTTAATTCTAATATTCAATTTTCTCAACCAAAAATAAGTGTAGCCTATATGTAAATATATCTCTTAAGAATTGGATGTATTTCTCAAAATGGTAAGTTCAAACCCGCCGATATTTTCGAAATGATCTCCTTAAATGTTTGGAAGAACATTTATTTTTGATTCACAGTAATATATATGTATATATCACAGAATTTCCAATACCAAAGCATTGTATATATATTATTTTTATGTTAAAGAAATTATTCGATTATCTTGGAGATTGAGCTATATGTTATGTATTTATTAGCTATAAATTAAAAAATAATTTAAAAATCCCTATTACTTTTTTATCTCTATACAACATTCGATAGACCTGTTACTGGATATTGCTAAAGACTAACTGCAAAAGCCGAGGGCGTAGAATTCACATGCATGCAAAATATAATATTAAAAAACGGTAATTTCGAATATCAAACAAAATATTTTCAGATTTTGGAGAGAATACTTTCCAATATTAGAGAAAATTTCTAAGTCCACCATCCATAATAATGGATTACAAATAAATCTTATATAAATGTATTCTAATATAATCTTTTCTTTAGTGTAAATTAAAAAAAAATTAACCTATAAAAATCAGTTTTAAAGATATAATAACTAATTGTCATTTAACTACATTAATTTGAAAAATATTTGTACAGGACGCGTGTTTTCAGAGTGAATTAATCGTATAATTTTCCTCATCAATTGAAATCGTATTGATGGTGGGGGATTTATTACAACTTAAGGAGTTTTATGTGACAACATCAAGTGGTTTCAAGTAGTTCTATCAATAACGTAAAGTGGGTTATTCATAAATTATTACTAAAAATGTAAACAAACAATATCAAGTACTTATATAACTACACAAAACCTCCCAACATTGCTGAATTATCAATATTTAACAAATATACCTTTTTTCACTTTTTAAAAACATTTCAAAATTATTCTCAAAAAGTCACAAATTATTTCTTTCAATAAACCTTTATTTATTTTTAACCAACAGTTTATAAAACCTCCTTAAAAAGTTTTCACATACTTAGTATATTTTTCTTGCGTTAATACCGAATATCTAATAAATAAATATATCTCAATCCTTCTTTTCATTCAGTTATTTGCACTAATTTGTTTGCACCGCACAACATTTTCGTTATGAAAACTGTAAATGACAAATGATTGAGTAGTGGAAAGGTATGTTAAAATATCTGAAAATGTTAATAAATACGGAGTTCTTGTCATTATTCCTAAATATCTTGTACATATTGCCTATATTACCATATGGAACTAATTGAAAGTATCTAATACATTAACCTGTAGACTCATTGAAGTATTATACACATGTAACATAGGTAAATTAAATATAGACGATGCACGTGCATCTAGGTTTCTTTGCTTTAAAATACGACCACATTTCGTAACTGTTTTAAAATTTGTTAAATCACCGTATAAAGTACGGATTTGATTTCAGAATATCGGTACCGGTAATAAAAATTTCCAAAATAAATTCTTTTAAGTAGATCTATATTAGTAAACGGAATTGAAATAGGGCCCATCTTTTTCTATAAAAAAGGCAAGTATGACCAATCAACTCTGTTATCATCCGGAGTGGAAAACGAGATTAAAACGGGCAAAATTAAGAGTGGAAAAGGTCAATTCTCGAGATTTCTTTAGTGGAAAATGTCCAAAGAAACTTAAAACAATTGAGAATCAAATGTTCAAAGATAATATAAGGAGAGAACCCAATTCCCACTTTCAAGATAAGTCCTATATTAAACGTTTTCGTAACAGTTAATGTATTCCAGTCATTGATAATATTGTACCATGTTTGTTTGAAACATATATCTTTTAATTTGAAATAGCCTTGGATTTATTGTAAAGACCGTTCAATGACCTATTTTGTCTACATTTATAACTACACAGTCAAATTTATATTCCTATATTTTTTTTTTCTTATTAACATATGGCATAAAAATCGAAACACGGGTAATACACAGTAGTGACTTGACAGAAGAATCTTTTAAAGAAAATTCTTAATTTACCGTGAAAAACATTAAATAATGTAGAAGGGACATTCTCTACAAATATTTACTCCTGTGCGACTCAATAAATTGGTCGTAATTTTTCCAAATCTGATTATTTATTACAGTTCTAATGAAAGCCTTTAAAATCCGAAGTAGCGTGATATTTGCATGTAAGACTTTCGTTTAAACCAAACAAAAAGTCTAATTATAAGGAAAAGTTAGCAAAGGAGTGATGCAGACAATACTAGCGTGATTTCATGACTCTAATACACGCTCAAGCAACGTAATTTACCAGCTTGGAATAGTTTGCGTGAAGCAATCGCTTAGGATACGAAGTTCCGTTTAAATTGCTCACTTAGGGACTATCACATGACTCGGATCGGCAACTGGAAGGACACAAATCTAAGTTACACAGTCATTCGTCTTCATTACCCAACGACAGGGGGTCCCTTAAGATTAAAGACTGAGTCTGTATTATTTCGAATAAATGTAAATGGAAAGCAAACTTCATATCATTTGAGATAATAAGCCTTTATACTTCCAAGTTTCTTTCTACCTGCCAATCACAAAAAGGTTTTGATAAATAAAACAGGAAACGAGCCCGAGGTAGACATTCTAACTTGATGCACACGTAATTAATGGCGTTTTTAATGGACATGGCATGAACCTATCACAACTACTCTACCATATTCACATTTGACAAATCATTACAAAGAATCCTACACGTCTATCCATAGTCTGTAGAGTTTAAGTTGGTTGTTGATAATGTAGGTACATTAGGCAGATGATCCAATTTCATACAGAGTACCGTACGTATCAAATCAAAGAGTCCAACAAGGTATCAAAGAAGACAAATTCAGATAAAAGTAACCATGGAATTCAAATAAATCATTGCCTGCTACATAAAGTTTCTATTCAGTATTTAATTGGTGTTATTTGTTCATAATCTCCATCCTTCTGTCATGTTAACAGGACTACCACCCACTAGAGACATATCAGGTTGCTGAAAACGCGTGTTCGAACCCGGGTCTGGAGCTCCTGGGTGCTATTCATCCACGATCGCCACCTGGTAGCTCGACACTTCCTGACAACTTTAAATTTTAATCACCTCTAAGAAATATAGTATGTGACATTTTAATATCAGAAGAAAAATGTAGCCGAAAACATCTCTCCTTGAAATTAGGCTGGGCCTCAACGAGGATGTCCAAACAGATGAAAAATCTCCAACGCAAAATAATAGTCGAAAAAGTAAATTAAAAAATAGGTAACGTAAAGATTTTCAATAATTGTGTATTGTCAACAACAATTTTCTGCTCTGCCAGAGATCAGACAAAAAGCTTCCTATCTGGAAAGACAAGTGACAGTTAAGCCTTGGGCAAGGAAATTAAAATTTTCGCGTTCAATTCCTTTTGGCGTTTTCTGGGACAGAATCAACGACATAGTTCGTTTTTTTCCCTTGGAAATCATTTTGAAGGGAAAACCTGACTACAAGAGATTTGAGTATATGTATATAAACCTCAATCAGTTTACATGGAATGATAAGCAACGGAAACTCTAGTGGGTAACATGACATGTGTCAAATAAATCATAAAATAGAAAAGTACCTGTCTAGGTTCAGTGGAATGATATTTGAAAAGAGTATTACATTCCTTGAGTAATAAGATTTTAGCAGAATTCTAGTTATGAATTAAAAGGCGCCAACTTGAAAGTATGTTCATACCAGAAGGCGAATGACTTTGATACATTTAACATGACGGTAAAGGCAGATTCTCACAAGCAATCTACTAAACTGTAGTGGGTATCATCGATTATGAAAATATGACACACACATTGACATCAGAATAGACCAATATTTGCGTGCTGAATGTACTTAACCCTGGAGCAAAGAAACCGGGGAACGATAGCTCATAGACTGAAGATTACCATATAATTATTTGCTACAAAATTCAATATTGCATGATCAAACTGATTAAATTAAGGGAAATATTTTTCTTCGTAAATAAGGATTATTTAGAGACCAACCAGGCTAATTATCTATAATTTCAATGATGGAATTGTTTTAGAGTGAGTTTGAAATTATATGGTTTTGTTGGAAACGTATCATTATAATAAATTAAAAATATTGCATATGTTTAATCTATAGAAAAAGTGAGAAGATCAAGAAAATCTAACTAGATTGTAAGCAAAGAAAAGTGTGACGAGAAATCTTTGTAGTGAAATAGAAATCGGAGTTCATTCTAATTTCGTAATTTACTTCAAATTTGAGAAGATCCTTATCAAAATGACACAAGATGTCAGTCAAAGGCATTCAAAAGGACTAGACTCAATATAAATGGAGTAAATTAATAAGCATGAAGATATAAAGAAGACAACCCCATACTTTGACATCTACTCAACACTTAATGCATGGACGAGTGGCCTTACAAAATATAGGTAACCCTGCACCAAATTAGTGGTTGTATTGTACGTAATACGAATACCTATCTTTTTTTCTTCGCTCGACAAAGCAAGAATTATTTTAACACTTCGTCTATGGACTTAACAGGTCAAAATTTGCCCTTTTCCAGGCGCCGAGACAGAAATTTTGAAACTTTTTCTTTGACAATAATTAAATTAATCCACACATTTCTCTTACTGAACTAAATTATCAAGAATGTTAAAATTCTTGCTGATCATCGTAATAGGCCTTGAAGTTTACAAAGAATTTAAAGATGCTTGGAAATAATGACGCATTGTGTTAATTTAGTTATGGTTCGCGAACAAGATATTTCATGTATATACGGACTACGACTCTCTTGAGTTTGTCCAAAATCTAATTAATCCGAGCCAACTCTTAAAAATTGATGCTGACTTCAAGCCTGAAAGATCTCTAATTATTTTAGACTGGAGGTCCCGAGATACAGCTTGCGATACATTTTAAGGAGATTCGATCAGTTCTGGTTTGATGAGCAGTTTATGTGTTCTTTATGAACCGACAGTTTTGCAAATAAATTCTGATATGGAATCCGAGTAATTACACTTTTGAAGGATTCCTTTATTATAAAACCTTAATGACTACTAACGAAATGACAGCTTCATTTACTACGAATGTGTGGTTTCTTGTGCTGGTAAAAGAGAAAAATTGTGTTATAGTCGGATTCTAATGCAACATAAATTTAGGCCAACATGGGTATTTTCTGGAATGAAAAGTAATTTAAAGGGAATATATTCACAGTGAAAACATGCATTATCATATTTCGATGATAAAAACTATAATATATGAGGCACAGAGAGATACAAAGTAGGAACAACTGTTATTAAGGACAAATGCCAGACAAACTCTTGCTTCTTATCGTACATTTCAACAAATTTGGATTGTTGGCAGACAATTAGAAAGTATTGTGGCTATTGTTTGTTATGTGACAAGCCAATGGTATGCAATTTTTTCACCTAAACTTTTCAGTGAAGTTTATTTGCAAGACCGACGGCGTCATTTTATCTCCATAATTACAATATTTGATGACGTCTGGTCCTCGTGGGTTATCACCCTTGCTATGCATCTAAAGATACTTCTAAATGTTTGTTTATGGTTTGATGTTAATTATTTTGATAAAACGTATGTTACAAGGCACTTTTATGATCGGGTGAAATATAAGAATTTGGAATTTGAAATTTGTCGGTCTTTAAAATATTTCTGTCACGCTCAGAAACTGTCTTAAAATCAAAGGAATAAATCCGACCACGTTAATGTATTTCACTAATCTGCTATTCTTCTGTTTTCATGTAGAGGATTATTTTCACATGACATGTGTCTTGTCATTTGATAAAATGAAAAGGACGAATTATTCAATACGTTCTCGTTGATTAATACATTATCAAACATATATCAAGAATTACGAGTATTTACGATGTATTCTATCATGACATATCAACCAACGGGATTAATCAAATTAATCAACATATATATTGATATAAAGAAATGTAGGTACACTCCAGTAATCATTATATAATTTTAGTTGATGCACGCGACTATACGGCGTTTACATATAGAGTACCGGTACATATGACATCAAGTGAGATTTATTACGTTGTTGTCACAGATTTAGCGGTATCGACTTCATATATTTTCCACAGGTGACCCGTATTATTTAAGTTGTTCTGAATAGCCTTTTGGTTTGTTTTTTTTTTTTTCATTTTAATTAACTTTATTTGTATTCATCATCTTTCCATTGGGTTTCATCCTGTTCCATCAGGAGTTTCATATTCATAGAATTGATGCATGAGAACAAATTCAACCTAAATCTCCACCGAACATAAAGATTAGGGTAAATGGTCATTATGTCGTTAGTGACATTCATTTCGGGTGTGGTGACGGTAATCAGGACATTAACGTAAAGTTAGGACATGAAGATGTTAAGCTATATAGCCTAAAGCTACAAACGACAAGAAATAAATCTGTTTTATAAATGACTTCTATCATAGATATTGAAATATCTAATATAAGATTTAGCTGTGTCAGAAAAGCGTATTATTTTTGTTTTGAGATAAAAAAAAAATATATTTTGTATTCTATCTGTGTGAATTTCCTTGACGTGTGAAATTTCTTGTACTGTGTGTATGCTGTGTTATGCGCATTTTTTTTTTCAAGTGAGATTAATTTTTATTTCTTTCTTTACTTCTTCGTGCTCTTGATTTCTTTTGAATCTTCCTTTTAGTCTTTTTTCTTCAACTGTTCCCTTTCCTTTGTTCATAATTTCGAAACAATGACTTCAAAATACATTATATACAGATACACTCAGATAGAGATAGAATCACAAAAAAACATCTAATGCAATATAGATCATGACAAAAGTCAGAACGATATCAAATAAAAAAGGAACAACAAAAGATACCGAACATCAAACTTATTGAATATAATCATGATCGAAATAATGAAGACACGGAAGTGGACCACTGTGCCACACGCATGGTTAATACCTGTAACGAGTAGTGTAAATGACAAATATTACATTTTCCAGTCTGGTCATATTAAGTTTACACAATTACACATTTTCAATCTAAAACAGCCAAATAAAAAGAAGAAGTATGACTTATAATTTTTCTGATTTCAACTGAAGAAGAGTTATATCGGTTGATGAAAATGTTATCTATGTGAAGATACAAATAATTTCCAATGAATGTAGAGGAAAACTGTACGTTAAAGCAATATTGACATAATATTAAAAAGACACCTAAAATTACACCCAAAAGTCAAACAAAAAGTCAGAGTTAAACCTAGTTTAACCTGTCAAAACACAAGATGTGCAATACAGCAACTATGCTACATTAGCAACAATACAGTATAAAGTGTCGGAATGGAGAATTTTTTAAAAATTATTCTCAATCTCAAGGGTCATCATCGTTTAGACCATGCCCCTCATTCACCACAGATGTTGTCTCATATATGTTAAAGTACTCATTTTTCACATGTAGAACTGTAGAAGCGTGTTGATTGTCCAATTTGAAAAGACATCATGAATAATTATTCCCTTATTCCTTAATCAATGTTAACCAACTAAAGTGAAACAGTAGAAATAAGTAATAGCATTGGACATGCTGATGAAGATGACCCACAAGTGAGCTTATAGATGAAAAATTCTTAAGTTCAAATACTGATATTAGATATAGACAAATTTGTATGTGTGCAATATCAACTTGCAGGTGCATCAAACAATAAATCACCAAATGATCAACTAAAGCTATTGCATGGTCAATTCTACATATTGCTTCATATATAGTCAACAATTATATGCTAGACTCCTTCTAAATATTGTTTATCTCATAGTAACAAAGAGTTTAAAATCAAATCATATTCTCTCCAAAGAGTCACTAGATCTATGAACAAAACAATAATAAAATATCAATCTCAAAAGAGTTATCTCCCATTAAAAAGGTTTCAGGAGTCTTGCATATGAACTGGCGTCCAGTTTACTTTTGAAACTTTCATTTAGGCATGCTGGTTTTTTTTTAACAATATAGACTACCAAATGTCATGAATACATCAATTATCTTAAATGGGGAAATCATTCCAAAAGAACATACTATTGGAAGCAGTTCGTGTAAATGGACACATCATATTTTGTAGATGATGGAAATTGATCTGTATTTTAGAGATCAAAACTGAAACCATCCATAGAAATATTATCTGCCTTAAATAAAAGTATTCTACTGTTAGTTAGTTTGTCAAATTCTTACGTCCAGTTACCGTACTTGACTTTTTGTTCCTTAATTTGAATTGTTATCATTTGAAATGTTATAAAAAATTATTCAACTAAATCTAAGATGAACTAGTAAAACAATTAAAAATCCATAAAAAAAATAAGAAAACAAACCTATTTCAAACAAAGAAAGCAAAACTGAAAATTCTGAATATGAAAAGCAAACAAAGGATTAGGATTATGAAGCTTTGCAACAATTGTAATGTAAATATCATGCATCTCAAAATTTGTAATTTGAACATGAAACAAATTTGAAAGACTGGAAAATCCAAAAAACAAAAATTAAAATGTTAACTAAACATAACATTACTACTTACAGACTTTTCAATGTTATTACACAACCGGCAAAAAATAAAAATAGTGTTGAAAAAATATACAGAGTTACTTATGATTTATATTATTTTGTTTTCAACAGGTGTAGCATTATATCAAAGGACAAATTTAGCTTTTTATTCATGTGTTATTCTTTTACCTAAAAGTCATAAATTGAAGAGTGTTTTAGTTTCTGTAAATTTGTATGTATGTCAGTGATGCTAGTTATATGAGAGGACAGATTTTAGTGTATTGTAAATTATATAAAATAAAGACAAAACCTACCTTTTGGTCGATCTTTTTGTTTTCTGGATCTTCTTCATCCATTTCAAAATAAAGTTCCATTTTAGTAATAGATATGGTACCATTAACAGTCACTCCTGGGGCTATTAATTTACAACTTGTTGATAGTGCTACAGGTCCTGAAGAAATATTCATTTTCATTTAACATTTCATACGTATAAACAAAAGCATCTTGGTATTACAGAATAAACTGCATACGAATAAAAAAGCCATTGTATAATCTTTGTTAATTCTCACACAAAATTACCTGAAAATTCTTGATCAAAATCTTTTTCTTCCATTAGTAATTCTTCATCAGTGAAATCTAAGGTTTCTTTTTGAGATTTTTTCAGTTGTGCAACTTGTGCATGGACAGCATCTCTGGCCTGGTTGATAGCATCTTCAGTAGCACCTAATAATTAACATAAAAACTCATTTTTAATTTGTCTCTCCACAATAGCCCAAACATGAGCAGAAAAGTAGAAAATATAACTATTTCAATCATTCACACTTTGTATAGTGTGTGACTGTCAAATCATACAAGAAAGCAGACATGTAACAAAATCAACATGATCTACTCACCATGTTCAATTGCAGCTTTCAAAGTTGCCTCAGCATGCGTAGATCCATAAGGATTTCTAAGAAGTCTTCTTCTTCTTCTGGAATCATCCTCCCAAACATCTAATTTCCAAAATTCCAGCTTACTACAATTAAAAATTATTAAGATCTTCAGTTTCTTCATTTTATAATATGTATTAGCAAGAAATTTTTCATTTTTGACACGGTTCATTATACGTTTGTACAAAATCCATACAAGAATTGAACCATCACATTCAAGTTTTCGCTGTAATAGATGCAGAGATGATAAAAAGTTTACAGGCTACAGGTTAAAAAAAGTAAAGTAAAGTGTAAACTAGAAAATATAAATGAGCAGACATGTGCCAACAATATACTTCCACAGATACAACCACCTTGAACTTCTCTAAATTGCAATCCATAAGTCAAAGTCCACAGTTAAATAAGATCAATGAAGTAAACAGCTGGATCATTCAATTGTTAGGTGTAAAACTGAGTCATACATCCAGAATTATAATCAATATAAACACTTACTCATCTTCACCCTCTCCCCATGCACCATGTTTATTTGTTAAGATATTAACTATTTTTTCTCGTAACTTGACAGCTGCAGCATGGTCTCGACGTTTAGCAGACATTATAAGATGATCACACAACCTTTCTTCCTGTTTACGGTCTAGCATGGTCTGAGCTGATATTGACTAAAATGAATGAAGATTAAATAGAAGTTATATCAAGAAGGCTTGGCACCAAATGATCATGATGGATGATTTGATGATAATACATAATGAAAATCCATTGTTTTTAAATACAATTTGATGAATAAAAAGCAACAAATAATTAGTTACCTCAAAGTCAGCATGTTTCTGAACATCTTCTGCTCTCATTCTATTCAAAATAAATTCCGCTTCATTAGCAACTCTTACTATGTGATCTCTGGTAGCATGAGCTAATAATCTGAAATAAAATAGCAAAAAAGGTGAATAAATTTCTTTTAGTAACATGATGGATAAGGAAAATATTGTAAAGGTCATCCAATGAGAAGAAGAATATACACAGAACTTTTCTTACCTTCCTTCATTAACCAACTCAATAAAAGCTAACCCAGCATGCTTCTGTAAAGAATTCTGCCATTCTTGTGAACATAGCAACATTACCAGTTCCACTACAGATTGACTCTGCTTCAATGTAACCAATCCTAAATAGAAAGAATAAAAAATCTCTAGGACTGATAAACAAACGAACATTAATCACAAGGGAAACAAGAGTTTTCTTCACAATCTCTCTTATGCCAAAAACATAGAGATAAAAAATTAACTAAAAGCAGTTATAAAGAAGAGTAAGAGTTTATCACAACAAGATCTCACCTCCTATTAATAATTCTTGACCATGAGATCCGATGAGAGTTTTATTAAGATAAGCAGCAAAATCCACAAATATTTCTCTAAGTAATGGTGCTACTGATCCAAGAGATCGTTCAAGCCTTTCAGTTAAAGTTTCACCTTCTCCATTATCAAAATGTGCTGGTAGATTTTCAAGAGGTCCAGGGATGTTATTACTCAATTCTAACTTTGTTGGTTTACTAGGGTGGTCTTCACCATTCATTGCATCATGGATACTGATTGACGCAATTGGAGCATTAGTGTCTGTAGCTTCAGCTCCTTCTGGATCATCTTCCCTGGTATGTTGAATACTAGCAGCTTCTTGATCTTGTTCTGGATTTTCAGAAGTGGCTTCTTCAGGTTTTACCATTTGGGAATCTGAGTTTTCTTTAGGTTCTTCAGTTTCTGTTTTTGCCTCAGCTGGTTTTTCATTTGAATTTGAATTAGATTTATCTGCTTCAGGCTTTTGATCTTCTTCTTTTGCAGCTTCTGCCTCTGGTTCTGTATTTTCACTCTGATCCTCAGTCGTGGCTTTTTCATCTTCAGGTTTTGCCTCAGCATCATCATTTGCCTTATCCTCTACGTTTTCATCAGTGTTCACTGTATCTGCTGCTGCCTCTTCTACTTTATCTTCCACAGAATCTTCCTTAGATGCATCATCATCTGGTTTGATATCTTTGGCAGAAGCAACTTCAACAGGTTCCTGCTCAGGATTACCTACAATATTTACAAGACAAACAGTTAAATTGTTAAACATTCAAATCAATAAAGAATTACCTATTAAACTCTAAAGCAATAACTGTATATATCATCAATTCATTTCAAAGGAATGAAACAAAACAAAAAGAGGCGCCATCTTTGTTAAAACTAAAAAATGTATGACTTACCTTCTACATCTTTTGAACTGTTTTCATCTTCCTTCAGTTCATCTATGTTTCCATTTGTAGTGGTTTCTGGATTCTTTACGTCTAATAGAAAATAAATAAATTATTAGTTAGTTTTTACTGTAGGCATTTGCAGTAGATAGTTAAAATCCATACAGTAAAGAGCTAATTAGCAAATACTATCTTGGATAGTCCTGGATAGATAATCCTTTGACAACTACCAAACTTAAGACAAGTTAAGACGTCTATCATAGAGTTGCCAATGTGGCTTTAATTATGTAATTTGTAGTAATAAAGGGGAAAACAACATACAGAAAATGGTCAAATAGACAAGAGTTTATAATAAAGATAGCTTGCCAGGCAAGGTAATATACGCCCACTGGCAGTTTTGATTTTGAATAAAAATATTTAGCAGTAAAGTAACAATCACCAGTATGAAATATTCAACCTTCAGACATACACTTCTTTTGAACTCTTTAGAGCGATACTGAATAATATGGAGTATGAGTTATTTCCCTTGTTCTTGAAAACGTGTTCAATTTTTAGCTCGTGAAAACTCTAGAAGGCAAATATTCCCTCTTCAGCACGGGAATGAATAATAAAACCAAGTTTTGTCAAAATCTAGCAAGAATCATGCCTTTTAGTGTTTAAGAGCTAAATTTGAAAGCGTTTTCAAGAACAAAGGCAATAACTCATACTAAATATTTTTAAATTCTTCTGATTTTCAATAGGGTTCATCATTGGGTGATTACGAACACTCACACCAAGTTTCGTCAAAATCCATCAAGAATTGTGCCTTCTAGAATGATTACGAGCTAAATATAGAACGAGTTTTCTAGAACAAGGGCAATAACTCATACTAAATATTTTTCGATTCTTCTGATTTTCAATAGGGTTCATCCTTGGACCGACGGTTGGACCGACGGACATGGGTGACGGCAATATACGCCCCCCATTTCATGTGGGCGTATAAAAACTAACATGAATTTCATACAAAGTTGACGAGGACAAATCTAAGATTACATCATAAGAAAAACATAAAATAAAATAATAACGAGTGCAATAAGAAAAGAACATGATTACACCAAAATGAAATAAGTCTTAAACCTCAAATTTTTGGAACAAAGAAAGCACATAAGTACAAATCTTGAATCCTTCATTTTTCATGAACATAAAAGATGACCTTCAAAATTTATTTATACTTATCTTAAGAAGATTTCAGTGTTCCAGTCATCTGATTGGTCAATAAAATCAATTCAATATTTAGTTTTATTATCCAATCAGAATACTGTATTTCTTAAAATCAGAATTTTATCTTAGTTCAGTTTTTGAGAATGAGGCCCCTGATCTCCTATTATGTTATCCCGAAATCCTGAAAGTTTAGTCAGCTTGCCCAAAACTTATTTCAAGGAAAGAATGTTCAATAAAAGACAAAATTACATGAAAAAAAATACAATAATTATAAAATCAAACAAAAACTGTGCAATAAATTGATACAAAAGATGTCTAATATAACACATCTTTCTCTGCTACTAAAAACAACTGGAAAACAACACATAAGAGATGTGCAAGATGAACAACACCTGATGTTGGAGGAAGAGTGGAGGTGTGCAGTTTAGAGGAGACACTGCTGCATGCCATATGAGCTAATATACTGCCTTCATCTTCATCATGTATTACTATAACCTCACCCTTTCCAGTAGTCTCATTCTTAACCTCTGTTTTGTTATCTGAATCTCCTTCTTTTACAATCTTATGTTCTTCCTCAGACTCTTTCCTATCACTTTCCTTTCTTTCATTTTCTTCAACTTTAGGTGTAGTTTCTTCCTCATTAATGGATTCAATTTTAACGTCATCCACTACAATTTCCTCTTTAGGAATTTCTGTATCAGCAGAATCAGTTTTAGCCTCTGATTGACTGCTTCCTCTGTTTACTTCAAATGTTGGTGATACAATCGGTTGTTTTAATTTTTCCCATAAATTGCTGGCTAATATCCCAAAGAGAAATTACAAAAATGCATTGAATCCAAAAACAAGTGAACCATCACCAAATAACTATGTGTCAAGACATCGTTCTATATGAGGTGCATTCACATTATAGTTTCAATTCTAAAATTGAGAATTCCACTAATCGAAAATTCTTGTGACAAAAATTAAAATATGAAAATTACTTAATACCAAAAATCTAACTTATTCAATGTCTTTACACATACACATTCAAATAGGCAAAATTCAGAAAGAGTAAACATAGTAAACCAATATAAAATAGCTGAGAAAAAAAAACTATACCTGATATATTGGTAGCAGAAGGAGAGTTGATAGCTGATCTAGTTGGAGTAGCTGCTGGACTAGGTGGTTCTAGTATATCCCGATATTTAGATACCATCAAAACTGATGTAAAGTATACTATAGCCAGCGCTAAGAAATTAGCCTGTTTTTGTTCCTCCTGAAAACAGAAAATAATTTATTCCTTTTTAGTCTAAAGTCTCTGCTGGTCAACAAGATTGTCCCTAAGATCATGTAACTCTTGTCTCTGGATTAGTCAGCTCAGCACTACTATTGTATAGTCCACATGCTATATAAGGTTATTTCTTCTTTTCAAAATTGAACTGATTTTCATACCAATAAATTTATACTATGAAATATTGAACAGTAAGAGGTATATTCAATGTGGATAATCAATTTGTGATCTTAAAGTTCAAGACTAGTTTGATAAATGAAATAAAGAGTAGAAACTCACCACATCTCTATAAACTACAGCTCTCAATCTATTGATATCCATATCTTGTAATAATTTTTCATAATCTTTAATTGGTGAAACTTGACTTCCCATATTCTCTACAATATTCTGAAATATAAATCAAAGCATGTATTATTACAAAGTATACAATATCATGATGATATCAAAATACTTTGAAAATCTCAATAGATATCTTAAATAAATGGTAATTAAGACATTGCAAGGTCTGGGGAACTCCAAAGGTCAATTCATGATGTCAATGGTGCGAGTTGGATTGGCTGATATGGAAGAAGTGTCTAGTGGTTCTGCTGGGCAATGATCCACTATACCAAAGGTATGTCAACTATCCCTTGACATTCGGAAAATGTAAATAAAAAAAAACTTTTTAGGAAAAATCATTGCACACTACCTAGACTTTCCCATCTTTAGCTCTATTTCAATTGAAACTCTTTTAACTTTTAATATATTGTTCAATGAAATTAAACTGTAAATATTCTTGTCATTAGATTCATGAGACATGAGTCACGTCAGATTGAGATTAAGTGTAAATTATGCACCTTGGCAGATGGATGTGACCCACCAATAAGAGATTGTATAGTATCTACTCCATTAACTGGTTTTGGTGAAGTTGCACTTGCTTGGTCGGCAGGATTTTTAGGTAATGTTCTATGTCTACATTCTAAACAATTTCTTACAGAAGAGGTACATACTGAAAAATATTTTTCAATAATTTACAAACTATGCCATATCATTTTATAGAATTATTTCAAGCACTGAAAATTATTTTTAATCATTCACGAATATTATGGGCAATATCATTCCATAAAATCTTTTCAGAGACTAATTAGCTCATCAGTGATTAAATCTGATAATATAGAAATATGTATTTCAACAACTAATCTGGACCATGTTATTCTTCATGCCACATACATGGATATCATAAATGTCATACCTAATCTTAGACACTGTCTTAATATTCCACCAGCAGGCATACTTTTCTCTGTTTCTAGTTCAGCAAAGTTGGTTGAACTAGCAAATACCAAGATATCAGTCATATACATTATTCTTTGTAATATAGATACAGCTTGTTCTATACTTAATCCTTGATTAGGTTCAACTATATCTATTTCTCCCTAAAAAGTAAAAAAAAAAAGATCTTGAATCAACTGTAAGCTAAAAATGTTTTAAAATATCCATTGTCATTTCTGAAATATTTATAACATGTACAAAATGTAAAAACAGAAACAAAAATTTACTCACATTAGTCGATGTTGCTGCAGCCAATAAAGGAAGTAATCCTCCACATGATGTTATCAAATTGTCAGCCAATTGAGATATCATATGAGTAACATTGACAACATAAACATGGTTTTCACTTGAATTCACAAAATCTATCACATTTCTAGTACTGTGACTGAAAAATGGAAAAATAATAGACATATGGAAAGATAAATGAACAGCAAGTTTTCTAATCATTTCATTTTTTGTTTATTTCACCATATGTACAATGTATTCAATTTTTTGACAAAACTAATGCATTAAGTATCTTCTGTTACAATGATAAATTGATTTTTGTTCCTACCATCTTTAATTATTCCAATGTTACATTTGTTCTGAGTTAATCCATTGCTTATCATCATACAAAATTAAAACTATTACCTTTTCCACACTTGGATGTCTGTTTCAACAGCAAAAAGTAAATCTGATAATAGTTTTTGGTGAAGGTAAGACCATTTAAATTCAGGTATTCTGAAAGGGGGAGCTCTTGGACCAGGACTGAAAATTGGTTGACCTCCAGGCCCTTTAGCTGATTCTTCTGTATTTCTCTTTTCTTCTGGAATTTCTGGTTGCTCCACTCCAGATGCAGAAGGTTGTTCAGCATCTTGAGGTAGTTGTTCTTCAGCAACATTGTTCTTAGATTCTACTTCATTTACAGCATTGCCAATAATTTCATTAACAATTATGTTTACATCTTTTTGACTACTGCTATTTTCAGCATCAGTTTCCTCCTGGTCTTCTGCCTTCTCACCATCAGCTTCTTCTCTCACTGCTTCCCTTTCTCCATTTTCATCAACATGGTCCTCATCATTCAACTCTTTGATTTCTACAGTACTCTTTGGTAGTGGTTGGTGAGACTCATCAGACAGACCAGAAATGGTACTGATTGGTCTTTGACGTCTCTCGTTGGGATCAGAAATATCATCAACTCTTTGTTGTTCATATTGTTTGTAAAAACTGGACATAGCTTTCTTAAAATCTTCATATGCAACCTACAGAATAGTATTTATAAACAATGATTGCATCATATTCATAGTTTCTGATTGGAATAACTAAGAGAATTACTTGATAGTAAACCATGTTAGGGCATGAATGTAGACATTCTTCTTCATCCCAATTAAACTTACAAGAAGTATCCCTTCTGCAAATTTTTTGCTCTGAATCACTTTCTTTGATCAATGTCAAAACAGTGACTATAATGTGGATCCTCAAGCTAATTAATGAATAATATCTACCTTGGAATGTAAAATAGCCAGGGTATCAATCCACACTCTCCAGCCACCAAATTCATACTTTATAGCATGATGTAATAACATTCTGAACAAAGACATCACCATATCAGTCACTCTCTGTTGTTCACTATTATTAGGATAAATATATGCCATGGAAAATAACCAATCTTGCCACACAGACATTTGTAGTACAGTCCTGAAAGTGGTAAAAGGAAAATGGCAAAGGTTTAAAGAAGCATTATGCAAATTTAAATCAAATGATTTAATGATGTATTTGGGTAATAATAATACATAATAATTAGTGCATTGCCTACCTAGCTTGTACAAGCTACATCTCCTATACTAATATCAGAAAATTAATCATCTATTTTCATTTGAATTTAACGCATTTAAAATCATGACTCAGAGGCTTAGCTGAGATCTTATCAATATACAGTTTTAAGAAATAAGTATTTGATTAATAAAGACAGGTTCATATAATCTATGAGGACCCACTGAAATATTTCAACATACCTCCTATTATCTTTATTATTATGACACAAAATTGTCAGATCTGATAGGAATATTTTCTTCACTTCCATAACAGCTTGACTTGGTTTAGATTGTCTAATCATGGTTGCTATCACCTTTAATATAGCTGAAATCAAATATATTACATGAAATATAAAAATATCAAATAAATATACATTTAAGTATCCACTGTCACAGTTTTAAAAGGCCAGAAAATTCTTATCTTTCTAACAAGAGGGTTTGCTGAGAATTTGAATTGATTCAATGATATAAGGTTAAATTCTAAAAATCTTTACCAGAATTTTCTATTTTATGGTGAGATTCTGGTTCAGGTCTGTTGCCCTTACAGATTTCTAGAGTCAGTCTTTCTGTTAGAGTCTGCAAATAAAAGTATTTACATCAAATGAAAAGAAAGGAAATTAACAGAACACAATAATCAAAAATTATAAGAAAAGTAACACAAGTTTCTTTAATATCCAGCATGTCATAAAGTAAACAAGACTTACCTCAATAAGTTGTTGATATACAGGTAATGTTATCTGTGTAGAATTTAACATCAATCTCTCTCCAATCAAAGAAAATAAATTATGAGGTGCCATACAGTCTTGTTTTCTCCTGAAACCAAAATACAATGTAAAAAGTCAATGATCACACCCTTTTCTCCTTTTTCCTTTATCAACATATTATTCAGGGTAAATTTTTATTCATAATTTTTCAATCCTTATATGTTTTATAGATTCTGGTTATTTATGGAATTTTTATTTCCAAAGTAACCATAAAAAACACACATATATTCATTATACATAAATTAGTGATTGTAACAAAAACAATTTATTTACCTGTGTGTACTTCTCATGAGGAAAAATCCCAACAATTTGAGAGTATGTAATCTTAAGTCTTCACTCTCTGATGCTAACAGTTTAAATATAGTTCTGAAATGTCAACAATACATATTTACTTAAAAATAGTCTATCTGTTGACTACTTTCACACAAAGAAATATGTGTTCATTTCTTCCAAATGCAATAATGTAATGCATGATGAATTAGGGTGAAAAATATCTAGAATGAAAGAATCAATGTCTTCTAAAATTTGAAAGTTTGTCAACAATATCAACAAAGTTTTTACCTGACGCCCTGTTTTTTGTCAAAAGCAGGAACCATTGATGATGGATGTTCAGCCATTAATTGTACCAGTAATTTTAATACATCTAATAAATTATCATCCTATAATTATCAAGATAAACATTAAATATTTCTCTTGTGATTATAAAATTCTGCCATTTATATAACAGGCAGATCAATCAAACCCCCTTCCTTCAGATAATCATATGGTTGCTCTTCATGGCTTCTCAAATGAGCCTGTAAAGACAAAAATTGCAATTGTGGTTTATCATAGTGTGGTGTACACAAAATCCTATAGTTTTTATTCAGATTTAATTAGCAATGCCACTTACTTCATGTAAAGTAGTTAAGTAATTGAGCATACTCTGTAATTCATCTTCTATAATGCCCTGTCCCTTTAATATCAATTCTTTAACATAAAGTAGCATAAAGGAACGTAGCTGGATGATTTCATCTCTAGTTGGGCGAGGTCCTTCTACAAACATATAAGTAATTAAAGTACATTAAAAAACTTTGGATCTAATGTAAATATACTCATAGGTATAGGTAGATAACGAAATTAGGCGACATAAAAAATAAAAGTTGGTTATCGTCCCCGCCCGACCGGAGAAAACGGCCCGACTCGATATATTTTTTATCTTTTATTTTCTCATAAAATGTCTAAAAAAGTGTGCCGAGTGTCCAAATTTATTGAAATAACAATGCTGTTCCGAATGCTCCGTATAAGCTTCCGGTACAATTACCTCCCTTGACATTGCGCTTGCGCATTAATGTTATTGAACTCAGTACTGTTTTGATCCTGCATTCATTTAAACTAGCTTACTTACTAGTCTTCGCATTTTTATTTAATGTAATGGATTTTGTAGTAGCTAGCATTGCGCAAGATAAAAACCCCACATTATTGAAAGCATGGTGTGGGATTTGCATCTCCAGCGACAAGACACTTTCCGAATTCTACTCAGAATTGGTAGCCGGAAAATTTGACAGAGAGCCGCTGCAGGAGGAATGCAGACGATCATTTGTCCAAGTCCTAGTTGGTGAGTTTGAATGTTTCATCCACATATTTCGACATCAATCGTTCAAATAGATCGTGTGCACTATGTTTTTTTAGATTAGAATATACGGGAGGCTTTGATTGGCCATGGGGGCCAATGATTGTAGATTTTGTTGCTACTTTCCCATTCAAAAATATTTCTGGCAGCGATAGACAAGGTCACGTGACTAATTGCTGGCGTGTTATTTGATTGTTTTTCATCTATGACAGTCAGTACTCGGCAGTTTTGATGTTTTTTTCTTTTTAAAATACAACAGGCTCAAGTGGTTTGAAGGCTATTTGCGATAGTGCAAATTTGGTTAAGGCCTATACCTATAAGAAAATATTTTTAAAGTATTTTAATCTTTCATTCTTTGTATATTTGCAGGGACGACCAAGAGAGATCTCACCAAAGTTTCACCAAATGCTAAAATTTTAATTAAATTGTTAAGTTTTCGATTAAAGTGTTATTACAATTGAATTTGTTTTGAATTCATGCACGGAAATGCTATCCCATGCATCTCTACCCTAGCAGGGTGTGCATGGGGCAGGGCGTGCATGGGGCAGTATTTCATATATACCGACAACTCCTTTAATACTGGACTCCCAAAAAAAAAAAAAAAAAAAAACCTCCCCCCTACCCGCCTTTTTCTAGTAGCAAGGACGATAACCAATTAATTTTTTTTATTTGGCCTTACAAAAAAAGTGTTCTAAATATCTCAATATATACATGCAACTAAGCAAGTAACATAGAATTCATATTATGACCAAATGTTTGTAATACATTTCAAAAGCTAGAAAATCTCTACTCCATCTTTTCAGATAAAAAGAGCAAATCATTGCAGGCACAGAAATATACCAACCTGTGCCTTTAGGAGTAATACCACTTCTATTTTGAGGGTTAACAACCCAATAATAAAATTTTAATGTATGCATTGTTTGTAAGACAGCACTGATTCTTCTAATATTATTGTATATCTGGGCATCATTGATAAATTCAGTTGCTAAGTAACAATATAACTTGGTCTGAACCTGTAAGATTAAAACCATAATCCATAAAATCAATATATATTATGTATTCGCAACGTTATGAGCATTTCTTACAAATTTCTAAACATCAAGTTAGGCATGATTATTTTTGCTCAACCTCTGGTGTTTTTCTCCACATGATGCAAACAATAAAACTGCACTATCTAAACTACCTGTATAAAGTAATTTTCTCAAGTTTTTGGATTTTAGATACTAAAACATTTAATGAGGTTTGTATCAGTCAATCATTGGATCAATTTCTTACCTCTACTGAAGCATGTATCCATAATGTAGGATTAAATAATATATGATCAAAAAGATGTTTTAACAACTGGCCACCTGTCGGTAGTCCAACTAAATATTTAGTCAGTTTTAAAAATGATTCTAATACAGCAGGAGTTATATGATCTCTAGAAGCCTGAAAAAAAAATGTTAGATCAAAATTCTGATAATAAAACAATTATTGTAATCAGTTCCCTCCCTTGACTATTGAAATTAAAGATATTATTTTTATCAGTTACGTCCCTTGACCTTGAAAAAGTCAAGTCGCTATTTTTTTGTTGGTACTGTATATTCCTATTTGAAGTGTTTGTTGTGTATGTTGTGTATGTTGAGCAGCTATGATGGTTGTGGCGCCAGGCAGGGTATGCTTACTCTTCTAGACACCTGATATCACTTTTCTTGATGAAATTCTTACTCACTTGTAATTGATATACCTTCTCATGTGAAAAGTTCATTAGCTGTTGCCAGCATGTTGTTTAGATATCGGGCTATGTTATGTGGTTCAAATTGTTATTGCTTGGTTTGTTAATAAAAAGTTTTTGTTACCTTTTCCAGTAGATATGAAATAACTAAAAATCCTTTATTTTGTAATAGTTGCTGTTGTATGTTACCAGAACTTTCAATTAAATCACACAATAAACCCATTAGATTAGCACTGAAATGACAGAATTATAAATATAATCCATCAAAGAGCACTGAAAATATAATCAGAATTTCTTTGTGAATGTACGCAGATCATATGAAATGCATTATCATATTAAATAAGAATTAAGCCATGTTAATATTAATAAATAATCAATATGCAGTATTATCCAATGTTTATCACAAACAAACTCCTTACCATATACTGGTATCTATAACTGTAGTTTTCTCATCACCTGTATCAACAGGTAAATCTAACTGACCAAATAAGGGAAACAATGTCTGAAATATACAATATAGATATCTTTAGTCAACATTGTATATTTATATATCCTTCCAAAGTTTAAGATGAGCATTCCATAATCTACCCCCAAAATTTAAAAGGGTCAGGCCTTTACCAAAAAGAACTTTCATGACAAAGCTTTAAATTAATCATTTTTATAATTTTTAAGTTTTTAAATAGCAGGCATACATACCTGTATACCACCTAAGGAATGTAATGTACTGTGTATGGAATGTGTTATTACTGCTTTTACATCCTATAAGATAGAAACATTATAATATATAGCATTGCATTTCATCACATAGTCATATTTTTTACAACATTCACTTGAGACATTGTATTTATAGAAATAACATTTCAAGGTTTACTTGACATTTCAATGATACTATCCAACTGAATTCATACAGATAAATATTGTGTACACTGTATCTAAATATGATGCTGTTTGTAGGGAAAGTAAGTTATCTTGTAAATTCTGATAAGTCTTGATCCTAGAATGAATGTTACTGATTACTTACTCCAGACATTAAAGCATGTGGTGTATGGACAAAGTGAGAAGGATTCCCTTTAGGTGATGATTCTAAACATAATTGACTATCACAAGCTATAGGATTATACATAAATACTATTGTTGATGTTAATTTACCATCATATAACACCTGAAATAGTTACAATTCTCAATTAGAATATTACAAAAAAAAAAGGAAGGCGAAGAATGCATATAACACGATTTTTGCAATGAGAGCAGAATAAATTTTTGTTTTTTTTTTCAGTCATGCTCTTCCCTCTAAAAATGCCGGAGTGTAATTGGTCTTGCAGACATTTTAAATCTAATTATTAATTTATTTCATGTTTTTACACATTCCAAAGTTGAGTTTATTAATATATATTTATATTAGCTATTGTTTTTTCCATTGGACTGATGCAAATTCGTGTGGTGTTTATATCACCATAAACGCCGTTGCCTCATCACCAAAACAATAGGCGTAGTAATTTTAACCAATGACGTTGTTATTTATTGACGTCATTGTATCAAATAGACGGTCTCCAATGTAAACAATAATGTCGGCAGACCCAAACGTTGAAACATAAAGAAATAGGCTCTACTAAAATCCATACTAAAGTCTTTGTATCAAAATTAGAAGGTCTTGAAAACATGCTAATACACATTTAATCAATTGTCCTGATATACGACCATAACCGCCATAGGGTAACAGTTTATTGCTTAAATATATAGATCATTGTATGTCAAAGATAGACACTATGAATTGATTTCTCAGCCATTGATACAAAAAAAAAAACCCCAAAAACAATAAATAAAAATAAGTATGCTTGTTATAAATACTAAGTTAAAGTATAAACAAATAAGGATTTAAATACTGTGATATTATCAAGTTTCATGGGTGTTAAATTTTCTTGTATTACATGGGATGACAATAATTTATGAAAGATACTAATTGAGAATATTTTTAATAATAATGGTTTATTAAAACAATTAGACTGGTTTAAAATAGTAAGTGATTAGATGTAAAACCCAAGAAAAAAAGATAGCTTGCGTTGCAAGGTAACATACGCCCACTGGCAGTTATCAGAAATAATAAAACAGTCTTTAGTGACTAAAGTACAAATTTTCTCATATTGAAGAAATTATTCATGCTGAATAATTCCACAAAATTTTTTAAAATCAATATCAATAACCCAAATACAACAAACAATTAAATCACACAGCTCTAATCAAGGGCAAAAAACAACTTTTGACGTGTGTTTACGAAGTCAAGGGCAATAACATAAAAAATGTTCATCAAAAATATCTCTTGTTTGAACTTGTCCGAGATCTTATCAATTCCAATGATCACACCAAGTTTCATCAGAATCGGTTGAAAACTGTAGCTTCTATTGTGCTCATAAACAAATTTTAACGTGTTTTTGGTAAGTGAATGGCATTAACTCAAAAACATTTCATCGAAAATGCGTCAAGTTAGAACTTGTCCGAGATCTTATCAATTTCAATGATCACACCAAGTTTCATCAGAATCGGTTGAAAACTGTAGCTTCAATCCTGCTCACGAACTATTTTTAACAAATTTTGAAGCGTTTTAAAAAAGTCAAGGGCAATAACTCAAAAACCGTTCATCGAAAATGCGTCAAGTTAGAACTTGTCCGAGATCTTATGAATTCCAATGATCACACCAAGTTTCATCAGAATCGGATGAAAACTGTAGCTTCAATTCTGCTCACGAACAATTTTTAACAAATTTCAAGGCGTTCTAAGTCAAGGGCAATATCTCAACAAACGTTCATCGAAAATATGTCAAATTCGAACTTGACCGAGATCTTAACAATCTAAAGCATCACACCAAGTTTTATCAAAATCAGATAAAAACTGTAGTCTCTATAGTGCTCACAATGTTGACGGACGGACCGACGGACAGGGGCGACGACAATATACGACCACATATTCATGTGGGCGTATAAAAATTGAAATTCATGAATTTATGTCTTCAATATCTTGGACAAATCTACAAATTTTGTACCCACGAAAATGATTTAACAGTATATGGAAACCCACTGAAACACAGTTTTAAGGCAAAATTAAAAAAAAGAGAAAATATTTAAGTCTTAGTTTTAGTAATTAGAGCAACTGAATACCAATATAATATAAATGTACCCAACCGTGCATACATTAATATTAGATGCAAGAGGCATACACCACACAAAATCATGCATACCTTATACATTTGTTTAATAACAAAAGATACCCACAAATTTTTTTAATTCCTTCCATTTTTAAGACCAATAATTTTTTTAAGAGTGTATGATATAAAGAAATACACAAAACAAAATATGTTAAAAGAAAAGTTCATTAAATAAGAATTAATCAAGAAATAATAAATAAATTAACCAATCACCACATATACATTACAATAATTATCATGCTAATCAACTAATGTCAAAAATTACCCGTTTATAAATCTCTGATAAACTTGCTGTGCTTTCATTTTCAAAACGGAACTGACTCTGTTCAATAAATAAAATAAGTTGAATAAAGAAGTTGTGTAATTTCACTTAGCTGCTATGACTCAGCATACAATGTTCATGTATTGGAATAGAAAGTTTTCCCTCTTATCAGCGATGACCCCTTCAGCTACAAACTGTTCATGGTTAACACCACTCAGTTGGAAATAGAAATAGTAGCCTTATTTCCATCATTGCACACTCTATGAAGATGTTAAGTTTAAAGGGACAAACCTAATAAACCTGTTAAAATATCTGCTTATTAACTGAACTTAAACCATTTCAAAAACACACACTTTCATTTACCTTATGTCCTGGACCTAGTTGATACATAGCTTGTATTTGTTGAGATATCAGGGCTTCACTAAATAAATAAACAGTAGACATCTGACCACAGAACATATTATCTACATCACCATCACTACTAGAACCTAACATACACTTATCAAACGGCTACAAGAAAAAATATAACAATATAATATATAATAACAAACTACCTCTTTCCATGTATATCTTCAAATCAAATACAGTTTTGATCTATACTGTACATAATTCTACCAAATTGACAGTTATGTTTCTTTTGTCATTAATTTCATATTGCTTGTATATTTGTTGCTGATTAATTTTGTTTGTATGTACATACATTAGACGAAATACAAGAAAGGCTTTTGAGCCTAATTTCCTGTTCCTGTTATTACCTTGTTACTGCATTTTTTGAGAATGAAGTTTGATGACAAAGCAAATTGAAATTATGAACTATGGAACTTACATCACTAGTGCTGACTAACCAAGACATATCAGTAGTTGATACTTGTGTACCATCAACATAACATTTAATTTCTGATTTACTCCAACGATTATAAATATGAGATACTGTTACCATATACCACTAAAATATAATCAATTCTTTCACTTTGATTGTAAATAATAACAAAAATCAAAAATAAATTCAAGAGAAAAATGTTCACAGATTAGATAATGTTACATTTTGACATGCACTTCTAAAGCAAATCTCCATACCAGAACTGAGTTTTATCAAAACATCAACTGAATAGTCCGAAAAAAAGCAAGTACAAGGGACATAACTCATGTAATCAGAATTTCTCTTGAAGTTATAAGATCACCCATATCTAACCTAGGACATGGATATAACCATGAATGACATTAAAATTACCTTTCTGGGCAGGAATTCATATTTCACACAATGTTGGAAACCCTTTCCTTTCACTTTCATAGAAGTAATAACTAAAGATTCTCCAACAAAATGTGCCGAATAACCAACACCTTTACTTGTACGGAAACTAGAAATAAAAAAAACTCTTTGTACAGGATAATGTTAGAAAAGTAATTAGAATAGTTATTTCTGAAGTATTCTAGTAAATTGAGCATCTTTCCTTTCAAAGGTTATAGTTTTGAAACAGAAATTTTTGGCTAAGTATATTGTACATCACAAAACATTAAATTTCCAAAACAATACATTACAGATTTAAATACGCCCACTTCAAGGCCCAGGATCAAGAAAAAAGACTTAAATCTAGACTAAAGTGTGAACTTAAGTCTTTAGATTTGTCTTGGCTTGACATGAACTCAAGACAGATCAAAAAACAACTTCAAATAATCTCAGCAATGACTTAAGTCTGTTTTTGTAATGTTTTCATCACATGGTATAACATAACATGCTCTTTAATGACGTCACATCAGCTTCTATTTATACAGCCTTATCAAAAAAACACCACAAAATCCAAAAAGTAGCAGGCTGAGGGAGAAGCAATGTGGTTTTAGACCTCTGCATTATTATCATCTTTTGTTAAGAAATAAATCAGTTTAAAAATCTTCCACTTTCTAGAATTGGCCATAAAAGTTGTTCATTAAATCTAACATGTCCTGTAACCTAATGTTCTAATAAATGTAAATAGTTATTTCTTTTTTGCAGGTATTCAAGCATATGAGCCATCTTTGTTCCAATTTGGACTTAAGACAGCCCCCTATCTGTCTTAGAGGCCAAAATGTGACTTGTTTTTTTCTTGGTTCCAGGCCTTGATAATTTGCTCTGGTGTTAATACTAATATACATGCACATTACAATATATCTCACCAATATAAATAGGGTTTCTCTTGTTCCACAGTCACACCAGTTACAGGATCCAATCTCAACCAACATGAAAATGTCCAACCATTTACATATGGCCATGTTTTAATAGGTGGCAGAGCAATATGCTGAAATGTAAATTATTGCCACTGAATAACCTTATGTCCAAAAAATGTTAGTGTCTTTAAGCAAAATTTTATATAATTATATAAATGCTGGTACTTTGGTAGTACAAATTTTCTTTATTTTCGATTAAATCAAGAAATATAAAAAGTTAAAAGGAGCATTTATCAGAAGAGCTATGGGAAGAAGTCAAATATTGACAATTCGACTAAGTCATGCCAAATACAAATTTCTAGTGAAAATAGCACATCATGAAATTATAGAAAAAAGAAACTGTTTATTTTAAGAATTCTATCAAAAGAGATTTTCGATCAAATAAATTCTGTTTACTTTTACAGCAATTTGATATTAAATGGTCTCTAAAGTCAATATAGAAGCTATTTTATAATTCACTTTACATCACTTCAAATTGAAGCTAGGAATGTATTTGACCAGCAATTTGCACATTCAAAATTTATAGTCTTTATCTAAAAAAGCATGTAATACATGCTAGAAACAACTGAAAAGTCATTTTGACATGGATCTATATGGATAAATACATGACTACCTGAAACTTGTATCTATCAATATCTATAACTAGAATAACTGATATCTATAATCTATCTATGTCTGACATTAGTCTTTATAGTTTTTTTGACATTATATCTTCTGCAGAAGACTCACTACTTGTTGCATAAACAAATTACTCAGTCAATTACGGAGTCAACACAAATTATAGGCCTGCTCTTGATAAAATGTTCAATGAAAGCTTGTAGTTTGTGGAAACCATTCTAATGCCCATAAATGATTACAATTCATTCTCTTTATAATGATTATATCATATTGATTTTGAAAACAGTGAGAAAAAGTAAAAAAACACTAGTCTATGAGCTATAAAACACTAACATTTCTCATATAAATTTAATGAAATTTTGTTTCCCATTCTCCATGGAAATGAAATTAATTTGAATTTCTTTTTTTCTAAAACTACAAATAAATAGTTTCGATAACATCTTTTTATTCCATAGGAAAATATTGATTTTAGGATATTGTTTTCTAGTGGTTTAATTCTTTCAATGAGTTAGACAGAATGGTAAGATAATAATACAGTTCTGACTGGAGAATATCAGAACACTGAATAATTTACTCTCTTTTATTATTTACTTATTCCAAACTATATAAAGCTATTGCGTTTACAACTCAATTAAAAAGTTAAAGTATCAATCATATTATAATGGTGCTCTTAAATACAGGGCTGTAAATAGACTAGAAATCTGTCATATATCATATATTGTTCTTTACTCTACTCTATTCAATTGAATATATTTCTATAATCAAGATTAACGATGTATAAACCTTACTTCTGAAAGAACCACTACTGGCGGTAGCTTTGCTTTAGAAGGGCTCTATCTGAAGATTTTTTAAGAGCTGCATCATTGAATAACTTCATTGCTTTGGTGGCATTAACTATAGCCATTTTATTGTGATGCATATCACAATCTGAAGCATAATCACTGTTCTTTTAATATTTTATCAGTTATCTTCGAACACTATTTCTACTTTACAATGAAACATTTGAATTGTCATATTGGTTCAAATTTCTATTGTTCACAAAAGAGTAAATTTTGCATATCAAATATCTGTTTTCACTCTTAAACATGATTCAGGAAGAAGAAGTTATTAATGATTATCAGTAAACAAGCTTTAGCATCTATATGCAGTTTCTGATTGATACGAGTTTCACCATCTCTTGGTATTTATTAACATCTCTAAATGATCAATGTACTTTAACAAATCAAGAAGGAAGGAGAAGTGTTGTTATAGATGTCAGTGACTATCGGTATATGAGATATGAAGACTTCATTGGCAAGTATAAGACAGTACAAGAATATATTGATAATAAATCACAAGGGATCAATATCACACTGGGCCCTATTTTGACACTAATCATTTTAACTTTGATTGATTAATTGATAATTATTACACAGGGTTAACATCACCCATAAAATCATTAGATTTTCTCCATCACTGACTTCCCAGATTTAAAATCAATTTAATTCATCAGTCAGTAATATTAAGTTTAAGTGCAGTGAAAGGTTAGAGAGGAGCTTTACTATTGAAAATCTAATAAAACTTCAAATAACTGCATCACTGATGCCATAAAGCATAATAAGTAAAATAAAAGCAATCCAAAACTCTTGGTAATAATATAAGCTGTCATTCCTCTTCACATAAAAATAAATTTGATAAAGTAGAACTTAATATTCTTTATAAACATATTATTCTTTGTGCTAAAACTATGCAAATTATTTTATTACTCATACTTACCGATCCTTTTTTACCAGGAAAACTAAAGAACTCATCTGGACCATGTCTTTGAGGCATCTGACGTAAGACAGATAGAAGTTTTACTGAATGATGTTGCTGAAAAATTATTGAAAATTTCATACATACAATGTGCTATCATGAATAAAAATATGTTTTACCCTTTTTCTACAGAGGAAACCACTATTTAATCTAAATGAAAAAAATTTCATTGTAAAGAAGTCAATAGCATTATCATTTTTTTTTTATTTTACAAAACTAACCTACATAATAATGCGTTTGCAAAAACTCTTCCAACATCAAGATTAAGAAATTCTTCAAAGAATTCAAAATCAACTAGATCTCTAGAGATGCTTAGCTTACCCATTTGCCATCTTTAGACTTGAGAATTGCAAATAAATCTTTTAATTCTTTTACTGTTATACTGTAAGCAGCTAAAGCTCCTAGCATATCAACCAAAATATCTGAAACGAGAATAGGGATAAATATACTTAAAGGTATGTTTTCATTGAAATATACATAACTATCATATATTTTTCACCTTATGAAAGGCTGTCATGAAGATGAAGGCATAATATAACATTCCTATAAAGTGGAAAGGGATCAAAAAAGAGTTTTCTCTCCTATTCCATGTAAAAGTTCTCAAAACTCCAATGTCAGTAGTTCGTGTAATATCTGAAAAACTGCACCTGATTAAGGGGTTACTATTGCAAAGAAAATGTTATAGATAACCAGCCTAATCTGATTAAGGCTGCAAAGATGTTTAAAGACTGTGACAAGTACTCTACAACATTGCTTACAGATATACATTTGTAACAGGCGTAAAAAATTTGACAGAGGAATGACAATGTATACTAGTAGATTTTTTTAGGTAGTAGGTTGATTTCATTTTATTGATGCAAGAAGGTTTCTACCAAAATTCATAACATTTTTTGCAAGAAGGTTTCTACCAAAATTCATAACATTTTTTGACAAAATTTGTAAGCCCTCTATCTATTTAAATGTTTTAAAGACAGTGACAGACTGTGAGGTCTCTAATGATTTAAATAACACATTAATAACCTTTAAAGCATTTGATAATCAGTTATCTAATCCCTTGCCAATCTACCTCACACTTTATATTTTATTTTAGCAATTCTCCTGACATCTATTTTAATTTAAGGCTCCATTTCGGATAGAAATTGTGATGTTTACACTCATTCATTCAATCAAACCTTCAAAGTAACAGAAACATATTTTTCTGTCTAAAAACACATTTAGATTCTGTTACAAATATGTTTTGCTATGATTAATCTGCTGTTTTAAATTGAGTTCAGTTCCCAAAAGATTACAGAAGGTCATTAAACAGTTTAGTGGAAGCAGATTAGTAATAGATCAGATGTAGGAAAAAGGAGGAAAATGCTACTTTACCAGATACAAGAAGAAACCCTAAAACAATTATTTAGTTAGAGATGTGGAATCTTTGCTTCTCTTCAACATGAATGAAGGAACTTACTGTCTTGCATAAAATGGAAGGTGCAATAATGGACAGTATTTTCAGTGCACAATCCCCTTGCCTCTCAACTACAGCTGGTAGCAAACTGGGAGTGGGTTTCAAGACAGGATTAACTGTCATAGTAGTATCTTAATCTATGTTGATATAAAACCATTTGTCTTCAGCCTAGCAAGCATTGTAAGCAAGCATCTAAATGCCAGCATCTCAGGCAATCAATAGGCAATACAAACTTAAATATGTATAAATAGAAAATTGAAGCCATTGTTTCAGATCCAGTACAAATCGTGACTTGGTTCAGTATGTTTCTATGATCAATATATCTTTAATAGAGAACAATTTCCAAGACTAGTTTCCAGTCCCAGTTGATTTATTTTTTGATTGAATATTGGCAATAATTCATGCCTGGAGACATTCTGTATAATTCCCTACTAGATCAATATATATTGTGAGTTGGATGTAAGGCAGGTTCTAGTCAGTTAGAAGCATGTTGATATGTAAACTGTAAAGATAACCAGCAAACAGAACTAAGGCATCTCCTTGGTAATGATAGAACTCTGTATTTAAAACTAAGCTTGTTATCAATGGGATGTTAATGATCAATGGGATGTTAATGAAATCAAGTTGCTAAAGTTATACTAGTTTGTTTTTAAACATTACTAATCAATGCAGAGAATAAGGCAAGTATGCTTATTCAATGAAATATGTGAAATTAGACTTGAGATTGGAGGCCCATATTAAACATGAGAGACTGCATAACCATGCTGAGCGAACAACAATCATTCAGGCACTGGTAGAATGAACTATTCAACTTGTTCAAAATTCATCCAAACAATACAATACGTCTACTTAATTCATAGCTGTATTTATTGGCTCTCATACATAAACTTTGGAATAATAGAAATACTTCACCCTAATGATTGACAACATATCAAAATCAATAGAAGAAATAATTTGAATTTTCTAATAGTGAAGAATTGTCAGGGAGTTATGAAGGTATTGACTAGAGTTACAGACTGTGTCTTAATGTGAATTTAAATTGAGCATGTTCTTTTGAATCTTTATATAGATTTTATCATCCCTAGACATGGATGTCTAGGGTTTCCTAACTTCTACCATTCAATATCTTTAACAGACAAATATAGCCAATAAACTCAAATAATGAAACAGACTTTACACTCATTGATCATTTCCTAAGCTGAATTGGCTACAATTTACATCATTTTACATAAGGCCATATATAACAGACATCAATTTTATATCTTATAGACATACAGAATGAAATTTTTTTTATGACTGAACTGATAACTCAATGTGTATAAAAATTAAGATAACATAACAAAAGACAATTCACAAGAGCAAGATGAGCAATGGGCAATGTAGGAAACTAATAAAATAGAATTTGCTTGTTGCTCTCAATGTATCCTTCATATGGACAACAATTATGTTGTTTGATATTTAGAGAGAGTAAATAGAAATTCAGAGAGAAATTCACTTCCATGCAACTGTAGGTTAAAAGTGTCAAAATAAATAGTATAAGCTTATTGTGGGAGCTACCGGGTATATAGCCAATAGTCTTTAGTAAATATGCTTAATTGTCATTGTCAAGTTGCATCAATTTATTGATGGTTAAATTTTGACTGTTAAATTTTGACATTTTTCTGACTTTCTGACTGATCATTTCACTCATATTTCATGTATTTGTACTGTCCAAACTACGAACAACTTCAAGGACCGTGACTGGCACCAAGACATTTGTAAATATCAAGTGAAGGAAAGTAATGACAAGAGACAATTCAATGATCTCAACTAGAGAAAGAATTGAATAATATTCTCAGTGGAGGACATCAACACAGTCTAAATCAATTTGACTGTCAATCACAAGTAGATACTCAAAATGTTAACTTTGTCACTAGACATAAATAAGATAAATTAAGTAATCAACTGTTTTCCAAGCTGCTCGTCTTTTACCAAATTACAAAACCATTAGCTTGGTTAGGATCAATACTCTAAGAATAATTGATAAGCAACACACAATTAACCAGTCAAAATCACCAAAAGCTTGTCTTAACGGTGATTTCATTAGATTAAAGCTGTCTTAATTATTGTCTGAGAGGTACAACTTCATTTTGGTTAAATATTAGGTAAAATGTCCTCATTGAGATCAATAGACCATTTATCACAAGAGGACACTAACCAAAAATAATTCGTTTCTTTAACTCAAAAACCAAGACAACATTTATAGAATTGCTGAAAATGCTTAAATAACCTGCAGAGACTAAAAAAAAAAAAGCTTAGAGTACCCTACTTATGTTTGAAAAGATGGAAAATTATTCAAAATGTTTAAGATCTTCATTACAAAAGGCTCTGTATATATATTCTACATGACAACTAGGATGAGCTGTTAGAAAAAAAGCACTACCACTACAGATATGGCAGTAGACATGTGCAAGCTCATATGTTTGACACTTTATACCTAATAAAACTCTTCAAGATGCACTTTTTTAATCCATGTTATGCAAGTTCAGATTTAATAATTTAGAATTTTTACTGTCAAGTTTTTCTTCTTACAGCTCTACATTAGGATTACTGGACTAAAAACTGTAATGTTCGTTCCATCCAGTAATTGAGGCTTGTAATATCAACCTTTCTATGATTTATCTATCATTACTAGACAGAAAACAATACAGACAATACAATGAGAGTGAAAGTTTTAAACTGATCATGTCAACAGTATTTAGTGTCTATCTATTCTGACATAAATCTGTCTTAGTAGAATTTATCTCTTCCCAAATTGATTCATCATTATACTACAAAATAGCTTCATTTTGTTAGTACATGTGAGTATACACAAAACTGTTCAGCTTTTTATATATGCTCTGTTCATCATGTCATGATTTTTCTAGTTAGTCATATGGCAGTATCATGTAGATTGATTTTTTTGTGAGAATCATGTCTTCTTCAAGTTTTCGGGGTTTTTACAGAATCTCCATTTAATATTCACCACAAATGAACAAAAACATTCCTGCTAACAATAGAGGTCACAATCAAAATAATGTTTTAGCTGATAGCTCATGTGTGCATCTGGCTTTAACTTCTTAAAGGTCATTGAAACATTCAGCAATTGCTTTATCTAGAAAACGTCAATCAGTTTTACCAGACTATCAATTTCAATCCAAATTTAGAAAATACAGGAATTTATTTTGTTCTATAAAGAAAGTCAATCTATTTGTGTTAGAATATTCACTGGAAATGGCAATGAGTGTAAATAAAAGAGGTCCAAGATCCATCAATAACGCAAGGGCGCTGAGACTACAAGTTATATTTGAACAAAGCTTTAAACCGGAAAACATGGAGAAGAACAAACCTGCTATCAATTCATCTGCATCTTTAAGAAGGTCAAGGGTCACTCCAATAAGATCAACTTCTGAACAAGCATGTAAATTTCTTCTGCTTTTCTTCAACATAGCTGTAAAAACACTCCATATTTCAGCCTGAAATGAAGACATATTTGATATAAACTACAAATTGAATATGAAATTCCCAACACTTAGTCCATGCAGCATGTCCGGTCTCTTTAACTGATTGTTAACAAGTTTGCAAGCTATATGTGTACAGGGCCTAAAACTCATACATCACCTAGAAAAAACTTTTTTTTTAAATTAAAAGCATTGAGATCAAAAAAAATTTTGGATGTTTTGTGATTCAAAGAGAAGTATTACAAAATATTGCATTTTCAATTGCGTTGTGATACACTAGTACATTTAAGTTTCGAGATCAATTACTCCAGCGAGTCAAGTAGAAAACACAGACTCAATAATAAGGTTTTCTTAATCATAAAAATGTCAAATAAGTGAAACAAGGTGAGGAAAACTAAATTGTGAAACAAGTGTTTTATTTTAATAGATAAAGTAACAGACAGCTAGTAAAAATGTTTTATCAGAATACTGCTCAATAACATGAATACAATCACATTATTCAAGAAAATTCTTCAAAAGACAAATCTCCAGTACCATGTTCCACTTTTCAATTTCCCTGTACAGCTGCAAAAGCAACTTGAGGGATTTTTCTCATGGACAGCCTGTAGGACAGGGTTGCAATATTTTGACAAGATCTGCATCACATTAGGCTCATGCAAAAACCAACCAACATAGAATTTAGTAAGAACAAGCATACACTACCTGTAATGTCAGTTCACAATCCTGGAGAAGTTTTAACATATGAAGAATATTACATGGTTCTTGGATAACAAAATTGCTTTCAATCTCAAACTCTCCACCAACCAACTGCAATAGAAAAACAAAGATACTAATATAGTTTTCTAGTACCATTAGTAAAACTACAGGGGTGTAATAATTAGATTACAAAATCTTACCATACCCCCACCACCTAAATATGTCACTGCATCTGTATCAGGGCTAAATATAGTAAATTTTTCAGGCTACTCGCCTAGCTTGTTTATAAGCCCACATATCTGAAAACAATATAGATGGCTTGCAATCAATCTGTTACGTAGCTTATATTGACTATTCCTTGATGATTGATATTGAACAATCTGTACCAGTCTGATTCAATTACAAAAAAAAAACTGTAACATTCAAATATGAACTTAAGAACTACTGAAAATTTGATTATCAAAAAACTGATATAACACTCCATTTGAAGACTGAACAAACACAACGTAAACTTATACAAAGTCAAATAGTTTGGTTAGATACAAATCGATTTGGTTGTATCTTGTGATGTTGTAGTAGTGGTGGGTGTCACCTCCAAAGCAGAGCATACTTTCTCCTTTCAAAAAACCTGATGGTACATTACTATACAACTTTTACTCCCAAATTTGCCATACTTTGGACAATATTTTGATTAACAGAATTGTTTAAAACGGATTTTTATTTACAATTAATACAAGTTGTGGTCAAGGAAATAGCTGGACCATAAGGTTTTGTAGGCTTTTCAATGTTAAAGAATGCCAAAAAATCAGAGTTGTCCTTTAAGACATATGAACAATCCACACCTACAATAATTAAAATAGAACTCAGACAATATTTGATTGAAAGATCTTTTCTGAAAACATGGACCACATGCAATAAAATCATTTGGAGAGAATGTCATCTGAATGCATTTTTTTTTCAACTACCCTACTTCAAATGTTTTTCAGAACATGCTGTCACAACTTGACATGCAAGCAGTTTTAATAGTGTTATAATAAATCATCATCAAACTTTATTTCAGGGATAATGTTGACAGATCTTACTATGAGTATAGCAGGTCACAGAAAGTTACAAACTGAAATATTTTGAGTTGTGTATATACGTTGGTTCATATCCACATTTTGAAATAGTCTTCAAATTAGGAAATAACAAAATTCGCTTTTAAATAACCAATTTATTCCAATAATTTTATTGCTTTTTAATACCAGAAAATGCAAGCCTCAGAGAGAAGAGTAAATTGAAAGAAGATAAATCTTTTCTTGACCTTTAAAAAGCAATTCATCACTAAGAAAGATGAATCATAGCTTTGAAGTTGGCAGAAATCAAATCATTTTCATGTTTATTATGATAAAACATTTCTCAATCTAGAACAAAGCCACAGTACTAAGGCTCTTACAAACAATTGAATTACAAACTGAGACTGAATCCACATTGAATCAAATTGTAGCCATTTTCAATTCCCTGAGTAGAGGTCATGACTTAGGTATACTATTTATTGTATTTCTTGTGTAATTTTTGGCTATCATGAGAAGCAATTACTTTATTTCATAGAAAACATGGCTGAAAATTTTAAATGAATGACAATGAGAGTACCATATGAAAGTAGATTGGATCTTCTTTATAGCTTTCTATAAGAAAAATATTGATTTAAAATCAGTACAACATATATAAGAAAGAGAAAGTAACAGGATGCATGGATTATGTAAGATCTGAAATTGTTATAGAACAATACAGTGACAATGGAAATTCAATATACAAATGAACAAAATCATAAAAGATACGAGTAGAAAAACATAGTTTTGCTTCCAGCTACAGCTAATGGCAGGTCTTTACCAGACTAGTACTGTACAAACTCATCGGTCTACCAAATTACACTGAAATAAAAACAATCACCACTGCTGGAAGATTTAATTGAGCAGGGACAATAGGAAACTAATTTACTTGATATATATACACTTAACAATGACAAGAGCTGTTTCTTGGAAGGAAAAATCAAAAATAATTTCCTTGGAGCAAATTCCACCTGCTCCATGTTTATGAAGACATTTACCAATCATGTTATCTTATACTCTCTGCTCCAAATTGGACACAAATGAAATCATCGTTACAATGATTACATTTTGCCAGCATAGTGTAACATATTCTGTATATAATATGCATCTAAACAATGCAGAACAGAAGTTAAATTGGCGGTTACATCCAAACAAGTGGACACTTTTTTCCTCCGATCTGTTATTGCTGACTGGAGGAAAGAAATTTGTAAAATTCAGCAGTACTACCTTGTATTGTGAAGATCAAACTAGTAGGCCTAAAAATTTGTCGAAATCAAGAAGAATCCTAATGGATACCCCCCAAGGGCAGTCTGCAGGAGTCCTCTGAATGCTGTAATTATATTTTAATACTTTCCCCCCAATCAAAGCACCCGAGATGCAAAATAAATGTTAAACTAGTATTCAACGCCTTGGAGGTTTTCAGACGGAAAATGTACACTGTATCGGAGAATAAATTAAAATAATTTTGAGTGAATCAAACAAGACTCAGGCTCAGTGTTTACAGGAGTCTTGGCGCAAATGGGATTTGGAGATTCGGTGATTTTATAGGCCTGGTTAGCCAAATTAGACTTATGTAAGTTTTAAGAAACATTATGGAGCAATTTTTAAAATGAAATGAACAAAATTTAGAAAATATTGATTTTATATCAACTACCCACTATCTCCTCTTTTCTTAGCTTTTAGACTAAAATAATTTAGAGAAGAGACATTTGAAATTTAGAAGAAACAGAAGATTTGTCAATAGATTCAACAGATTTCTAAATATATGATTTAGTTACATATAATTATTAAAGTTCAAATCAATATTCTTATGATATAATCTACATTTCTTGCTAAATGAAGTGAGTTGTATATTAACATATTTTGCCAGATCAAGTGAATTGAATTGAAATGATTATCAATTTATGCCAGATCCAATCTCAATAGAACTATATAGTTCTCTGGTAGCGAATTTTGATATGAACCCCTTTTACATTACAAAATTTATGCGTTCTAAGCAATGGATGAATTTTGTGTAATGCTGGCCCATCTCGGTGAGCGGGTCTAGGAACGATTCTCAGAATGGCCTCACAAGCTCTTCACCTTCTCTAGCAGAATTTCATCATTATTCAGTGAAATTGTTAATTACATCCAAATGTCTTAGATTACATCACAATGCCTATAAAAGTTAATTTTAACTTTTTCAAAAGGAGGTCCACAGATGACCGTGACGAGAATAGTTTTCATTTACACTACAACTGAAGAACCTTTCTTACACCACTTGAGTTTACTGTAATGTAAATGGGCACATCCGGTTCAAGGACGGAACGCTTTATGGTGGCCTGATGTAAAAGGGGCTATTGACCATTCAGCAATCCTCTGCAATTTCGGCTAAATCTGTCTCGGTAATATATGGTAGTCCATTGTGTACTCTGAGTTGAGACTCTTTACTTCCCGATTTTAAAATAATTTGTCAATTAGTGATAGTAATATTGCGACCTCAATATAGTTTTACACTTTATTCTGCATTTAATGCTATATTGTGACTATCAATCTGCTTGCTCGTAGCCATGAGTTACTTGCTTAATAATTTTATTTGTATTTTTTTCACTACACTGAACAGAAACATAATTATACTTTTCATCAAGTACTATCTCCTTTGAGACTGCTTAAATAGTTAGCAAATAAAGACAAACTAACAGACACCAACATCTGAACATTTAATGGCGTTCTCTTTGCGATTCAACCAAGTGACATGTTAGTAGACAACCATATTACTAGTGACCAGGTCATGACATTGTAATAATCTTTAATCAGTCATCCTCAACTAATTTAATAACCTTTTAAACAATATTCAACCTACACATAGCAGAATAAGATGAAGAAATACCAATATCAACTGTCAGTAAACAATGCCAGTCAGATGACCAGAAGCACAAAAATTTGCATAACATTGAGCTTGGATTAAGGGATATAGTCATTAAATTATTTATATTACTCATCACATTTATAGATTTCACTTTGCTTTCAGCATTGAATTAAAAACAAATTCCTACAGTTATTTTATCAACTGGTTACCCCAGATCATAATGTAGTGATTAATATTTTAGTGACAATAATTCTAATCATTTCGTCATTCATCCAGAAGTTCATACTTTTTAAGCATAAATAATTCAAATTTTCGTATAATGGATAAAAAAGGGTGTGGTGTAACGTGTACACTTTTCATCACTTTAAATACTATCTAATAATATAGTATATAGTATACTGATATCTTACAGTTTATGTTTTGCCATAGTGAAGCAATTTTTTAAAATCATAAATCTATAGGTAAAAATAAACAAGGTTTCCCAAGGACCATTGTTAATGAAACAGCAAATAGAGAGATAGCTTTCCAGGCAAGGTAACATACGCCCACTACAAGCTGTCAAATAAGAACAGCCTTTAGTGTTGTAAATATGAATTTTATCATTTTAAAGATATTAATAATACATTGTAGTTATTTATTATATTTATTCCAAATTCTTTTTTAAATCAATAGCAATAACCAAAGAGTCCTTCATTGAAAAATCATTGTATTAGAAATTCACTAAATTCTCATAGATATTTATCATAATCTGATGAAGACAAAAGGGCAATAACTCAATAAATGTTCATCGAATACTAGTCAGATTTGAAACAGTCCAAGATCTTATCAATATATATGATCACACCAAGATTCATTAAAATCAATTGAAAACTGTAGTCTCTATTGTATTCACAAACAAATTTGTCAAGGGCAGTAATTCAAAGATAGCTTGCCAGGCAAGGTAATATACGCCCAGTGGCAGCTTTGATTTTGAATAAAAATATTTAGCTGTATAGTAACAATCACCAGTATGAAATATTCAACCTTCAGTCATACACTTTTTTTTAACTCTCGTGAAAACTCTAGAAGACAAATATTCAATCTTCAGCACGGTACTGAATATTAAAACCAAGTTTTGTCGTTTTCAAAAACAAGGGCAATAACTCATACTAAATATTTTTCAATTTTTCTGATTTTATATAGAGTTTATCCTTGGGTGATTACAAACACTCACACCAAGTTTTGTCAAAAACCATCAATAATTGTGCCTTCTAGAGTGTTTACAAACTAGAAATTGAACACGTTATCAAGAACAAGGGCAATAACTAATACTAAATATTTTTCAATATTTCTGATTTTAAATAGGGTTCATCCTTGGGTGATAACAAACACTCACACCAAGTTTCATCAAAATCTCTCATGAATTGCACTTTCTAGAGTGTTTACGAGCGTTTCAAGAACAAGGGCAATAACTCATACTAAATATTTTTCGATTTTTCTGATTTTCAATAGGGTTCATTCTTGGGTGATTACAAACAACCATACCAAGTTTCATCGAAATTATCAAGATCTCATGAATATAAATCACCACACCAAATTTCAATCAATTTGAATAAAAACTGTAGTTTATATTGTGCTCACAAACAAATTTTGACACGATTTTACTAAGTCAATAATTCAAAAAAACGACATATCGAAAAATCATCATATTCGAACTTGACCAAGATTTCATGAATATAAATCATCACACCAAAGTTTAATTCAAAATCGAATGAAAACTGTAGTCTCTATTGCGATCACAAACAAATTTTGACGCGTTTTTACCAAGTCAAGGGCAATAATTCAACAATAATTCATCTACCCACTTTCCTGATACATTTTCAGTATATCTAGGGGGGTCACCTATCAGTGTCAATACCAAAAATCTAATTTGTGCAAGATATTGTTGATTTAATCAGACACATATTATTTACTTAAATTCTGACATAAACTCTCACCTCTATCGCCAACAAATATTGATGCATTTTTACTAAGTCAGTAACTCAAATTCTATTGATCGAAAAATTGTCAAATTCAATTTTGACTAAGATCTCATCATTATAAATGATCATACCAAATGTCATTTAAATTGGATGAAAACTGTACTCTCTATTGTGTTCACAACCAAATTTTGACACGTTTTTCACAAGTCAAGGGCAATCCACAGCTGTACCTGAGCTGTAACTCATTACAACCATGTTGTTTGAGATGACAAAGAAATTCAAAGCAATGAAAATTATCTCATATCATAAGGAAAATCAATGACAAGATATGACTTTTGATGATCATGAATTCAAACAGAACTCTTTAAGAAGTGTCATCTGTCATCACTCATCATGATAATTAATAGAAATGAAGTTTGTCATGACTGTCAATACAAAAGATTGAGCAAAAATTGTCAGTAGACAATATCCATTAAGCTTATATCTTATTCTGATGAATAAAATATATTTAAAGGGACGGACAGTGGGCTATTTTTTCAAACTAATAAATTTACTCACTATTTCATTCTAACAATCAATCATGGATAATTCTGGACACACATGGAATTAAAGACTCTAATTTAGACCGTAAGCTGTGAACACTGATTGGCTTAGCTAAAATATTGCCATTTCTGAGATGAAAGTATGATTGGTCAAAAACAAAATGGCGCATCTGTCCCTTTAAGACAAAATTAACATTAAGAATCGAGATTATAGCTGAAAGAGTGGATATTGTAAATTGCAAATATCGGGATGATTATATGCTATATAGTTTATGCTGAAAAAATGTCACCATTCAGATTCAAGGTAACAAATTTTGCAATCATATTTCATACCATATGGAGTTCAGTATAAATGTTAAAAGTTTTAAAATTGTAAAATTATAGTTCAATGTCATATTTTGCTTATAAAGTTTGTTGGCGCCATAAATATAATGACAGTGTCCTATCTTAATAATCAATTAAGCTGATATTCGATTTAACAAGACCTTGTTGGAAATATAATCCTTTTTATAGTTTGACTATTCATTACCTATAACAATAGCATAGCCCCACAAAATATATTTATGGACAAGCTATATGAAATATAAAGATCAGAACATTTCACAAGACTATTGATTTACTATCTGGAAAACATTCATTCACAAACAGTAATTACAAAAACGATGTAGGCTACTATCTATCAATCAATATCTAGAATTGTATAGATTTTTATATACTGGCATTATTAAAACCCTTTTAATGAATTACTGGTAGATGGTTCCAGTGGCCCAACTAACTAACTTACAGTAGCATACAGAACTTACTGTCTATTATTTTCATTACCGGGTATCAGAAATCACAATACTTTCAAATGCATGTCCTCAGTCCAGAGAAAAATTAGTATATAATCTTTAAATGCAGTATTACTAATACAGAGTGGCCTTATTCTGTTAAATGCAAATTTTTCTATAATTTTATGTTCTCCAATTTCTATCCACATTCTAATACGTTTATCAACTATTTTCTTTTGAAGCTGATATCATTGTCATATCAGAATAGCATAAAATGATTCAGGTTTCTCAATAGCCTTAGAATGAAAAGGAACTTTCAGTGAGCTTATTTTGCTGATTGTTAAAATCTTGGAAGTGGAGACCTTCTTGTCATAAGCTCTATAAGATGCTATTAAAGAAAGTAATCAGACATTGAACAACATTAAATTGATCAACATAAATAAATGTATGACATGATACTACATAAATCAATATTGTAGTAAGAATCTGCAGAAACCTGTTTATGATTGATTGGAACTGGAGTGGAAGGTAGACCTATTGACAGTATACAGGTAAGCTCAACAGGGATTATCTCCCCTGGAAATCAATTAACAAAAAACACGTCAGGCCAAAATAATTCATTCTTATCAAATATTACACTTTCTGCCAAACTTACCAGGTAGAGGACGGTGTCAACCACATCCTTGTTTGACACCTGCTTCACTTTGATCAACCCAATCAACAGTCCAAATTTCAGCTCATCATTCCCTTTTATTTTTAAAATATCCGAGACGGTTTTCACGTCGGCATCACTCTCTTCCTTCGGTTCGGACATTATTGCACTAAGAGCTAAAGTCTGATTATCACTTAAACTTTGGAAATCACCAGACACTGGAAAGAATGATTGTTTACACCCATTTACAAGCTTCCATTGCAGCCGACTTGGGATAAAATGAACTTCCGGTTTTCACGCGCAACAATCATTGCGAAAGTTGATTGGTTGATTAATCTAAAGCCCGTTAATTACATTATTTAGTTGGACGAATATTAAAATTCTATTTTTGAGTAATCGTGATCTACAACTTATGGTACAAACAAATTTATAACTTAGTATCCCAGATATTTTCAAAGATCCTTTTATTTATTTTTCTCCTCAGCCGCGCCTCATCTGTCATCAATTCTTCCGGTTTCAGTTTTTAAGGCGAAATCGCTCTGTATTTAAGAATTTGTGGAATTTCAGTTGTTTAGACTACTTAACTCGTGTAAGAAGTTAAAATGTCTACCACAGAAGTAGAAAGGGTGAGTAAAGAAGATTTGATTCGATTGATCTTTTTGTAAAGGTATCAGGATCGTCTTACTTAGAATAACAAAGAAAATTTGTCATTTTTTTAAATACTTCCTAAATTTTTCTTTTGATTTTCTGTGATTTTTTTAAGTCCTTCAAATTATTCAACTAGCATAAGTAACATGATCATGAACTGCATGTTTTTTTTTACGGAATAACACAACTATTAAACTAAACATCAATGCCTTATCGCTATACATTTACGTGATGCTAAACAATGGATAATGATTGCATGATGGTTGTCAAGGTTAGGAATACTTGTAATCAAATAAATAGAGCATTGACTTCAAGATCTATGAAGGTTTAAGGTCTATACAGTCCTCTTGCATCCTTCAGTTTCATAAAATTACAGTTTTTATTAATCTGTAAGCTTAATTATAGGTTTACACGAGTTGGACTTGGACCTGTGGATTTACTGACCTGGGTTGACTACGGAGTTCAAAACTCTGTGGTCAACTCTGATCGGGATTACATTAGGGCAGTCTGCTAAGGCGCAATTTCGGTGAAGGCGGGTCAAATTGGAGTTCGACCCTATTGAAGACTAGAGTCGGCAACTCCAGTGCGGCCCTGGAGTCACCTCTCGGAGTTTTCGACGTGTGAACAACTGCTCCCGGGCCGACCCTCGGTGGACCCGGTGATTTAACTCTCGTTTAAACAGCCTTTATGTTATCTTACAGGTAACCATATTATGGTCAAGACTGGAACTTGCGTAGAGTTCAAAGCCCGGTGAGATTCGCAATCGGTTCAACATTAGTCTTAGAAACGGTCAACTTTTTAGCTAAGCTAATAAGTAAAAGTGATCAGTTCACCATCAAAATTTGAGCCTTCTAATCCATGTTTGTTAAGAAATATCTGCGATTGAAAGTCTCATCTTTTCTTGTTTACCTTTTAGACCCTTAATCACACTACCAGAACGTTAAATCTAACTGGGCATGTTGGTTTTGATAGTTTACCAGACCAGCTAGTCAACAAATCTGTAGCTCAGGGATTCTGTTTCAATATTTTGTGTGTTGGTAAGTAATGCATGGAATTTTTTGTTTATATTTAAGCTTATGTTGACTCTTCAAAATGAATTTTTTTTCATTCCATGTAAAGAAAAAAGTAAAGTACCGTACCTTATGATCAACTAGAATGTAAAGGAAGTTAAAATTCATTATGATTTCATGAGATTTATGATATCAATTTCCTTATTTTGTTTCAGGAGAGACTGGTGTAGGCAAGTCTACAATGATGGATACATTATTCAACACAAATTTTGATTCAACACCAAGTAGTCATGATTTACCAGGAGTTAAACTTAAGGCCCACACTTATGGTAAGTGTTTGTTTTCTATACTTGTTAACTAAGATTATTTAGAAATTTATTTAAAAAAAAGATATGTTGTTTGCAGCTTTCTGAAAGGTATGAATCTGAGTTTATTAATACATTAAGTCATTTGAACATTTATGTTTTATGAAGAAAAGTTTTCATTTAAAATTTCTGTACGCAAGCTATCTTCTTCTTTCTCCATTAGTCCAGTCCACCATCTGGTGTTTAACCGAACATGTACCTGTTGCTAGCATCGCTCTTTTGATATTTTGATAATAAAATCAACATTTTGATAGATATTGTTTACAATTTTGCTTGCTATTATTAGACCTTAGAGAAAGTAATGTTCGAATGAAACTTAACATTGTTGATACTGATGGTTTTGGTGATCAAATCAACAAGGAAGATAGGTAAGTGCTGTTCAGGTTGACTTTATTTTTCATCCATTTTTCATCCCCCATCCTTCATTAAAATTTCAGATTTACGTGAAAAGAATGTGAATTTAAAAATGACGATTGTGGACTCGCAGGGTTTTGGTGATCAAGTAAACAAAGAGGATAGGTGAGACTTGTGTGTGGGCATAGATGCAGCTTTCTATATTCTTTTCCTCTGTCTGACATCAAATATCTTTCTTTTCTCTTATTTATCATCCCTTATTTATTTTTTAACTTTTTTGTCCAGTCTTTTGGTTATTCTATATCTTTTTACATTATTGCAGTTTCTGCTTTAGCTTTGGTTTTGGGATATTATATTGTTTATTTACATTATAACATATAAGCTTACCATACCTGTAGTATATTTATTTATGTTCCCATTATTATAATTATAATCTGTTTTGTTATGTTTAGTAATTAGCTTTTGTGTTTATTCATATTGAAGTCTGAGGTTTGCTGCTGAATATTTTTGGTCTTTATTCTGAAATATTTTTCTTGTTTATTTATACAGACACTTTAGAATTTTGAACCATTTCTTACATTGATCATTGATTGGAGTTGTTTTGTTTGTTTTTTTGTACAGAATATTTAATTTTTCACATTTTGATTGTTTCACTTATGGCCAAATGCTTCTTCAACAAATTCATTCATCCACATATTAATTCATCCATATATTCTTTCACTTTTGTTGTATATCTGATGTTTTTTTCTACTGTTATAGTTGGAAGGCTATTGTAGAATATATAGATACACAGTTTGATGCCTATTTACAAGAGGAACTGAAGATCAAGAGATCCATTCATAACTATCAAGATAGAAGAATTCATTCATGTTTATACTTCATTGCTCCAACTGGTCATTCGTAAGTACTCTAGCTCACTAGTTCAATCTACTTTTGTAACATCCCAAAATATGCCTTATTGGCAATAGCCACTATTCTTGTATCCCAGAATTTGATTTTATTGGATTGTAGACCAGGGAAGTCTACACACTATAGCTGTGTTCACAGACTTTCTGTCATAGCCTCTGATTGGCTGTATTCACTAGCATACAATCCAATCAAATTTTTTCATCTACAAACTTCCATGATACAAGAAAGGTGACTACTCCAGTCTAGGTATAAGAAAAGACCGACATTGTGAAGATGAACTGTCCTAGCATTGTCCTTTTTCTTATATATGTTAATAGCAAGTTGAAAAAAATCAAATACACACTTGTTGGATAATTCTTTAACTACTATAGTCTGCAATTTCAAATCTCATACCATGAATGATTTGGATTGTATTCTGGATTTGATTCTATTTGCTTGTATTTGTATTTGAAATTCTTTCTTTTTCATTGAATGCTATCCTGTCAGAGGTTGCAGTGAATTCAATCAATTTATTGTGCATGATATAGAATGACTATTGTGTAAGCTTACCTATTTTATATGTACCTTTGATATAGTTGACTTGTGAATTATAAATTGCCATTTTGACATAAGGACATTTTGTTTCAATTGTAATTGCAGATTAAAAGCATTAGATTTACTAACAATGAAGAAATTGGACAGTAAAGTAAATATAATACCTGTTATTGCCAAAGCAGATACCATTACTAAAACTGAACTCCATAAATTCAAAACAAAGGTAAATACAATATTTTATAAATAGGCATACTTTCCAGTGATTATTTATTTTTTGATCTTTTGTCGGCAATTTAAGTCAGCATGCGCAACCAAAAGTTCTAGGGTCACAAACCCACATGTTACTATCAAAACAAAAATTTACTTTGCAAAGATTTATTTGTTAGAAAAAACATCTTCATAAGTGTGGAATTAAAACAGGGCCTTGTATTTTCGGACTCTCCTTCAGTCGATAACTGCCAAAATATCTATCAGAGGCTGGAATAGAGGTAGATGTTTGAGATTAAGTTTATTTCTGCTGATTTTTAGAAGGCTGCTATTGTAATCAGTGTATTGATGATAAAACTGATTGCTATATATTTCAGATCATGCATGAATTATCATCTAATGGTATTAAGATTTATCAGTTCCCTACTGATGATGAAACTGTTGCTGAAACCAATGCTGCAATGAATGTAAGTGCATTAGGAGGAAGTCTGTGATAACATAACTTAGTCTCTCAGTTCTCTATCTAGCATGTGATATCTAACTCATTGGTTATCTCTCATTAAGTGAGGATCAAGTTTTGAAGATGGAATATTCCATCTCAGATCAAATAATTGTTTCATATAAGATTTTCTAAATGCCCTTTCATATATATTTCATTGTATACTGTTCTCTTTTTCATCTAGGGTCTATTACCATTTGCCATTGTTGGATCCAATGATGAAGTTAAAATTGGTAATAAAATGGTTAAAGCAAGACAGTATCCATGGGGAACAGTACAAGGTAGCATCTGTTATAATTGTTTATTTTCATCAACAAGGTTTGTCAACAAACCTCTGATCCTAAATAGAGAAAATACACTAGGTGCCTAATAAATACGAACCAATTTTCATCAAGCTTGGTGAATGTCTATCATTTCACTAATCAATTTGTCAAAGTAGTTGTATTTGGTTGTTATCCAATGTTTGTTTGCCAAGTAGCATAAGCATATCATAATCTTATTTTATTTTGTTAGTTGAAAATGAGAATCATTGTGACTTTGTTAAACTGAGAGAAATGTTGATCAGAACAAATATGGAAGATCTAAGGGAAGCAACTCACAAAAGACATTATGAACTCTACAGGCGCCATAAATTAGAAGAAATGGGATTCTCAGATTCAGATGCTAAGAGGTAAAATTATCTTTAGAATTTATACTGTGGTAATTTTATAGTTGAGTTTTGATGCTTTAATGGATCTATATGTTATAAGAAAATATCAGTCCTAGCATCTAAAAATTGGGCTTGCCACTTGCATTAGTAATGAGTTTATGAGCTTATATGCTCATTTCTGCATCAGAAAACCAAGGATAATCTTCTGAATCATGCTTAGACATGATATTGACATTTTGACATATAGTATTTTTAAACAGATTTCTTATATGGTAATTTTTTAGCTTGACCAGAAGATTTAAAGCAGAATAAGCAACCTTACTTCCTAGACATTTCTATATTCTCTCTGTATTTTATTATAGTTTATCAGAGACATATGAATTGAAACGCCAACAACATGTTACTGATTTACAGAAGAAGGAAGAAGAAATGAGACAGACATTTGTTATCAGAGTGAAAGAAAAAGAAGGAGAGTTGAAAGATTCTGAGAAAGATGTAAGCTGATTGTTTGCCTATTTTTGAACAGTGGGATCCGGAAAACTAGGTCCTGTTTTATGACGTTTTCCTAATGTTCCAAATTTTCAATCAACAACCATTAAAAATACGGAAAGATTTGCACTAATGCTGTTAAACAATAACAGATAACAGATACTAGGTATCTTTCAGATAGAAAAAATCAGCCCTGTTAAATCATGTATGTTAGTATTCCTCCCAAAAGGAAGATAATTGATGCTATGGTACACAAATTGAGTTTGAAGTCAACATTCAATTCAAAGGGTCACCAATTGTGCCATCTAATACACTCATTCATATCTTAAATTGATCTGATCTTATTATAGTATATTTCTTTTTGTAGCTTCATGTGCGTTTTGATGGGTTGAAGAAACAACATACAGAAGAGAAGAGAAAGTTAGAAGACAGTAAAAGACGTCTAGAGGAAGATATCAATGCTTTCAATCAGCGTAAAGTGGCTGTTGCTCAAGCTTCAACTCTCGGTAAAAAGAAGAAGTAAACTTAAACATCTCATGAACTTTGATTTTAAATGAAAATTGTCACAAGTTTTATTTCTCATTATTTTCACTTGCCATCACCTTCATTAGTACTTCAACTTGGTGCTAATAACACAATTTTATATCAAAATATTATATTATTGAATCTCAACATCTACGCAGCATTGTAACATGAGAATATGTTCAGTTTATGGTAAACAATAGTAATCCTTGAGCCTGATTTAAAAACAGCGAACTTGTATGATTTTTAGATAAGGATATCAATGTGGACAATGGTATCAAGTCAATTTTTGAAATTAATCATAGAGAATAGCAAGTTACAATGTTTCTGATAAGAGGCTTTTTGGGTTTAAACCTCATCTAAATGGTAACTTTTGGCTTCCTCTCTGTTAAAACAGCTATTGATAATATTTTGTAAGTCTGTCGAACAGATCAATAAAAATTTTCTATTTATTGTTTTTATAATATCATATGTAATTGTATATTGTCATATATTTTAATTTGTAAGCTTTTTTTTTTTTTTGATCAATACTCAAAATTTAATTTGGCTACATTATGCTTCTAAAGTCACATTTAACAAGTCCTGAAGTAATATTCAATTTGAGTATTTCTCTTTGATTTTGTTCAGTATATGTCATTTTTGTGAGAATTGTGACCAGTAAGTCTTCCATATTGAACTGTGTTTATCTGTATGTTATTTGGTTTTCTTTTGAATTATTTCACAAGATCAGACTGCTGTTTAGTATCTTGCAAATTTGTAATTTGAAATAATATACATTTAAAAAATTGATTCAAAGCTAATGAAATGGAGCTTTGTGTCTTACTTTTTGCACTATTTATGGCAGTAGGCAATGATATGCCTTATGTATTTAAGAAATTTTGCAAGGGCTGGGGCATTAACGATCACTGCTGCAGAGGAAAAGATATTAGTGGTCAGTGCAGTTAGTTATTAGTTAACAGAAGAAACAGTGATAGAAGGAAATTCCCACGACTTATCACTAAAGCTTTTTTTGGTATTTTTTTTCTGGAAACTGAAAGTCATGTTGACAGAAATGGTAGGCTATTGTCCGATATCAATTGAATATCCATAGCATCTCGTGTTTTGAAAATCAGACAATAAGATCAAACCTCTGAGTTCAACCTGGAGCCTCCAGGCCTGGCACAATGTTTGAATATGTTTATCTTTTTTAGTAAGTGCTCCAGTATCCTGCCATTACAAGTATTCCTGTAACAACATGTTATCCTGCATGTGAATATAAAAAAATCCATAAAATGTTTAGGTTTGCACCTGCATTTGTTTATTTCTAGTCAAGAGTGACTGATAATTTAGGGATTCCAGTATTAAGGACCAAAACATAATACATGTAATAGCTTCAGTTTGTCATTGTTATGTATACCTATATTATTTTATGTGTAGTTGTTTATAGCATTTAGTTAGGGAGGCATGTATTTTTTTTACTGCAATAAACATTTAATTTGTATATCATTTCCTGAGTTGATTTTCATGCCAATGTAGAAATGTGTACTTTTAGCATTATTTCATTCTGCCAGTTCATCTACAATCAATATTAATCCCGAGCCTGTTTCACAAAAACTCAGAGATATAATGCATGTACACTAAATTAAGCTAGATGTAACACCGAGGATTAAAATGTTGAGGTAAATACTTAAGGGCTAAATTTAAAACAGACTGGCAAAACTATTTTTTTATTTCACAACAAAATTAATTTGATTAACTCCAAAAATGTAAAACGTCATAAAAAAAAACGTCTCTAGGTAATCCCTGAGAGTAATCTCTGATTTGAATCTTAGGATGTTCAAATTCAGATCAATAATATAATATGATAAGATGCCATTGGATGTTGATAAACTCGAGAAAAGTTGGTCCAGAATATACAGACGTCATGGATATTCTTAGACATACACAATTGTTTCCAAATCCAACTTTTTATGTTCATTCGTTCATTTCATGTAGGTTACAGCCATATATATATAATGTATATGAAAAACTTATTCTTCTGTATACCATGTGCACAAGATTTTTGACTACCCATAGTTTTTTCTTGGTATCTTCTTCAACCCACTTTCAATCTTCTTTTACAACCATAAAAACATTTTGAAGGAATGTGGTTACATTGTCTGAAAATGGGTAAATCAAAATAAGATTATTTTTCAGTCTATAGGCAGTAAGTATGTGGCAGTATGTTTTTTACATCTTAGTACTTCCGGTCTTGGGGGAAATATAATGTAATATTTTCTTTTCAGCGATAACTTATAAACTTTTAAACAGGGATGCTAAATTTTCATCTACCAACCAACATTAAAGAGGGTTTCCAAATTTCATAGAAGAACTTAGTTTTAGTGGAATTACAGGAACCACAGATGTTATTGAATCTTGGAATGGTGCTATTTAGTCTCGATTCTTCAATGGCATTTATTGAATCTTATACTTACTTAGCTTCCTCTGTAAACAAACTGGTTTATCTTTCCAGAGCACAGTAAATAAATAATAAGGCACACCCAGAGCTATTGTCAATATAGCATAGCCACTTTCTGTAGGTTTTTGATAAATTGTTAAACAGGCTATCATAAGACTAGTTATAAACATTATTATTGGTATACTGATATGAAGCTGAAAATTATAATTGAAAAATCAATTCAATTAAAATAAATAAGACGAGAGAGCTTCACAAGATTTTAAACTGAGGTTGGGTTCATGTACTCCAAGGTTCAAGAAGGTGGTGAATCTATAACCTGCTGAAAAACTTTAGTCTGTGTTTCATTCCAGATGGTAATTCATTAGTTGACTATTTTGGTGCATGTCTACTGATTTGTAGTTGATCATTTACAAAAGTTGTCCCAGAATTTCGTTGAAGAAAGACAGTTAAAAGAATGGTGAGAAAATATTACGCATTTACCGTTGATATAAGAGAAATTTCAATCTCGTGTTCACTTACTTTGAAGGGTCTATCTAGTTTATTTTTCCACCTGAGTTTTAAGAGTGCAGCTAATGTTGCTGATATAACTGTTGCTGAACCAAATCCTGATAATTCAATTAGGTAAAACACTTCTTCAAAATATTGTAATATTAGCACTATTAAACACTGTAATATATAACATATAGCAGAATAAGAAAAGTCATATACAGACTGCCTACATTTTGGTCTACAACGATCCCATTTTTCAATCTGCATCATCTGAAGACTTATGCCTCTAACCAAGCTCTTGGCATTTCGTTTTAATTTACTTGTTGAAACTGAAAGGTCCAGGTTAATACTAGCTTTGTTATGGATTAGCTTTGTTAATCTTATCCTACACCAGACTACTAAATACCATTCATTTGTATCGTGAACTTACGATAAACATAAGAGAAGGAGAAGGTGTTTTATTCTTTATACTGAGCATACCAATAAATTGAGGCACGTGGTTATTATTTGCACCCATATAGATGAGCCTACAAACAACAAAATTATAAATATATGATGACCATTTGCCATTTACCCATGATACCCATTTCATGTTATTGGCCAACATCTCACTTTTTGGTTTTTGGGCATTAATTTTTAATAAGATATTCATGAGAAATTTCTGAAGTTTTTAAAATAATGGCCACAAGAAGTATATAGAGATAACGTATATCTACAGACACACCCAAACACAGCTGGACACATGCATTCCTACCTGGAAAATGCTAACATGGAGCCGTTTAGCGTACCAACTACTGCTGAAGCTATGAGAATTGACATCACAAAGGATCCTTTCCCCAGGGTATGTTCAGCGAAAGTCTGAATGTAAGACAAAAACATTTCAATCCATAAAAAAGTACAATTCCGAAAGAAAGATGGAAAATAAAATCTTCATCAACTCCAAGGAGAGAAGTATCTACACATCTTCACAATGTATGGCTACAAAATGTACGAACTTCGTACATATACCTTGACTGCAATAACCATTATTCTTTTATCACGGAGTACAGCCAATCAGAGCCCTCGACAAAAAGACTTTAAACATTATGGATTTTTGTTCACAGCCTTTAATTCTGTCGAGGGCTCTGCTTGATCATATTCGCTAGTGTACAATCCAATCAAATCGCCCATTTACAAACTTCCAAGATACAAGAAAGGTATATGTACGAAGTTCACAAAACCTTGACATTGTGAAGATTGATGCCACTGTGCTACTACCCTTTAGGATAAAAATAGGAAAAGCAAGGCAATTCCATTAATCAAAATCTCAAAGCTGATAATATGTTGTTATATTTTCTGGCAAGAAATGATCTGCGGTATAGCTAAATAATAATAATTCATTCTTTGAATTCAGGTTGATAAGTTATATTTATAAAACTTACTACAGCCACGGCGGATGATTTGATCATTTGACTTGGTGTTAAAACAGCAAAATATCCTATATTAACAGCTATATACACCAGGGTTACGATTGACAATGATATTATGATAGACAGGGGAATGTTTCTGAAACAATATAACATCAATTGTAAATTCATTATTGTAATGTCCATTAACTGTACCTTGCGTTCTCATGTAAAGGAAAAATGGATTAGGCTTTACGTTTCTGTATTGGCAAATATATCTTCTCTTCAAAATAAATTTTTGAAAACACAAACAACTGTATCGTTAACCGCCTGGTAAGGATGTAAATGTGAAATATTCATGTAGATTTCCTGATCTTAAGAATGGCTGTTGGCAACTCTACACTTTCTTTTAGAAATAGAAACAAATTTTACCGTTGTGGTTTGACTATCTCAGAAGCAATCATACATACATTGTTCCTGAAAAGATAATCACATTTTCGCATCACTAGTTTCTTACGTTCTATTGCTTAGTATATCTTTCGAAACTTGGGGTACAAATAGGGGACAGACTTACTTGGTGGACTGGGAGGGGGGTGAGATTGAGATTCAAGAACCGACCATTTTTCTAGGAGGGCAAATACCTCCCTGTACCCTAACTCGCGCCGCCACTGGTTGAAAATGGACCTTATTAAGGAGATCGCCATTATTCTTATACAAAAATGTTAGGATGCAGGTGTCCAAAATTTATAGAAAAAGATAGTAAAACGTTTCCAGTTCAAATCTTACCATCCAGAGTATGCAAATATTCCCGAATAAAAACCAATGGTAATTTTCCCTGGACTGTAGTCACTGCCTTCAAATGCATTCTCGAATCGCCCAGTTTCTCCTGAAAAGAAAGTGCAAAGCATTACTGTATGGTAAATAAATGGAGATCTCACATCTAGTGTTCAGTGAGTGAATTTGACATAGAGCAACACTTACCCACATAATTTTATTTCTACCTTTCTAGGGTTAAGTAATTTTCACAGCCTGTAGCACACGAGGCCTCTGTCTATTGTCACATCTGTAGGTCTAGACACATTTTCCATGTCAGTCCCTCCATCCTGCATCATCGACAGGGGGAAACCGGATTTAATAGTCGAAGATATAATTCTCTGGGAGGTTTAAATCTTGGACCTCTAGGTTAGCGAGCAAGCGTTTTAACTCACTGAAGCAAACTATAACATAACTTCACATTGTCGAGCTATCATGACCTGCGCTTTATATCTCGACTTTATCGGGCTCCTTTCTTCACACAATGCAGCGATTTACTTGCATTGTATGAAATTCAGAGTCATAAATATAAAGACCGTAAAGAGTACGACTTTTAACTTACAAACTTTTTTCTAGTGCTGTGATTGACTTTTTTAATAGGGTATAATCTAATCATATTGCATCAACTTCCGTGATACTGACATTCTATTCTGATGATCTATCAATTTTCATGATATAAGTTCGTGATCGTACCTTTGATGATCCATACAACACCAATAATGACTATCCCAACCAGAGCTGTTAAAGCTGCACCCGTTGTTACCGCTTGTAACTTAGTCACCCATTTCACGTTTCGACAATTCAATGTTGTTAACAACGCTGAAATAAAGGTTGACTCTTTAGGACTTTCAAGCTCAGTTACAATGTTCTTTGGTTGTTAAAATTGTGACTGGGGCAGAATCCAGTGAACATTTTAACCGTGGTGAGAGCAATTCCTATACCCCAAAAACTTGAATGAGATTCTTTTAAGCTATATGGAAAGCTGTTGTTGATGCAATTGCTTTCTCTGATCAGAATGCAGCATTGTGTGCAAGCGTACACCTATATATAATTATACAAAATATATAATATTAGTTGTGTGATCTGTCAGCACCAAATCCCTCAATCCTCTACCATTATCTCAACGAGATCTCTTCTCTTGTGAGAAATTTAAACTTACTGTATATTAATACACTGAGTAATCTTATAACGATAACGGGTACTTCACATGTCATATATAACGGTTGTAAAATATAGGTCGAGAATACCAAACATAGAGCAGCATAACCCACACAGTAATTTATAGTAATATATATCCATAAGCATAAAAATCCAGCAAAATCACCGAATGCAGTGTAAATATACATATATTCACCACCAGTTACTGGCATAGCAGCTCCCAGTTCCGCGAAACACATAGCACAGAGACCGGAATAAAGTCCACATGCTGCCCATAGAATTATGGACATTCCAACTGACTGTACATTAAGGAGGATTCCTACAGGAGAGACAAAAATTCCAGCCCCTATCACAGTTCCAACTATAAGAGTAACACAGTCGAATAACGATATCTGCTTTTTTAATTCCACCGCTTGGCCGGTAGCAACCGCAGTTGATGTATTGCGTTCGCCCATGGTCGTAGTGTAAGATGAGTCGTTGTGAGAGCAAAATGTACTTTCAAATTCAGATTAACCGTTATGAAATCGATAATCTAGTTATTAGTTTCCCTTGCATTTCACATACACATTTACCTGTTACAATGTATTCATATCACAAAGCGTTATGAAGAACGCTATATAATGTAAACAACCAATACAAGAGCCTATAATAAACAAAGGCTCTGCCAATACTCGCCTTTGACCTTTATCAGATTATATCAGCATTTTCAAGTCTTATCCACTTAAACAAAACGACTAATTAGGTCACGTTTTTGATAGTTGATACCTACAGAAAGATGATACATTCAGTTCAATCCAGTAAAATTGTTGAAACATGCTGCGCAATTTAATTCCTTATTGAAAACACATTTCAAGGTCCTTTGTTTTTAGAAAATGGTGTCATGTGGAGGGAAGGCAGTCCAACAATAACATATCTGTGGTTTATTACACGCTCCATGTTATGTCGTCATAAACATCATGACGACAGATGTGGTATATATCATAATGGTTGTATTTAAGATAAAACCATATTATATAACTGAGCAATGGTTTATGCTTGGAAAACATTCAACAATGAATAAGTATTAGTGCATGTTATATTACTGCATAATCAAACAAAGATATTTATGAAGATAGATAGATATTTATTGTATTGTTAACCCTTTTTGGGCAGCATACATCATGATACAAGATAATACACAATAATAAGTGATACAAATATGACACCCTGACATCAATTAATAGTAATACAAAAAAATATAGTGTATATACATAAACAAGTTTGAAAAAAGCAACATCATAAAAAAATAATGCATTAACAAATACACACCATATGTGCAACAGCATGACGGACTAGCCTATATCAATGAAATTAATATCTTAAGAACGTAATTCAGTTATTTTACCCTGACCCTGGAATGAATAGATCGTGTTCCTAGGATGCGGGATTATCATTCCTAAGCAATTATTTGTATTTCTGACACTCTTGAAAGATAAGATGTAGCTTACCAGTAGGGGCGTATCTAAAAAAATACCCGAGGGTGAGGTTAAAAATGAGAGGTGTCTCTCCGAGGCGATGCCCCTTGAGGCAGGCGAACTTGGGACCAACGGATTTCAGATGGTGTGAGATCAATTTTCACTATAAAATAAAATAAGACCTTCTCACAGGACAGAGTGGGTGGGGGCACACTAAATACGCTACTCGCCTACTTATCAGAACCCGAGAACATAGTATTCGCAATTGATGTGGTTTGTATTCAGATAATTCTCATCTATTTCACAATTGCTTCCCTTTGACCATTGAATAACCGACCATTTTCGGAAACAGGTGACCGTTAAGTGACTTATATGGTCAAAAATCTCTTCACACAGATAAATGTAATATTGAATATAAAGCTATGGGTGTATATTTTTTAAAATAATAAGTTATAGTAAATATCAGTGCAGAAATAGAGAAATTATCACAGTTTTTCAGTTTATAGTAACATTTGACCTTGAGAAAAGTCTTTCAAGGACAAATGCCGATGTCTGCCAGAAGAGTTTCCCGCCTTTAAATCCACCTAAATGGTTGACGATCTGATGAATAGTCATCAAGGTAATTAAGGATTTCATTGTCTTTTGACCATCAATCACCAAAGGTTGAATGCTGGTTATTGACGATAGGGGATTAGTGAGTGTTTAGGGCGGGGTTGGTAGTCATGGAAGGGAACGTAACTAAGATGGATGCAATACTGAGATTATTACTTCAAATTTCAGGTATTGATTATCGGTTAATAAGAAATGCATCTGATATGATATCTTAAGATTGCAACCGTTGTGTATTAAAGGTGCACAAACAGAAACATATCGAGCTCTTTGAGGAAAATCACAAATATTATTCTCCTTTTGGCAGAGTTGGCATAAAATCTTTTGTACGGTAACTGAAAAGAAAGAGTTATTCAATGCAAATCAGTCTTAAATAGTCAAAGGCAAAGATAATGTTTTAGTATTGTGGAAGAAGGCAAAGACCTGATGCCTTGTGTAATTCATAGAGGGGGGTATATCTGACTGATGGATAGATTTAATAGTAACCAAGGACTCGTATCTATAGAATAATATTGATCAAGGCTTTTTGCTCTGGCTACTACTGAATTTGTGATTACAGTTGAAATCTTGTTTTGAAAGCTTTTTTGTGCTTTATATCTCTTTTAATCACATGACTGTTGCATTTAATATTTGGAAGACCTAGAACAAGTAGAACAGATTATAATAATTATGCTCAATTGATAACCCTGGGCATAAGTTTAGGTCCAGGGGTGGGTCATTTGGCCAGTCCTATTCCCCTCAGTTCTGTGAAAGGTCTTCTTTTGATGTGAAATTTAAGCCTCTAAATGCTCAAAATTCACCTAAGGCCAAACGAAATCCATTGGCTTCTAAGATTGCAAACAGTACTATTCTGAAATTAGCTGTACAGTTGTAAACTTCAATGACATGGCCAAGTATTTCCGCATCCTGAAATTCAAACCTCTTTTAAAACCATAAGACATCTTGATTCAATAATAGTCATATAAATGTTAAAACATTTGATAATTGTTTATTTAAAGTTTTATAAACGGATGTAATAGATATCTTCTAATCAAAGTAACATGTCTTCTATAATATTTGATGTTTTATGTTAATTACACTTTTATTTTCTATTTAAAATCTACTTTGAATCACATCTAAAGCCTTTCTTTGGGATAAAATTTTGTGGTTTTATGTCACTCCAAATTTGTAAGAGCTCCAATGAGTAAACGAACTCACCTTTTCTTTCCTCACTTATCAAGTAGTCTTAAGTTTTAGTCCTCTTCATCAACAATTTAGGTAGGAAATACTTACATTAAAAGGGTTTCAGTCAATAAACAAAACTGAAGACAGAAACTACAGGCTTAAAGAAGTTTCCCTTGTCAGTCAGTCAACATGAGCAGATTTCTGATATCTTGACAGGATACTAGCAACTGGAATCAATTGTAATAGTCACAGATTCCATCTGTTCATGTCCAGTATGGGATTCAAGGCCTTGGTGTGCAGAGTGGACTAAACTCTGCAATTAGACAGATGGCACCAATTGTTAGCAGTCTTTGAAAAAAAATTAAAAACTGAATTTATTTCAACACAATTTTCAATGCAAGGTTCAAGGCTTAGTTTACTTTTTATTGTTTTTACTTGAAAATACCTTAAAGAAGTCAAGATATTATTTAAAGGCATGTGTTCCAATCTTCAAAGTGAATTGATATGATTGGTACTATTTATTTCCTTCAATCTCATGTTTTAAGAAATGATTTTGGTCAGATGAAAGTTGTATTGTGATCTGAAATTGCTATATGTTGGCATATATCTCATAACAAATCAAATGGTGCAGAAAAGTAGGATGTAAAACTCCATGCATTTTCATTTCATTTTCTCATACCAAATCAGATCTGACAAGGATGGCAGCTGCTTAGAAGTCAATGGAATAGATTCACATTTTGTTGTTCGAGTTCAGAAAGCTTTCAAGCATCCTTTTAAACCTGGAATATTCTTATACATTCTGAAATATAACTCTTTTTAACTACTTTTAAGTATATTCAATGTACTTACTAAACTTTGTTATGAATCATTGAATAATTGGTAAATTATATTAGTTAATTACTGCCACGTGTAAAAACAATTATATTTTATTTATGGATATTTATTTATGTATTCATTTGTTTCATAATATTTAGATTCATTTGATTTTCATTAACCATATGGTAATAGTATTTTACACAGCTCCTTTCAGCTGCAGATTAATTTGGCTAAATACTTTTTCCTTTTGTGACTTTTAAACTCTCATTTAGTATGGATGCTTCCTAAAATTCTGAAAAGGCGTAAGGCAGAAAAATGGATGACGAAAACAGTTTCCATGATGAGCTTTTAAATATAATAAACAAATAATATTGTTCTTCCTTCATTTGTACAAAACTACTTGCACAAATTGCACAAATGGTTCAAAATTTGCCTATGTTGTCATTTTGGATTCAAAATCACAGAGAAGGAAAAGGGAAGAAATTTACAGTATATGAGATGTAAACTTGAAATCTTGGGTTCGATCAAGGCATAGGATATCAGTTATGCCAGTCATAGGGACTGATATTCTTTTTTGTTCTTCTAATTGCTAATAAAACTGAGGCCTTGTGCACTTTGTGTATTTTTTTGACACTGCCAATTCCCTTGAAATCAAATAACAAAATGGAACTGGTACCCAATCCAAGTTTTGCTCATTGACATTATTTGCCCTTAATGATGCATGAACAATTGCACTCTGTAGCATTTTTAGTAACTTGCGAACATATATTGAAAGTATTGAAAAATCATGAGAAACACAAGTCTGTTAACACCACAGTAAACCCTCATTAGCTTTGTTTTCAAACTCAAAGGATATTTCTTTAGATTGGAATTTAAAAGAGAAAAAAGAGAATTTTAAATGTAGCAGAAGACATTGGCGGGTCAGTACAAAAGATGTTAAGATAGAAGCTGACAACGTAAGAAAGATTAATATACCAGCTTTCTATCATGAAGTTATTATACAGCACTTATCTTGATAAAATATGCCCATACCTCAATCATTCTCTCATCATTTCTTTATAAGCCTCTCATTTATTGTCATTTATACCAGAATCTATGATAGGCTTAATGGAATCTTGTATTACCAGGAACCAAAGTTCTTATATTTCAGAGTGCCATTTACAGTATGTACCTTATTTAGAGTGGGTACCTTAGATTTCAGCATATTGTAGGCTGTTTTTTGTTGTAATGTGTTACTTCCCATTTTTTTTTAATGGTAAAAATTCAATCTTTAACCACAAGTTGTAATTTCAATAGCAGTGTAAACTACCAATAAGAAAGCCCCATAAAGTCATTGAATAGCATTATGTGATCCTTAAGATTATTGTTACAGTAAAGCCTTTCTACAAATTCAACACATTTGTGTTTGCCGACTCTGGTTATATTCCTTGATGAGCTCCCAACCTGTACTCTACCATAGTCATAAGATAATCATACTCTTTCTGAGCCGTATAACATTTGTGTTTTTCAGATGAAGGCAACAAGAAAATGCAAGATTTCAATACGTCATTTGCAAAAAGTCTAAAGATTTTGTGACCTATCATGTAAGTTGACCATTTATTTCACAATGAACATTCTACAATATGATCATATACATTGCAAAAGGTACACACAAAAAATACTTATCCATCCAGTAGCAATTCCTTTCTACAGTTTTAACTTTACATTGATTAACCATCTTCAGCTCTTCATTTCATTTACATTTTCATGTTCATAATTTAGTTGTAATAGTAGCTATAAAAACTTTATGTTTATACATAAATGATAATATTGTTAATAATTATACCTCCATCAAGCCTTATTTTAATGTATCACAAGTGTCAGATTTTGCCTGTTAGAGTTATTTAAGACATTTATATGATCTAAAAGATACTGTGTGTATGAGATTATTGCAATTAATGTGTTTTGGTGTTACTCAATACAGTAAAATGATAATAAATAATTTGAAATGACTATAATGATAAGTTTTATAATGATAATGAAAATAATGATTACAATTACATATACACATGATCTAAACAATACTGAATGATCAACCGTGTTTATTTCTACCATTGCTAAGCCTTATTTTAAAGCATAACATGTGTCATATTTTGCTTATTATATGCTTTTAAAACAAATATATGATATAAAAGGTAATGTATATTTTAAGATTAATTAATGTGTTTTGTTGTTACTTACAGAATTATAATGATATATAATGACAATAATGATAATGTTTTATTATGATAATGAAAATAATATGATTACTTTTACATATGAAGAATACTGAATGTTCTCGCTCATTTAAAGCATGTGTGATTGTTTGCTTATAAAAGCTTTAAAGACATTTAGATGATGTGAAAGATAATACATATATATCGATTATTGCAATTTATGTGTTTTTTGTGTTATAATGTATCAAATGCAGGAATGAAGGAAATAATCTTGTTGTGTTATTAGCGTTCAGGTTTTTGACGAGGCTGCAAGAATTACTAAAAGACTAAATTTCTTCATTTTCTGAAACCAAACACTATATATCAGGAAGTGTACTTTTCAATTTATTTCTTTTTTATTCAAAGGAAGAGAAAGAAAGAAAAGATCTGTGTTACAATTATCCAATTTCGTAGAGTATTCAATATACACAATTCTTATTGAAAATGTTGCATTGTCCAGAGAAAGTTTTTGAAGTAATATTACAAGAAAGAAAGTTAAAATTCTAGAATGTGTTTATTTAGGTAGATGTTGAGTTGGTTATTGAAGAAATATTTCATTACGTGACTTGTTAGATTGCCCTAGTGTTTATTTAATACCCTACAACTTTGTAATCTGTACAGTTCAATTTGATTAAGATGTTAATATTGAACGGAATTATTGCCCTTGTTCCTTCTGATTTCTTTAATTAACTGTTCTAATAAATTTGTTGTTGCCACTAATGCTGTTCCTCAAAGTAGCAATACTTTTATAGAAGGAAGTATTTGAGGTGGTGATGGGCTTATGAAACTTCCATAATCTGATTGTACACATCACGTAAGTTAGCCAGAACTTTAACCTTAACAATTTTGTTTTTGTTGAAATTGTTCCATTAAAACTTTCCAAAATGCATGCATCTTTGATATTATTTCCTGGGTGTCATGTCCTATCATTATTGAAAACTGCCATTTTTGCAGTAACAAATATCAAACCCATCATCTACAGATTTACCAAGAAGGTAAATAAAGTAACGCAATTTATGTTTTTATTGACTCAGAATTTGACCAGAAAATTATTCCATCAGTATTTCCGAAATTGACTTAATATCTGGTTGTCAAGCAGGATGAAAGGAACGAAGAAAATTCTACCAATTTACTGCAGTACTGCTTCATCAATCAGAAGTGAAGTGAATGATTTTTATTGATAGAAATCTTCAGATCAATTATTAGCAATGCAGAAAATCGGCAGAATTTAAAAGCCAAAAAAATAAAGTTTCACTTTGTGAATGTTAAAACTTAGTCAATAGCAATTTTGAAAATATTTTTTGTTGTAAATATACTTAATCTGGTTTTATTCGATTTATTTTACATTAAATTGATAGAAATGAAATTATTTTATGATATTATTGAATAGAACTAGTTTTCTTCTCGGTCAATACAATTCTGATTTGAATGAGTGATGAAAGTGAATTTTATTTGTCATTGGAAATAGATTGCAGTTTCCAGCTATATAATTCTCTGCTGTTTGGTTTTCGCTTAGGAACCTGTAAGATGCATTTTATTTGTTATCAATTGTAGACAATATTCATTAATGAATAAAGAACAGTAGCTTTTCCCAGATGAGAGGAAGCACCATAGGAAAGATATTGTTGACTTGTAAAATCTATTTGGAAGTTTGCAGTCTATCCTTATAGTTTCAAGAAAAAGATAGAACTATCACATTTAATGAAGCTGTGGTTTTGGTTATGGTGAACTTTTGTACAGATTTGAAGAACATGGAGAATATGAAAAGAAGGAGAATGATGAACAATGATGAACACTGCATAAGATATTATTAAACACCATCTGTGTTAGTAGACAAACCAATTGCTCACACAAGTTGAGATTATGTTTCATAGTGAAAAACTTTGCTGCAGTTGTATGTATTGTCTGGTTTAAAGTGGTCTTTATCAATTCAGCAATATATATATATATAAAAAACTACTAATTACATTACAGAATTATTATCTATGTCTACTCTGTAAGGGATGCTGAAATGACAAACCCAGAAGTACATTTAATAGAATTGTCTGACTGATAGAAAGTTTCTTATCATTCTGTCTCTTACACTTGTGATAAAAACACCACTAATGTTATTGTTTATTGTGTATGTAACAATTGGATTTGAGATATTGGTCAGTCTAGTAGAATTGGTGTAGCACTCAGACCTCTCCTGACAATAGTTATTATTGTATTGGAAATTTTATTAGTTAATTCATTTTGATCAATGGCACTAGGATATATCCTAGGCCTCCTAAAATTTAATCAAGTAAAGAAATCAAACTTATTTAAGGTGATTTGTCCATTAGAATATGAAAAGGTTGCGGAGCTGCCCGCTATCATATGTCCCAATTATTTTTTGTCTGTTAATTGACCAAACCACAACCAATCTATTGACCACCACAACCAATCTATTGACCACCTAGAACTAAGTTTTGCATTATTGCTATGGTTTAATGAATCTATTTGCATGCCAGTTTTTGTAAAGTTGAATCTACATCTGTACTCTTATAATGAATAGAACGCATCCTTGTATCTTCTGGGACGACCCTCTTCACTTTGATGTTTTTTTTTCACTGGCTTGTCACATGATTATGACATTGTTACATGAATTTAGTCCATAGCTCTAAAACCACTGGGAGATAATTTTGACATGAACTTGTGCGTTCAATGATATTGATGATTATCTGTTAACCAATTTTGATCCTCCAAAGTCATGTGATTGTGTGACAATCTGCATTTGGTACCTGTAAATTAACTGCCATTGAATACTACAATAAATTGCATAAAAGTGGTGAAACATTAGGAATAGGTGTACAGTTGTTGAATAGATAACTGAAATCGTTAAGTTGGTATGTGTTAACCAAAAAAAAATACTTGTTGAAATTAACCAGCTTAAGGTGTTTCTTAATTTTGATTTTTCTAACTGGTTATCATTCAAATCTGCATTTTTAGGTGATGAATTTTACTTGACAAAATTTTAATTGATTTTGACACAGTATGACAGTTGAGGTGATTTTGATCTTGATCTATGACTGAAAAGATAGTCTAGAAGACTCATTTTAAAGATTTGTCAACTTGTTTTGTACTGAAAACTTTCACAACTTGTACATAAAGTCTTGTAAAATTATTTACAAGCTTATTCGTATTATTACAGTAACATGGCCAATTGTGATGGTATAAGCATTGAGGAAATCATGTCTAAGAGATTTTTACTGTCATTTCAGCTTGAATATTGTTTCCTTTCATTAATTGTAGACTAACCAAATATCAGATTTTCATTTTGAATAGTATGAAGGACACCTGAGTGTTATGAGCTAGAAGGCAATAATTAGAGGACTGGAACCATTTTTTTTCACTCCACAAACACTCAAGAGAAAATTGAATTAAAAAAGTCTTTGATCATAATGTCAATTCCACAAACATTATAGTAGAAATTTTTCATGACAGCTAACAAACAGGACTTTTTATGATGAGATCAGTCTATAAAGTTAATATAAAGACTAAATGAGTGTATTGGGGGAATTCCTGTCAGATGCCTGATAAATGACTTGAGAAATATTAATGTTCCATATCAGTTATATAAAAGTTAATTTTTTCTGATAATAGGAAAAAAATTGTTATACAATTAAATTATTCAAGTTTTCAAAATGGATTATAAATTATTTTTTAAAAATGAAAAACTACTACTATACAAGTAAAGTTTGAGAACATTACCTATTCAATTCTTAGATGTAGTTAATGTTTGTTGTGAGTCTTGCTTCTCATTGATAATATCATCTTTACTTGGATTAAAGCTTCGATACATTACCATTTTATCAACATTATACCCTGTTGTACATCTGAAACCCCACATGAAGAATAATCTCAACATTAACCTAAACACTAAACAGGATGATTCAAGCACCATTTTTTGTAATAAGGACATATCTATATTTATGAGAATGAAAGAAAGGAATAGGTGTTTTACATCTGACTGTCTACACCTTATTTAGCTGATGAACATGGAAAATGTCATGGAATGTACATTGAGAGAACTTAAGCACTGCCAATTCACTTTGTGTTCATGTTCAATTTGTAATCTTAACACTCAGTCATGTACTAAGCAACATGTACCTAGGCCACTTTGAGCGTGTGCATTACATATAAATATGAATATATGGCACATGTGCAATCACATAAAGTATTTCCTTATTGACTACTGATAAATAACTTGATTCTAAAAGGAAGTAAATTGATATAATTTAACTTTGTTAAGTTAGTTATTGGGTGTGGGCTTCAACAAATGATCAAATAATTAGCCTACTGAGAATTGTAAAAAGTTTTTTTAATGATTTCAATGAGACCATAGGGAATGAAGAAGTTTTTTCGTAGAAGAATCAGTAAATTATCGTTTTTTTCCCCTCTGTCTCAGCTTGAAATGTTACTGGATTATCAGATGAGAGATTGTAACAGAAGAAAAAGAAATCTCACATCGTCTGCTTTCCTTATCACAATCTTTTCCATTTTTATTTTGTCTGTTTTTTTTAATTCAACTTGTATTTTTTGATTAAAAATCTTAACCTTTTGGCTTTTTGGTAGTATTGCTGACTAAAGATTCTGTTGGACTTATAATGAGGAAAATTACAAGAAAAATTTTTATGTGAAGGGCTAACCAGATGAAACTCTGTCAAAACTGAATGTGTGATGTTAATTCTAACTTGAGATTTTGTCCATCGCCAACATTATTGGCCTATCCTGATACTTGTTTGGCTTTGATCTCATAAGGGATTTTTAATCGTAGTTGAACTTGCAGTCTAAACAGTTTGAGTAAATTTTTGCCAAGTTTTTTGTCTGAAGATGTTATCTATCATGGGTTGATTGTATCCAATATCTATCTTTGAAAACTGAAACAATTGTTTTGTCTAGGTTAATGGTAATAACAATCAGAATAGATAACTTTGTGCCAAATATTTTTTTCTGAAACTTTTCCATCCTTGAGTTCCATGTTAGATATAACTAGGAGATGTTTGGTTCAATCTCGGCATAGATGGAAATGTTTATATCAGACATAAAGCTGAGGCTTGTGTGCTACACTCAGTTCACATCTGTCTAATACTGAGTTTAAAAAAGTAGCTGTTGAATTTTTATGATAAATATTTTCCTCAATTCACAATGAAGGGAATGACCAGACATATTCGCGTTATTAAACCACTGTGGAAAATACAGATAGATTTAAATTCCATTTCTGTTTGGAACATGAGGGTGCTACATTGCACCTGCTACTGCACCTTGAGATTTGTGCCAAACTTTTGAGTTCTTGTCAGATCTGGCCAGTTGTGCCCCTGCCTCTCTTGTTTGAAGTTAAATGATCTTTTGTTGATGTTTTGACATAAAAGATTTAACTGTTGGTTGTTGAAAGAGAAATGGCTACTAATTGTTCTAGGTAATTAGTTAAATATTGCTGGGTGTTGATAAACATTTCTTGTCTTTTGGCATTAAATTATTGTAATTTAGATGTTTCAATTACCTCAAGTGAGAATTACAAGAAATAACACATCTTCATGTTCAACATATTACTTTCTATACTACAGATTTCTAAGACAATATACATGGACTTACTGCATAAAAATCTTTTTATTTCCAAGGAGTAATAGTTGCTAAGTGAATTAGGCATTTGCTTGCTAAGATGTTATCGTTATCAAGAGACCAGAAAACTGTACAAAGCTGCTGTTCTTAAGCCTGAGATTTTGTATTTGGGAAATTTTCAGTCAATTGTCAAAGTAAGACAAGTAACATTTAAATGAAGTGGGCGTATAACTTGTCAAATATTCAATGTTATTGTCTTCTTCTCTCCCTTGGGTCTGCTATTAGAGGTAGTCTATTGGAATCTTTAATAAAGAAGAGTAGTTAAAAGGTGTTTTGCTTCTAAACGGAATCTTAACATTCAATTTACACCATTCTTATAGTGAAAACCAGTGTTCCATACAAACATTACTTTATATTAATTTGCAATAAAAGCTAATTCAATAAATTTTCCTTTGAAGCCAGTAGTGTCTACTGTTTAATCTTCTTTTCTCTCCTATTTATCGATGTAATTGGCTTAAAAACTCAAAATCTGTGACTTTTTCTATAATTGGTGATAAAAAACATATCAATAATGTAAGGTTTTATCCTACTTGTATAGTGTACTGATAGTTAAGTAGTATCAGAGAGTAAAGATTACAACATTCTCAAATATTTTAAGCTTTTTATCTTCCTAAACCATTTTCAATATACCCTTGACCTATTCCTTAATATGCTCATAATAATTCAAAGAATTATGTGGAGAATGAGACAGTGTATAAAGGGTATTCCAGAAATTCAAAGATTAAGCTCAAACATCAATGTGCAGAAAGTACAAAGCAGTGTAAGCAAACATTGAAATGTACTTGTGTATCAATCAATAGACTTGTAGGTACTGAATACACCATGTTAAAATGATTTACAAACAAAATGATTATAAATATTTCAAGACTCAGATTTCTTTTTATGAGATATTTTTCAACAACTTCTTCAGCTTTATGATAACTTTGTTCAGATATATTTCTCTTATAATCTTTAAATGACATTTAGAAGTAGGTAGAACATTCAGCAAGAACAACTATTATGGATATACTACTCCTTTAATTTAATTAGTGCTCTATATAATACCTCTAAATACCTTGCTAAACTCCTCTTGGTAAAACAGCGTCATCCTATATCAGTGATTCTAGTAGTTTCTGTGACAATATTAAATCTAAATATAATTCTGGTAAAATAATTAGTTATGATGTAGTTGATCTATTTACTAACATACCCTGTGATGAGGCTCTTCAATTAGTGAAAACCAGATTAGAAAGCCAACCGAACACCATATCAACGAACCTTAAAGTCGAAAGTATCATCAAACTCTTAGAATTGTGCTTAGCAAAAATTAAATTAAAGCAGTAGTATATCCATAATAGTTGTTCTTGCTGAATGTATATTTCTCTTGTTGAAAAACAGAACGGACACCAAGCTGGTTATTATATTGAGTTCGTGTCTGTGTAATCTAGAGTATTTTTTTTATAGAAGATCATCAAGAAGTGTTCAATTGAGTATAACTTGGTCAAAAATGCATCGATACATTAAGCTTTTACAAATGCAAAATTCAAAATTGAGAGATACTAGCATGTAACTAAATATAGATGTCAAAATTGCAGCAGACAAAAATTTTAATTTTATGTCTTCTCAATTTTCTCCCTATTAGATATCTTTTAACATATTCTTTAACATTATGATAACCCTAGCTAAAAAAATATGTTCATGTTTAAAACTAACAATGATTTCAATCTTGATTCATTTATCTACGACTTTTAATTTGTTTTAAGATTCTTGCTAGTCCTATTTGAAGATTTGAGAAAGAAAAGTAAATAGAAAAGAGTTGCTGAGAAAATGGAGATATATAATTCAACACCTTTTAATACAAAATGTTTTAGGTGTTTTTTAACCAAAAATGTTCCCATGTTTAAAACAAGCCTGGAAACAGTCTCATTGACATTTTATTTATTGTTTCTTGTAGAGGATAAGAGAAGTTAAAATTCTTGTGTTTTACAAGCAGACAGAACTAAACAGATGAATTGAGATGTCTGACTGACATTTTCCATCTCAAGTTCAGTAAAAACATCTTTTACAAGTAGATTGGTTTTCACACCTAACATATGACTTGATTAAATACATTTTACACATGGTGTTCTCTAGAGTTCAGGATTTCGTTCCACTGGAGCTTCAGACTGTCAAATACTGTACAGACATTTGATCCTGATGGTACTTGTTCTACTTTACAATTATTGCTCTGAGATTTTTGGTTTCTGGAATGCTTTGCTTGTACAAATATTTATTGGACATATTTGGGCTATAGATTGATTCCTTTTGAGTTTTGAAATGAATAAAATGATTTGCTTCACTCTGTAGTATAATTTGAATCATTTAAGTTTATATGACAATGATTCTGTGTCGCAAGTTATTTGAAGTAAAGTGCTATAGATAAGACAAATATATGTAGCTTTCATTTAAATGGTAATTATGTAATAACAATGTAAAAAAGTTTCATTGAAATTATACAGAAAAGCCATCACCACTTGGTAAGCCCAGTTGAAAAAATTAGATTTTGGTTAGATAATGATAATAGCCAATTAACATCTTGTAAAACACAAAATGTGTGAATGTGGATGAGATTTTATAAGAAGTTATAATAATATTTTGATAATCTCAGAAGGAAATGAAAGAAGGAAAGGAATAGAGTTGATTTAAGAACCTGAACAATTTAACCTTATCTTTTATCAAAGGCAGGAAAAACATGAGTTTCTCTCCAATATCAATTGACAGCTGAACTAAGTTATTCTTGTTAATTGAACTGTTACCATTTAGTCTACTAGTCTTGAGAAACAGATACCCAGACATCAATTACATGTAGTACAAATGTTTTCAAGAACAGCAATGCACAAAGCAGTCATGAAGATGTAGGGCTCCAATCCTATATTAGGAACCATTTCATCTACCAGTCTTCTTAAACTGATACGTAATCATCAACTATATGCACTACAAATATGTTTTCATCAGAACAATATTACATATAGTACCTTATAAAGGTTTACTTTATTACTCTTTTTGGTAACATTTAGTCTGCCAGTTTTCGGAAACTGATACTTAACAATACAAAAGTTTTCAGGAACAGCACTGAATGTTATATAACAGACAATTTTTAGGGCCTTTATTGCCCTTTTAGATACCATTTAGTCTACCTTTATTCAAAATCTGATACATGGTCAAAAATTGCACGAGTCTGATAGTATCAAGTACCTTGAAAAAAGGTTGATAAAAAATGTCAACAGTTAGGAATAATATTGTCATCCTATTGATAACATTTAACTTAAGTTAACTTTTGCCAGTTACACAACCAAAATTATATCTTTAATAAGATATCTATAAAAAGATTTGATTGAAAAACTGTATCTTGTATGAAATTGAATGAAATTTACATCTATATGCTTGATGTCGCATATCAGAATTAGCCAATTGTCTTCTGCTGTGATTTATATACTACTGTTTATTTTAAAAACTTCTAAGACAGTTGAAATAAAATTGAAATGTTAAACTTTTGTTTGATTTAAAAAGTATCCAAACCATCTGTGAAAATATTCAAGGAGTTTTATTTTTCCTAAACAACCTTTATGAATTTATATAATAAATAAACATACACTTCCTTCAGACATACCGTACATGTGTGAAAAATACCTCTACTTTTTTCAATGAGCATCATGACATTGGATAACAAGACTTTTGAAAATGAAAGTAGTAATAAGAGTTGTTTCAGAATAGTCTCAATAAATGAAAAAAAACCTAAATAACCCAAACCACAAAGTCCACTTGACAAGTTGGCTTACTCTAAGTCAAATTTGAACCTCCAAACTAGCAGATGATGTCATAAGTTGCAAAACACTTTCAATCAACATCTCTTCTTAGCCTAATATTTTACATATTGAAAATGCTCTTCAATATCGTAGGAGTGAGGAATATAACTGAACTTGCTGCCATGGTACAAGTGGTATATTTGTAGGGTCAATACGGTTTGTACTATATGTAACAGAAAATTATTGAATTAAACTCAAGTATATGATGATATACATTACCTTTGTTTACTAATATTGTCTCATGGGATGTTAGATAAGTTATGACATGAACCTGGGAACTTGTTCTGAGAAATGTGTTTTGTATGTGATTTCTTGACATAGTTGTATATGAAAAAATATGCATGTAAGAAATTATAATAAATCATGATCATATTGCTTTTTAAATAAGTAAGTTGAAAGGTCATAGGAAGGATTTTACAGCATATTGAAGGTGTTAAATTGATCTATGCAAAATGGACAGTTGGCAATATCTCTCATCCATGTTTGACTCAATTTGGCAAATTAATCAAAGAAATCAAGATCCAGATTCTGAACTGTTCAGCAGAGCTGAGTATGTAGTTATATATAAGTGCTTGTCATTGATTTAAAATCAAGTTAAAAGAAACATTGTTTTATAGAAGGATTGTATGTTTGACAAGATTAAAGTAATTAGGAATGAAGTAAACACCCTCCAGATAAAATTTAAAATCTACTTTCAGAACAAACACAACCATTTACAACTTATAAACAATTCTTAATGGAATTGATCAATGTTTATCTTTAGCTTTTTTTCTGGGTTTACTTTCTAATTTTGGCAGTTCTAATTTCCGTCTTGTTTTTATTTTTAATTTGCAGGAGGGAAGGATTGTTTTATTACTTTTCTTTCAGTCTGATTGGCCAATTTTAATTTGGTTAAAATTTTAAAAATGATAATTTTTGAAATAAAGTTGGATATTTGTATGAAGTTGGTTTTGGAAGAAAGCTTAAGTTAAAGGGCATCTGAACAACCACAGACTAGATACAAACTCAAAATCTATGTTCTATAAGCAATATTCAAAAGCAAATAATGGCAATACATGTCTGTACCACAAGGAGACTCAGAAAGCCTCTATGTAATTGATCATTAGTGTTATAATTCTGCCTTGATTTTGGAAGTAAAAATGGATGCATTACAAAATGCTGTTTTTCTTTTATTTCATGTTTCTTTTCTCAAAAAGTGACATGCAGTGGCTGTTAGATATGGCCCTAGTATCTCATCCAAGAACATTAAGGAAAAACTTTGTTTTAATGAATTCAAAGTTGAGAATTCAATCCTTGATCAACCATCAACCAAAATATTATTTGTCTGTTTCAAGGGTTAGTCATTAACATAAAACCCTAAAAAGTTAAATTTGTAAGGACTTTTGAGAGGTGATTGAACATTTTGCTTCATGACCACCTATTACAATTACTATAATATAGAACTTATTGAAGACTTCAGGTGACATTTCTATTCCAATAGACCATTTTATTTATGTTTTATCTGACTGGTTCTCATTGCTAATATCTAATTCACCTCATAAAATAAATTGTATTTTTATCCTTTATTTATCTAGCGGCTAAAAAGTATCATCATTTTTGTGATTTTCAATTTTCCGTTGTATTGTTCCAGACACAATAAAACCAATTGAGAATTCTAATTACCCATAATGCCTCATGGTGTTCATTCTTAGTTTCTATGATGATAAAGTTAAAAAATCTAACTGAATTTTCTGAGAATAGATTGTGATTCAATTTTTCTTAAAACATACAAGAAATTAGTCAAGCAGAGTTAAAAGTGGGAATGATACAGAAGAACTGCATGGTAAAACTCTGATCAAGTGGCACATTGAAAAATCAAGCCATTTCAGACTGGGTTTGGACTGAAACAATTTTATCAAGTTTAACCTAAAAGAATGTTGATTACTTCAAAGTATACCCTTATCATATTATTAACCTGACAAATAGTTGCTTCTAGGTCAGTGAATTTTGGTGCTATGACTAAATTTTTCGAACATCTTAAACTTGAAACAAATATAATATTTCAGGTATCCTATTCTTTTATTCTGATTGTTTGATACAGATGGCAAGTTAAATTTAGTAATTGGCCAATCAGAAAACTAGAAAAAAAATTCATTTATGAAAATGAAAATTCTTATACTTAAATGAATAGAAAGTAGAGGTGTTTTAATGACTTGGAAAAATATCAGTTTGTCTCACATTGTCCATAATTAATTCATAATTAGCTAAATTAGAAGAGAATTACCAGCAGGATTCCAATGAGTGACATAAAAATTTTTTTGTTTATCCAGACTGTACATACATGGACATTTATGATTGGTTAAAACGCTTAATTATATGCAATAAAAACATAATGATATGATTAAGAATACATGATAAATCATTAGGAACACCAATTAATCAAATAGTTTGCTTAATTTGACACTAAAATATAAGGAAACCCATCTTTAAAGTTTTGAGTAAGGTTGATTTTATGGATGGTTGAATCTAAGGATGCAAAATTTTGGGGGTATTCCCCAATTAGTCCACAAAAACTGATGTCAAATTGAAATCCTAGAAAATTTTGTGTTATACCAGGTGTTATTTCACATTGTGGGAAATAACTTGTAACTGAGTATTTTGAAGATGAAATTCTCTGCAAATGGTATATTAATAAGGTGAACTGTTGAACTGTTTTTCTGCCTCATTTAAACCCATCCAAACATTAAGCACAAAATGAACACATCATCTTGTGTAATGTCTTTTCCATGTTTCAATATTTTTTAAGAAATAAAATGGTTCTATAATAGTTTCTAATTATTTTACAGAGTTGTTTTCCAGAAAATTGTTTCAAATGTTTTTCAGATATCATCTTTTCAACCGTTTTTCAATTCCTACCATCATGAAAGTGATTCAAGTGGTGTGTTGATTAGTATAAGTATGTACCACATTCTTCTGACTGAATTTCAAAAACATATTGGCACATACGTTCAAAGATAAATTAGGATCAACATGACCATGAAAGACAATGCAGTTATTTCCATAAAGTTTATTCGGTTTCATAATTTTTAAAATGATATTTGTACAAAATATGATGATAATATACAAGTTTAGGAGCATTCTATATGTTTAAACAAAATTGTTTTTCATGTATGTCAAAACTTTATGTTGAAGTCTTTGGGAAGCAGTCATGGTGCCAAACAAGCTTACCCTAAGAAAATCCCATCTGAAAATCGGCTTACATATATACATATAATCATGTGCTTTGGCTACATTTACCTGTCAATTACAATCAAGCTCTAGATTTTCTGATCTTGATAGTTGAACTAGAGGACAGGCTAATCCAATTCAAATGATCTTAACTATAAAATGGTATTTGGATACATAGCCTATGTCTTGCATGGGAAATGCTACTTCAACGTTTGTTAACATGATAAAATACGATAATGAAAGGAATAAAGTCACCACATATCTACTCATATTTAAAGCCACATAGGCTAATATACTGACTAAATTGTAACATGGTGAAGAAAACATTGAAAAAATACCATGAAAATATCACAGAAGGGTATTTAATACCACACAAATAACATAATATATACATGCCTAGATGATCATAACTTGGAATAATCCTATAATTCTTGTCAAGTTGTCATCTGATTGGTTGAGGTATGCAAACAACCAACCGGAAGCTTTAGTATTATGCATTAAAGATGATACTAAGCAAGGTGTTTCAGACAATATTCCAAAAATAATATCATGAATTTGGAGCAAAGCAAATGCAATACTTTAAAAGAGCAAAAAAAAAATTTAAATATGTAAAGATCAATAAAAGAGTCAAGCTGGTCATATTCATTGAAATAGCCAAGTTAAGATTTAAAAAAAAAACATAATGAGTTAGGTGAATATGTCTCTAATATTAATGCTTGCCTGTAAAACTGTTTTTGTGGTTGTTTTTTCAGCCTTATAGCAATTAACATTTAATGTCAACTTTCAAAAACTTTTGATCAATTCTTTTTTTCATAATTGTCTATACTAGGCGTAACATAATTAAAATTTGTCTTGCAATATATCTCAAGGGAGGGAATGGCTCCATAGTTTTAAAGTAATTAGTTTTCAGTTATTCAATTAACACAAATATATACTAATGAAAGCATCTACAGTTTCAGTCTAGTAAACACTGGCAAGAAATTGGGATGCAAAATATTCTGTACACTTCAGAGTATATACTTATATTTGAGTAAAAATTTACAAAATGACTTGATGTAAGATGTTTTAATAATTCAAGTAATTGGATTGAACTTTAGATATTTATTTTCTTTTCTATGGGTTACTTCAATCATTCTAGGATCTGACACGTTCCTAAAACTGTCAGTCCTAATAATGTGATTGATTTTTTATACTAACCTTTTAAATCCATTGTGGAAAGGATTTTTACTTTGGGATTATTTACCATTGGTGGAATATCTGTTAGACTCAAAGTATAATGCTTTAATTTATATTTGTTGCAAATTTGACAGCAGATCTTAACATAATTACAAACAACATTACAAACGTAACAAAACTACAAAACAAAGCAACAATATCATTGTGGTAACAAGCAAAACATAACATGAGCAGCACAGAATACTGTACATATAGCACCTTTATGATTTACAATAATTTATAGATGATATATTTACAATATAGAATTATAATACAATTCAAATAGAAAATAAATTTGTATTTCACTAGATTAACCATTTAAAATCTATTTATTCAACATTTTCTCACAAAAATTGTTTAAAATTGTGAAACTATATGTAATTATGATATCCATAACTATGATAAAAGTAAAAGATTTATCACTACATTTTAGTTTCCATACTTTGATGCATTACTGATGTGGATGCATTTTGGCTAAGATTGGCACAAAGTGAATATCTTTAATATTGACTCATTCCTTAAGTGTAAATGCACTACAAATTGAAACAAACAGCCAATTTGCTTACTGGATGAAATTTAGACCAAAACATCATTGAAATGTCGTCCATCAAGTTCTGGTTGAATTTCTTCGTGGTTAATAGTATAACTTCCAGACATTGTTGTATTGGTATCATCATCGTAGATACTGGATGTACCTGTCTGAAAACTTTCATCATGAATAAATTCTAGAGGCTGGGGATAATGTCTATATTCTCCTCTATGTACTAGAGGGACTGGATAAATGTGTCTCTTTGGAAAGGTCGTCATGTCTTCTCCAGGTAGTTTCTGCATTCGAAGATAAGAGTCTTCAGCAAAAACATCATCAGAATTCAGACTTGGATTTCGACTAGTATTTTTCCATTGTCTAAAACCACTTCCTATTGATCCAGTGTTTACGTGTAGACCATTGTGATGCTGTGGTGTCAGACGACTTAAACTACCAGACATTAGTGACAAACTGGATTGTCTTCCATCATTGTGACGATTAAAGCGATTTGGATAAAAGCTGTTGGCGTGAAAATATTTTGGGTCATCTGAAAAATATATGAATAAAAATTATATTAATGAATTATGCAATGAAATATTTTACAGAATTACTTGAAATTTTCTTAATTTTCTTTCTGATACTTTTTTTTGCAAAAATTTATCCCTTACAAGAGCTTAACTTTAAATAAATATAGGATAAAAGGTAAAATTTGACAAAAAATTATTAAAAGAAGAATTGAAACAGCCAAAACTTATCATAGAGCAAAACTAACTAGGATTCAACAGCAAAAATAAACAGTACAAAACAAGAAGATAACCCTTGGTAGTAATTGACTATATACAATATAAAACTATTAGTATGAACAAAAACAATATACTGAACAATATCATATACAGAGCAAAATATATCTTTTAATAATGGCCATAGATGTACAGCTAAAAAGAAAAAGACTTCTGTGCAAAATGACACCCTCAGTAAAATTGAATTTTCAACATCATTAATTTTTTGATATTTGCAGCACTAACAAGCTTGAGCACAATTTGTTTTTAATCATTAATAGTTGGATATGCCAAATATTATGAAATATCCAAAATAATGAGAAAATTACAGGTTGATTGTTATCGTAATACTGGAATGCACTTTTGCTTTTTAGCCATACTAATGGTACCCACAGCTTAACAAAACATATCTAGAAAAGTCAGATTAACTGTGGGAATAGGCTACGTCAAAGGGAGAAAACTCTACATGCAATCATCCCAATGACTTACCCCCCTTGGATTAAACATAAAGTTCTTTTAATATCACATTTTTAGTTGGCTGGTTTGGATTTTGTCTTTTTGCTTCAAAAAAATAAAGAAACAAATGTAGAAATATGCAAATGAAATGACAGGATTTGTATGAAGCATAGGAAAGGGTAGGATAATGAATATGATACATCTGTCATAAAGCTTAAGCATGATAAAATTGTGATTGAAGATTACAATATTTCATCATTTTTAACTGGTACAACTTGGTATAGGTAACCTGCCTGAGCATCGATCAGAAAACCATCCAATTTGTACCACAGTATATTGAACTGTACCCTAATATCTGTGGAATAATTGTTCAATAAACTGACCCTATCTGCCATTATAAATCATTGATTAACTATTTAAAGTTAATACCAATAAATGATGAAATTGTGAGCATGAATCAAGAGAATAATAATCAGAAGTTAAAATTCCAGCTATTGATACAGCAAGTTACTGTTTTGCAGCTAACCTAGAAAGTCAATTATTTGATATTGTTTACAAGAGGTTAATCTGAAAAACAGCAGATAAGATCTTCAGTGAAGATATCAAGTTCAGCTCGCCACTGGCTAGGTTATAATGTCATGTGTCATATGATATGATTATCATATAATGACATATTTTTGTCTTGATTATTATCTCACAATAACAAATCATTTTTTTTTTTTTTTTTTTTGTCTTTCCTGATAAAATTCAGATATTTTTTATCAGATTATATTTTAACAAAGAAACAAAAGATAAGAAAAGTAGAAAATTTGGTTTTCAAATTTGGACAATTAAAATTTGACTTGAATCATATATATGCTCTTTTAAGCAATACCACTGCTCTGTTTGCAAATTCAATCTGTATCAACTAAATGGCAATAAATCCCGGAAATAATTTTTTAATTGGCAATATGATTTCAAAAGTATAAGTATTGGAATGTATTTTTTTGATTTTTTTGAGACATACCTGGATCTATGGCACCATCTTTATGATTTTCTTCATCACTTCCACCTCTACCAGAATCACTAGTACCTGCTTCACCTGATGATTGACTAGCAGCATCTTCACCTCTCTTCAATATCTCCATCAATTCATGAGCCTGTAATAACAAGACAATATACAATACATTTAATCCTTTCTTGAAAATACTGTTATATAGGACATAGTTAGTCTTATATGATGACGTCTGTTTCGTACCTGATTTGTTATATACAATGGATAATATACTATGACTGCCTGAAAAGGAAATCAAAATATACAGCAAAAATTTGAATAAAATTTATCTATGTCGGTATGATTGTATGCAATAATTATACTAATTATACCAGAATAAGTCAAGTTGACTCTCCATTGCATTTCCTGTCACTAAAGAAGACAACTGATGAATTAGGCCTACTAACCTCTTGTTCTTTCGCTATATTCCATTGTTCTAGAGGAGGGGGAGGTAACTCTGGAATGTTATCATGTGATGATAATTTATTGTTACCAATAACTAAACAATTGTCTTTCATACCTCCCTGTAAATACGGACATATATCATTGAATTTACACACATAAATTTATCACTGGACAAAGAATTAAATGATACTCTAAGTTGTTGCTGTATTTTTAATAGCCAGCTCTACAACATATTATTATTTGGTGACATTTTCATGCAGCTATAATTGGGCTTGTCCAAAATACGTACTATTTTAGTGGTTCATATAGTAGGCATTGTTTGGGGGATGGTATTCAATATTATTTACATCATTTTTCCTTAGTTTTAAAGGAATATGTTATTCATACATTGTTATTGTTTTTTCAATATTAGTCAATAATCTATTTGAGTTTTCATTAACAAATGTAGACTTTTGACATTCTAAAATTTTTAATGTATTTGTTTCTATTTTAAGAATGTTTTTGTCATGCACAAATAGAATTGATTAATATCTCCATATTGTGATTAGGATATTATATCATACGGTTTTGTATATCAAATGCAACAGCATATATTTTTCTGAAATGTCATTTTCACGATAACTCAGAATGTCATGTGTTGTTCTGATTTGAAAGGACATAGTTATTTATATATATTTGCTTTACCAGATGATTAAGCATAACATAAGACTGTCTATTGTTTTGTCGAAACAAAAAAAAAGAATTTTGACTCATGGTTTTTTCAAGCTTTTGATCTTTCAGAAAAGACTTAGCTCATGTATTCTTCCTTTGTCATAAATAAAAGAAAAGTAAAAGGTTTTCTGCTGTCATATACAGACAATAAGGATGTCATTCACTAGAGTTTATTTCTCTGAGTGGTTATAGTTTAGATTATCATGAAAGAATAAATTCCCAGGTGTCTAATAATAAGCCTATGTTCAGTGTTTTATGTAACGATTGAATTCTGGTTAAACTTTAATTTATGATCACAGAATAAAAAACATTCAGTTCAGACAATAGCAAGAGATGTTATCTGTTATCTGCATGTTTCTGCTTCAAAGATTATTGAAGATCTGTCATCTCTATGGTACTGAAGGTTCTTATAATATTAATGGTGTACAAGGTTTTTAATTGACTTTAATTCATCTTTGTTTGGTATACTGTTTTATTGTTGTACTGTTTGGTTTTGCTATAGTCCTATAATTTGAAAATCAATACAGCAACTGCTTATACCTTTTGAAAAAAATTGTTGATACATGATGCATATACCAAATTATTGGTACTCTTAAAGGGTTAGCATATTTTGGACATGGAAACAAGGCTTAAGTCAAAAGTGCCAAAAAAACAAATACAGTCATAAAATACAGAGTTCCAAAACTTGAATAGAAAATATATGTATAACAATTATTCAGCATTAACTTTCATAAGAGCAAATTACAGAGCGAAATTAGAGTGTCCCTTTTACAGCAAATAATTGTGCAATTCCTAATGGACAAAAACCTGAATATTTTTATGATAAATGGGACAGAGATGACTCAAGAATTCTCTTCCCATTCTGATTAGAAGACATGTGTTAGAGCACAATTTAAATAGAGAATAAACATTCCCAAGAAAAAATTAATATCTTGATTTGTTTCTGTTCTATATCGTACTTTAGTCTGACAATGTGCCACTTATCTTGTCAGATTAGGTGTGATAATATTCTAGTTCAACATATCATTTGTCATAAAATACACCAAAAACCTATCATAAGTCAAGACAGATAATACTTCCATCAAAATTCATGATCAACATTGTTTTTATGACGGTATGGAATGGGAATTGAATTATCTACTCAGACGCCAATATTGATGTCAAGTTTGGAAACAATGTATGATTGCTGCCTTTTGGGACCTAAGTTGATATATTATCTTCCATTCTGTGCAATAAAATCATAATGTATTGCTCAGAAATTTTTTATGTTTTTGTGACATTAGTTGCAACCCTAATTTGGGAATATTCGTAGGCCTATCTTTTCAATTGTAACATAACATGCATGCTGAACTTTGATAGCATTTATTAAATAAACAGAATATTTTGTCATGTTAAATTTTCATCATTAAAGTTAACAATGTAGAGTATGCTTATCCTGCAGGAACATTGGTAACCCTTCGTCAATTAAAGATTCTTTTTAGAGAGTTCTCGATGCTAATATTAGTCATAAGATAACCTAAATTTTATTTAAAACTTACATTTCAGTTGGAAATGATATTTGTTAGATTACACATAGTGAACATTTACTGTCAAACACACAAATTTGATTTGGATTTCTATTCTGTTGCCTTGGTTCAGGTGCATTGTGTTATTTACACATGAACTGGTCTTCTAGTCTGTCAAACATATGGACATGAAGTTGATGGTTTTGGTTGGCAAAATGAGCCGTTCTTTACAATTCAATAAAGATGATGTAGTGTTTATTTAATCTGATTGTGGAGTTCATATTACTCCATGGATAGACAGACAATAATAAACAAATGAATGAATAAAGATATTTTTACTGACAAGGAATTTCTCACATCTTTATTTCATTAGATATATGTCTTGATTCTCACAGTTCAGCAAGTTTTTAATGGGTGATACTGATTCTTCAAATTCTTTTTCTCATTCTAAATTTCACTTTTTTATGCATTGTTATATATATATGTGCAATTTATGCAGATAGAAATTGTTTGTCTGTCATGATCATCATATGTATACAGTGCAATTTTTATGCAACTGTTCAATCAGTATGGATGAAACATTCCTTGGAATGCCATTGGGTCAAAACTTATAACTATTACATTGATACACTTACCTGGTTGGAATGATGATTTGGTGTTGATTTAAATGTAGAAAATGCTGTAGCATTGGATGATGCTGTATTGTTTAAATCTTCCCCTTCCTCTAGTGAAAAACTCACTTCTTTTCGAATATTTTTCTTAGGAAAGTCTTCATTATTTTCATTAGAATGGTTTGAAACTGATGAGAAACTGTCTTTTTTTATCACCCCAAACATTTTCTCCTCTTCTGTTTTCATTAAAACAATTTGTTGTTGTCGTTCACGATCAATTCGTTTGATTAGACATATTGTCGTAACTATGGCAATACCCAAAATTAATGTCACAACAACTAAACTGACAACAATTACCATATTTTTGTCAATTTCACCTTCTCCTTCAAAAGCTGAAAACGTACCATTGGATTCGGCTACATTGAGATAAAATTTAGTTCTAGATGACATCGGTGGGTTTCCACTATCAGACACCATTATTTCTAGTTTATACAGTGCTGAATCATCTGGGCGAATACGTCTTGATAGAGTTAAATCACCAGTAACACGATTTAAATTAAATAAATGCCGATTATTTCCCGATTTCAATGTGTAAATTATACGAGCATTAGCAGGCTCATCTTTGTCAAAGGCTTGCATTGTTGATAACACCGTTCCTACTGAGGTTTCAAAAGGCACTTCTGCTGTGTAATTTTCAGCAGTTGGATACTGAATAATAGGCACATTGTCATTGTCATCTAAGATATAAATAGTAACATTTGCCTTATCTGAAAACCCAGGAACTTGTGGATCCTGTACATGAACTGTAAAGCTGAACTGATCATTATGTTCACGATCAAATTCTTTCTTCGTTGTGACTAAACCAGTCCGAGCATGAACACTGAAATAATCCAAAGCCCAAGAATTGATAGGAATTGAATATAGGAATTCACTGTTAGTAATAGTATCATTGTCTACAGCTGTGATGTTTCCAGCAACAGCTCCTGGTGGCTGGTTTTCCATAACATACAGAAAGAACCAGGGTCGTTTGAAATGGGGTGGCTGGTCATTTTGGTCCAAAACACTTATTACAACTTCAACAGATTGAGCATTTGGTTTACTTCCATAATCATTAGCTACAACATTGAATTTGAATTCAGGTGTTTTTTCGCGATCAAGAACTGTTTGGGCTGTAATAATACCAGATTGTTTGTCTATGGCAAAATATTTCTGGATTTTATTTTCCATAGAGTAATAAACCCTTCCATTTTCACCACTGTCCCAATCATGAGCTGAAACCTGAAGAACTTCCTCCCCTATTTGATTGTTCTCAATAATACTGGCCATATATTTTGTTTTACTGAATGCTGGAAAGTTGTCATTTTCATCCAGAACATGAACAGTGAAAGATGATGAGTTGGCTAAAGGAACTTGTCCACCGTCTCTACATGTTATTGTTACATTATGACTAGCTTGGGTTTCGTGATCCAAATTTTTACCTAGGACTATTTTATAACTGTCATCGAAAAAGTTCTCTAACAGAAAATGGGAATCACTCATAGAGCATTCTACTCTGGCATTCCTCCCACTGTCCTTGTCGGTTACAGAAACATGAGCTACAAACTTGTTCGTGTCCACAGCTTCAGAAATCTTGGTACCTTCTGGTGTGAGATTGATGTTTATTTGTGGTGCATTGTCATTCTCATCTTTAACATCAACAGTAACTAAAACACCAGATGACAAAGATGGAGATCCAGCATCATAAGCTTCTACCATAAACTGATACTGTTTGGTCAGTTCATAATCTATACTACCAATAGCAAACACTCTACCAGTTGATGGATCAATGTCAAATGCTTTTCTCACAGCGTCTGAGACTCTGGAGCTGAACCTGTAGGCAACATTACTGTTAATGCCTTCATCAGCATCAAAAGCTACTAGTTGAACCACTGTTCTGTCAGGAGGCAAGTTCTCATATACAGATACATGATAAGTTTTATTGATGAACACTGGAGGATTGTCATTAACATCAGTCACTGTAATATCAATAATCACTGATCCTGTTTTCACCGGATAACCACCATCTTGAGCAATGACCTTCACCTGAAACTGATCCCTAGTTTCTCGATCCAAAGGATGCTTCACCACAATCCCTAAATCCGAACTACCATCCCAGTTTTTGACGACTTTTAAACCAAACATACCAGCACTAGGGATTAGAGAATATGATTGGATGGAATTATTTAAACCCATGTCTTTATCCACAGCACCACTGGTTAGTAAAACATGATTAGTTGGGACAGATTCAGGCACGGTTAGACTGATTTGTGGCTGTGGGAATTGCGGACGATTGTCATTGACATCCTCGATCACCACCTTGACTTTCAATAATTTGTATAGGTCATAGTCATTTAAAATACGATCTCTCATATAAACTGCTATGTCTAGTGATACTTCACATGATATTTCTAATGGACATATAGCTTCACGGTCAATCACAGCATTAGTTCGAATTGTTGAGCTCTTTTCGTCTATTTTGAAAAGTTTGGCGTGTGGATTTCCTTGTGTGAAAAATGTAAACTTTAATCTCTGGAATTCAGATTCAGTTATATTACCATATAATAATGTATCCCTGGCAACATTTCCCACAAATGTCTCAGTTTCTTGGTTTTCTTTCAGTGTGTAAGTATATGCAATATTTTGAGCAGAAGTGGCAGATATAGACCACATGCCCAGGATGAGCAAAAATCTTCTTATAAATGCCATTTTGAATTCCATTTGTGTATCCTCAGAGCTTTTTATTGGTTAATCTGAAATCGGCACCATCATTAAGTTCCACATATTGAGAATTGTCTTTGGTATTCATTCTGCACCTGAAATGATAAAAAATATGAATTAATTTAAATATCAGAGTAGCAATGCAACAGTAAATCAGATAGATCTGAATTTTTCTTTTGTTACAAATAAAAGATAAATGCAAGACAGATGGACAAATTTGATATAACATGCAATATTTTGTCATTGAATTATTCATTAGTGTGAGATGTCAGATAGGTCCTTATCAGTGGTTGCTAAAAAGTCCATAGCAAATATGCATAAAACAATTAAGCGGAGAAAATGATCATCTTAATTAAAATGATTCAGAAGTTAGTTGAAAGTCCATTCTACAGGTTATAAAAATTTGATTGCTACCAGCTTTGCTTTAGTGGTGAATAATTCATTGTGTGTGATATTTGTTAGATTATTCCTTATCAGTAATTGTTGTATGCATAAAACAATCCATCAGTGAATAAAGAATTAGTTCAATTGACAAGACTAGAGCATTTCAGACGTACTAGAAAAAAAACTCTGACGAACTCGTCATTTACAGTTGATCAACTCAATATTTAGCTTACATTGCTTTGATCTAAACTGGGGAGTTCCAGGATATAAAGAATCGTTTGATGTTTGCCGTGGATTAATCAAACAATAACAGTTGAGGTCATCAATAATTATTTCTATCAATAAGTCGATGGAGCGCCAAGTTGAAAACTGGGTCACAAACAACTGGAAAGGCTGGAAGCCAAATCCTTTGATAAATAATAATTACCCATCCCTGATTATGAATTGATTATATCAAACAATTTTTTTTATTTCATGCTAAGAATTTATTTTTTATTCAGTTTTACAATAAATCTAACCACATGAGAAATGAAAAAGTTGACAAACCAGATTAAAGAGGCAAATAAAACAGTAGGATAAACCCAATAAATAGTTCAATGACGTTGTTAGTCTGCTTAATTTGCTCATATACCCTGGTCTCAATATTTGATTTTGCAATACCTTTTTCAAAAATAATTGTCCACATGATTGTTTTCAATCCAAAACACATCAACAGGATACAATAAGCAATTACTGTGACCACTTTATCAGTGACTAACAATATCCATATATAGACAAATTGAAGACAATATGACTAGAAATTGATAACAGATCATACAAGAAAATTGCTTACAATTTTATCCATTTACATTTCTATTTCTAGCTAAGGGTATGCAGGAAGCAGTGTCTTCTGATATCACCCAGTTAGAGTACTAAGATCGTTATTTTGAGTCCTCACCAAAGACCGGACAAATTGGAGAAGATTAATTAAAGAAGATAATGAAGGTGTACTTAGACCAGTAAAGATCAGCATCAAATGACCAGTAATTCACTAATCAATAAGATCATCTGTAATCAGATATTATTATTCTTTGACCTCAGTCTTCATCATCACCAGCTTATAGATTCAGTATAACAATAGCAAATGATCAAATATAATGATTCTTTTGAGAAAGAAAAAAATATTTTCTATCTGATTACGTTTCTGCAGAATTGCATGATAATGAAAAAATCAAAAATCCCTTTGACATTTTTGAAAGCTAAAGTATCAATGTTGGATATAAATTTAATCGTTAGAATCAGACAACTTATGTCTTTGAAAAAATCAATTTAAAGGTATCATACTTATCATTATCACAATATCAAAGTAAAGAAACAGCATGGTCACCTCATAATAGGCAATTTCCAGACAAGAGACAATTCCTGATCCTTTGATCTGTTTCCAAAGGTCTACCAGGTCTCTGGCATTTATAAAGGTACATGGTAATTCCAGGATTAGTTCTGAGACTAATTCCACATGACAGATGTCTGTATCAGTGACTGGTTTTTCAGACGAGATGAAAATTGCTGGTCAAGCTGGAAATTATCTGTAAATTGGTCACTTGGTTACTGTTAATAGCATTGCAACCTCATAAAGTCAATAATAGTGAAGGTGATTTCGTAATAACTGTTTTATTTATCTTATCAGGGAGAATGGAAAACAGTAGGTGAAACTGGAAACTTATGTATCATACTAATGTAGTATTGAGCAAAATTTAATATACATATCAAGTTTCTTGCCAGATGACACCTCAAATTAAAATCCCAGGTTTCTATTTGTCATGGTTCTTTAGTATATTGTCCTGACCTAACCCTGGCAGTGGAAGAGCTCAGTTGGTAGCGTGTTGGATTGTTGTCTGCTATGTGATAATAGGTGCTGTGGGTCGAATTTTCCTCAAGATAAGAGGATACCCATGAAATGACACACAAAAAAACAAGAATTTAATTGATTTTTATCAAAGTTGAGTATCTGGATGTTCCAGTAGAATGTCAAAACAAGATATTTTCATTTCATTGAGAGAATTATTTATGGTTCAAAATGGGTAAGAACAACTAATTCTCTTGGAGATCTGAAAGTCAATGTTCTGACCTGGTGGTCGTAGGTCAAATAAATATGGTATATTTCTGTCACTGACCCAATAAAATCTGATTTATTGAGTTAGTATGGACTGGACTAATGCAGTCTTGACCGGACACAGGCTGTCCAGTACTTATTGAATCCAGTACTGATGACTGTGATTTAATCATCTGATGTTTTGACATAAGTTTCCTACAGAATATTGAAACAAGATGACATAATTATATATCCCTGAACACTTGTCAAAATATTGTCATTGTAATTAGAACATCATCTAATGAAGTCTCTTGCTCTGCTGTCATCTGTCCCAAAACCTATCATTTTATTATTCAAGATTATTTCTTAATCTGTTTATAGTACAAATTGGTGTGTAACAATAAATATTACTGGAATTGGTCAATGAAATTACCTAATAATTATTATCTACATTGTAGAAGAATTGTAGTGTTATATCAGTCACGTTGTAAAATGAAATGAATGGAGTATTACATCCTACTTTTCTGCAACATGTGGGCTAATAATGAGTTACAGAAGAGTGTAGGCCTACTGTTGTTTTCTTACTGATGAGTTTGCTTGACTCTGAGATGGTTAAAGCTTTAGTTAAGATGCCAGATTTCTTGTAAAACAATCTTGATATGTATAAGTTGACATCCTAGTGAAAATTAATAGATAATTCAACAGAATAATATACTTTCTAGGATTAGTTCCACAAATTCTAATACCTATTTTAAAACTGTGATAAAATGACAATAAGACCAATTGTCTTGACCCAACAGAGAATGGTAATATACACTTCAGACAGATTTATTCTTTTTAATCTGATCATTTGTCAAGATAGAATGGAAAATCAATTTGTTATAAAAAGCTGACCAATTTCTGTATGATTATGATATTTTCTGTTGAAAATACAATAATTGTTAGTATGAAAAGTATGTAATATTTTTCTGTTGATGATAGATACATATTGAGGAGCAGCCAGTTCCAAATAAGTACCTTCTGATGAGGTGTACCAGTATATACAAAATGCCTCCATAGAAAACAGAAGATAAAACTCCAGTACTTTTAATTGTGTTGAATAATTAGTAACTTCATTATCATTATTTCACTCATAAACAAACTGCATGAGATCGTAAAGTACAAGTCAATTGGTTATAAAGTATTGGTAAAGTACTATTTACTCTATTATTATTGAAGTATATTCATATTCCACATTTTTACTATGAGTTATTGTTCTGAGTTCAATAGGAATGGTGTAAACTAGCATATTGATAATATAATTAGTATTAATAGGATGCTTGGTCTCTTCCTTTCTAATTAGATTTTCACACCTTTTCCATGTATTCTCTAGAAACAACAGAATACAAGCACCTGTTTCACGCTTCCATTTGTTCTGTCATTATATCTTTAACACCTATTTTCTGTGTCTTTGATCAATTGACAGATTACCAAGAGAGTCATTATGTGGACAAATTCAAGACAAAGATCTGTAGGTACTAACTCAAAGTTACTTTTATGCTGAAGTAAATTACAAAGCAGTTGTCATGGTAGGACTCTGACATGTGAAAGTGAAACAGCCACAGTTCAATATCTTGTAAGAAAATGAAGATGTAAACTCAAAGCTGCATTCATTAGATACATACAGTTTTTACTTCAGTAAGATTTAAACATGGAAGTGAGAGGACAATAGAGAACCACACATAAAGCTGTAGTTATCTCTAGCCCAATATTATCAATAAAGCAAAATCCATCTTTTCAATAATAAAGAACAACCAAGCGTACTGCACCTGCCAAGATCCTGTTATTGTGACTTATAAAATAACAGACTTTAATACTAAAAATTTCATCAATCCATAATAATAATGATTATCTTTTTGGTTCATTTATTTTTTAAAAAGTGAAGCTAAACTAGGTATTTGTTCACCTACAACCCGCTGGCTACTTTGTAAAAAAAAAAAGGCTGTCATTATTTTTTTTTTTGCGTAATTATAAAATCACACCTTTTGCATGTCAATCAATTTATATTATATAAATGTATATAATTATAGAAAATCTGTGTATATTACAACTTCATTAGTCCTGTGTGATTTCTACAATAGTTTGTCTTATTCCATCTTGTTATTATCTTAACTCGTAATTTTATTGCTAATGATGTGTGATCTATCTTAAAGGCCAACCACTTCTAATCATAAGAAGAAAATTGAAATGAACATATCCAATTTGCAAATTCTAACGTGCACAAGCAAAAAATTATTGCCCTTCATTTCTTCAGATTCAAGACTAGATTTATAATAAAGATTCAAAATGTCAACTTGCTATTTCAAATGATTATTCAAAGAAACAGCATTTATTGGCACATATGTGTTCAATTTCAGTTTAAAGCAGAGAACATTGTTGACCCTGAACATTCTCAAAACAACCTGTTCTAATATTATTTATGCCAGCTGCTAATATCCTTTATACGAAGCTTAATCTTATCACAAAAAAATTGGTAAAAATTTTAGCAATCAATGTGATTAATTGGAAGGATAAAATTTTTTTCTCTTTGTTCCAGTCATATTAGGTTTAAGGAGTCTATAGAATTTCAGGAGTACTGAGGCACCATAAACATTCTGATATTCAAAGCTTTTAAAACAATATCCACACATCTATATTAATAAAGAATAGACTGCATTGATTTATCAATATATAGAGATCAAAAATAACAGATTGACAATTCAGCAAATCTAATTTTATTCTACAATGTATTTTATTGATAATTTTTGTCAATATTTAGTTTATTATTATACTGAGTTAATGAAATCTATCAATATTTAATTCTATAATCTAATGATGTATTGTTATATTATTTCATATTAGTAAGAGTATTGTTAGTGTCTTTACCATAAGAGAATAGTACTATTATTTCAATTCTGCTTCTATGAATAGAGCAAAGTTATTTGTTAATTTCAATTCTTAGTGAACCAAAATTAAGGATTTTTTTGTATTATATCTCCCAAAGAATTCAGAGATAATTATTTTTCTAGTTAAATTTTTTTGATTTTGAATTCCTTATGGCCAGCACCATTCTAGCTACATGATCTTTAACAGTTATTTAAGATAAATGATTAAATTTTAGAGATGTTGATCTCAAGTTATGGTATTCAATTAATTAATTCCTAATAGAATTATAGAAGTTAGGAAGTGTGGTGCCATCAGGGAATATTTACTAAGAACTGGCAACAGAAATCAATTCCATGAATCAGCAACTAGTAAATCATTTTGAAAATTGGCTACAAAATGTTCACCCATATTCTGTCATGGTTTTTTTATCAGTATTATTTGCCTTATGCAAATTGTCTGATTGAACTGTCTCCCAAAACACATCCTGCAAATGCTTGGTGTATTCTGGTTATGAAACTCGGAGATAGACAAGAAACTTGCATAGTACAGGAATGAAACTTTGAAAAGAACAATGAGAAGGATTCTTATAAAACATAAAATGGAAAAGATAAAATATCACAAAATGGACAAGGAACTGAAGGGATAAAAATGGTTATTATCTGAAGACAGTGTATAGTTGATGAGGTATTATTATCTAACTGATAACTTTATTTAATAGTCAGGATGTCAATGTTTAATTGTTAAGTTATCATCTTCTAACTCATTCTACTAGAATCAATATCCAGTTATCAGTTAGATATTTCTTCTCAAATCACATCAAGATATCTTCATTTTCCACTCATTTTAACCTCAAGAATAGCATCAGTTCAGTGCTAGGTTTTTAATGTTTTAATGGTTATATAAAAGTCAAAGATTAAACTCTGAAAGTAGTTTATTATCCAGAAAAACAGTTTGAATGGACTTGGTTAAATGTTGTTTTATTGTACAGGTTTTTATCTTTGATAGTTTATTAAGTCTGAACAGAATACTTAATGATTTGTTTTGTAACTCATTTTTACTGAACTATAGTTGCTTATTTTTTTTAGGTTTAAACTCCTAGCAGTCTGTACACAGCTTACCCTGATCACTTTCCACATTGAGGAATGCTTCAAGACAGTTTTCCAGAGATATTATTTGTCAAGTTGACAAACCTAGGTGGAGAGAGGCATAAGTTGCTCTGGAAGAGTGAGCAAAATATTAGGTGTTTTACCCTTTCATGCACAAAATCATAGGCTGAGAGTAATTTCAAACACAAGACAAATTATAATTCATTTTATTGAGACATCCCTAAGATGATTCTGTTCATATTTACCAAGAATTCCTAATGGTAATCATTTAATATGTAAACTACCTGCAAGGCTTCTTCATTCACTTTCATTCACTAGTATTTACATTCCTTCATTCCACTCTTACATGTTATCAGTGGCTTCACTTTTAAATACAGTGTTGTAACATGCTGCATTCGACTCTTCATTTCCGCTGAGATATTTTTATTGACATTGCCAATCACACAACTGATTGCAATGCTTTCAATGTTTTTACACATTTCACTAAAATCAGCATAAAACTGCACGTTATTGACAAAGGCTTCAGTGTCAATAATAATTTAGATGCTCCTATTTTAAACCCTCTGTTTTTAATGTCAATGAAGTCTTAACTTGCTGAAACAATTGTGCCATGGAATTCATTTATCAATATTTGTCAGAATTGTCCAAATTAAACACTTTTTCTTGCCTTTTGTAATGAAATTAATGGGTAGTAATGTGGTAAAAACTCCTTAAAATTAAGACATTTTAATAATGAATGTCTAATTTGACAGTTATTCAAAATGACTTCTTAGTTTTAACAAATGACAATTACGTTTCTTGTTTCATTTTTTTGTCATATTTGAGATGAATTTTCAAGTTTTATTAAGGCCTATTGATGTGGGTCTAATTGCCTTTTCTTGTAGTTTTTGTCTAAATTTGATATGTTTACTGATTAGAGAGTAGTTTAGGATGTCATTCGCATGATGGCCAATTGTCACTTTTTATATGATCAATTGTTTTTAAACAATATTTTAGTTGCTTGTATTGTTTTCAAAATTTTGTGTCGACTTTTTGGTACTCAGTTACAATGAAAGACAATTAAGAACAATCTAGAGGGTCTGAATATTTGTTTGAGTATCCTGATGACTGGTGGTTTATCATTTCCTTGGTGTCAAGGCATTCTCATGCTTGATTCAATTTCTGGTGTTGGCAACTTATACCTTAGTTATTTTTGATTTTGGTAACCAAAATTTGGTTGCCAACTAATATAAAATTGAGATCAATCCTAATTCTATGCCTCTTTCTATTCTCATGAAAATTGGCTACTGAATGCAGTCTGCTAAAATTAAACTTTTGGATAGAAAGAGAATTGGCTCACTCTTTTTTGATTGAAACATGAAACATATATATATAGCAGACATTTCCCTATTATACCAATCCCAACAACTAGGCACATCAATTCAAAAACGAATGAAAGGGAAAAAACATAACATTTTGGTTTGAACAAATAAGTTTTCTGTAAGTAAGAAATATTTATGATGCTACAAAACCTTTTGAACATTTAATCTTAATTTCATAAAATTGTGTGAAGATATTTCTTATTTCACAAGCTTGTCATTTTATCATACATTGCTCTTGTGGTTTTTATCAGAACTATAAAACTCAGAGTTGTTTAAAATGTCAGTATGGAATATAACTGAGCTAAATGCCATCAGAGGTTGATTATTAAAGAAATATTGGGAACAGTTATTATCAGAGTTCCAGTGGTGTGAACTTTAACTATGTTAATATCATATTAGTTTATTAGATTATAATCTAAATTAGTTTATCTTTTCTAATATTTTTATATAATTACACATCATTTAGATTAAAATGACTATTGAGAAATAACTTAAAAACTTTATAACAGCCATTGAAACTCAATAACATAATTTTACAACTGTGCCTCTCTTTTTTAAGGATCTTACTTTGAAATGTACGCCATTTTAATGAAATTTATTATCTAATGTCTCCCGTAGACGTTTCGGTTTCTACAAGACTGTTTTTAAGAAATTTAAACAGTGTGGCATTGGCAGAGGATATAATATAGAACTTTGCAGAGAGAGCATTTAGGACCACGGTTATGGAACAAGTTACCTGTACAGTTAAAGACCCATCATTTTGAAGTACCTTTACCTAATAAGACCTGTGTGTGTCTATAGATACTGATTAATGTAGATTATTATATCTGTGCTTGTAGAGTGCCATTGAATTCTCACATCAGAGCAGTAATGAGCGTTATGCTAGATTCAATTATCTTAATAGTAAAAGCACTTTTTTTACGTGGACTGTTTTTTAAAATGCACTAGGTGAATAATAATCCTATTACATATGTGTTGGCCAACTTTGATGGGTTTTTGATATGATTTTTATAGGGTGTAAATTTTCAGTAAAGAATATGGGTTATAGTTAGTAGGAATTTAGTGCTAGTAAAATCCTGGTGTCATCTCTATCTTCATTATAAATTGCGGCAGACGGCAATTCCATCAAACGACCGACGACAATTTCTGCTATTCACTTAACCAGACGTGTAAAGTTAACCTATGTCTAGGTATATAAATATAATCATACACAAGTCTTCAGAATTCACACAAATCAACATTAATAATAATTCCCTAGTCTGGACAATCATCAAAGACTCTTTGTCTGGATAATCACAACTAATGAAACAGTCAATGGACTTGATTATCAAGTTAATTTACTTATAGATTGAAAAACAATTATTCATACTAATACTCAACTATTTCTGTCTGAAAGGTAAAAAATCAGAAGATTTTTGAGTATATTGTGTTTGAAACACTTATCGGCATTATCCCATTAGACTTCACTTTCATGTCCAGAATCTATTTTATCCTTAAAAGAGTTTGGAATTAATCATTTGAAAATTTCTTGACTTGAAATTAAGTATAAAATCTTTTAGTCTCAAAAATGTCCGATAAGATTTCAAACAAATCCCCTTTGACGTCTGGGCCAGATTGTACCAAGTTGGTGAAACAAACTATGTTTGAAATTAGTTTCTTTTTGTGATCAAAATTAGGTTGAATTATGTACCAAACCGTGATTTGTTCTGGCCAGATAGCAGCTTGTCAAATTGACATTGAATAATGGTTATAACAAAATATAAAGATCATCAATTCCACAGGAAGCATTTCCAATAAACTGAATTGAAAGAAAGCTAAATTGATGTCTACTAAAGAAATAAAATAAATTGATTTGATTTTCTCATTTATTCAGCTTCAGTGGACCCAGGTTTGACTGGTAGTTGATGAAATTACTGCTCCGAGTTTCTGGGACTGAGAAAATTTGAACTGATTTCGATTGACATCATATTATTTATCACTAGTGAACTGAATTATTTTATCGGTTAGGGTATGACAGATTTGAGACTTATGGAAATTCTAATCCTAATTGGACCAGACTATCTTAGCTGATGTTCAAACATGTGAAGCAGTACATGGAAATATTGACAGACAGATGGGAATCTTAAATCCTTTAAAATTAATTACAAAATCAGATTATCATGATTTTTAGGTAGAAAAAAACACCTTAATATATGTATAATAGTATAATATGGATGTTAGAATGTTGGCTCAGGGAAAAAAAGCATTACAAAGTAGATATGCCAGTATCAAAAGGAATCCAAGATGAAGAAACATTAAAGGGCAAAAGTTTAAGTAATGCCTCTAAGAATCATAAAGCATGTTCAATAACTATATCAAATTGAAGGAAAACTAATGATCTTAATGATCAAGACAAAATCTTAATCAAAGACATATTAATATAATTATCAGCATTATTTATAATTATATAGTAAAAGCATCTATAATTATAATACAAGATATATTTCTAGAATATTGAAAGACGATACAATATTCTAATTACCAACTAATATACTATTCCATTCTTTAATTAAAGTGACCAATATCACCATTCTGCTTCATTTCAGACGTGATTGAACAGAAGTTGTCGTTTCTGTCTTCTGAAGACAGATCTTCTGTTATCCATGATGACCAATAGGTGATTCATCACTGTCTCTTTAGACCCTGGTACTATACCATCAGGGTACCAGATTTATCATTGGTTCATATTCATTTCTTGCCGAGGCTCTCTCAACTTGACTCAAGTTTATTGCAAAGAAGCCCCACGATTCAGTATTATTTCTTGATTGTGTAAAATGAAACATGACAATAATTTTATTGACTGACAACTTGTAATAGGCTACTAAATTTTCTGTAGCATCAATTTAACAATAAGGATACTAAAGCAGACAGTTGTCGCCAAAGTTAATATGGCTCCTGTTATCAAATATCTCAAAAATTTTAGACCACTTTATGCCTTACTACAATTCTGTTTATCATTGAAATATATATATACAAGTGTTACTGATGAAAACACTTCTTTCTTACATTGACAAGCACATTTCAATTTATCACCTTCATGTCCATTTCTGTTTTATTGCATCTTAATTTGGTAAAAACTGACTCAACTGTCAATTAAACCATTTTAATTCCTTTTTTTCCCATGGCAGATTTCAATGATAGTTCGGAATAATTGCCACTCGACATCCAGAATGAAAGACAGATGGAATTATGGGTAATATCTGATTAATTCTGATGTTTTTATCGTATAATCTTGTTAGGTTACCATTTTATTCAGATGTCAATCATACAGCAGTCATTTGAACTATCGTCTGAATCATTGACTTGAACATGTCTGCTGGGATGTGTAATAGCTGGAAACTTTCGCAGATGATCATCCTATCCATGCTTTTTGACCAAATATCAAATCAACTCACATTGTGTCATTTTGCAAATCTTGTTCGTCTGAAAATGCTCTATTAGATATTTCAAACAAATTTCTCAAAAATAAAACATTTTCAGGATATATTTGTCTTTTTCTTCAAATTTTAGACAGTAATTTTGTCAATAACAGGATGTTTGAAATAATTACATCAATTTAATTTTTTTCAGGCATTTTGAAGTATGTGAAACATGTATATAAACACAAGTTTTTAATTTTGATCAAAGTTTTCGCTAGAGATGTTTATGTCTCTTCAATTGCTTAAAAACATTTACTACTGAGATTCTGTGAAAGATTAGACCAATTATATTAATTTTCTGTTTCCTATTTACATCATTGTAAATTAACTTAGTTTTTTTTATGAACATTGGTTTTTAAATGAATAAATATGTTGAATTTCTAACACTTTCTCACTTATTTATTGTTTAGACCTGTGTTAAGCTCAATATTAATGCCCAATTATTTCAGAAGTTTTTAAATTTGAAATTATTATTGTCTACTGAAAGTGGTGACGCCAACCTCTCGAGACTGGGGGTATATAGGGGGCAAACAGACTCAATGGACAACTTTCAAGGCTACATTAAAACTACAGGAACTCTATGGAGGCGCCATAGTCGCAAATCTTTCATAGAGCATTTGAGAGGGTTCTCCTAAGATAATTTGTGAAAAATTGATTTGGTGTTCTGACATATTTTGGAACAAAATATTATAAAAATCTTATTTTTAAATTTAGAAATATAGTGTTTACAATTTGATGTGCAAACCATTTTATTAAGGGAACATATGCCCCCCCTGCCTACCAATTGGTCACTTTCTGATATGTGCATCCAATATGTTTTAAATGTGAGATCCCATCTACAGGTAAAATTTCTCTATATGATAATGAACAGCAAGCCTACTTTGTAGCATAATTCATCAGTTTGACTTCTCAACTTAAAAAATCTACATTATGATTAATTATTCATATTTCGATGTTTGATAAACTTATAAAGGTTTTTTTTTTTAAGAAGAAAAGATCCAGTATGATTTAGACCTCCATGTTGTTTCATATCAAATTTTAACAAGCAATTAACAGAAAGGTTAAAGGGAAAATAATCTGAGAAAAATGAGAATTACATAAAAATATTTGCCATGAAGATAATAGTTATCTTGAAACCAAGTTTATCTCACAGTTTTATATGAGAAATGTGTGAAAACAACAACCATTTGGTACATTTTATGATAATAGCTCAGACCAAATGTTTATTGAGCAAAATTTACATGCTGTTTCTTTTGTTTTTTATGCATCAAAAGATAACTGAATGATTTAATAATATAAGGACATTTTCACAAAAAAAGTCTTTGTCAAATCTTTGTTTTTACGTAAACCATATCTTTAGCTTGAAGGTCCAATACATATCAATGTCTTGGTTTTCATTTTGGACGAATAACTAAAGCTTGAGCAAGAAATTTTTTTTTTAACATATAAGGCATTAATTGCTAAAAACACAAATTAACTCTCTAGTTCATTAGTTCACTACTAAATTTATCAAATATTGGTGATTCATGTTTTATCCATTTCCCAAGGATAAAAAATACCTCAAATAACTTTCTTCAATAAAGGCACCATTTCATTCACAATAAACCAAAATGAACTAATCATATTTTACGACTTTTCACAAATAAAAATGTGTAAAAGCAATTTTCTTGGCTATTAATTTTAATAGTTAGATACAAGAGGATATTGGTGCAATGTTCATAATTCTGGTTATTTACAGTCACTTGAGGGCTTTATCTGATTATAGTGCAGTAGTAACTTATTTAATTTTCTTACAATTCATAGATGTGTCATGCTGTACACAGGATGCAAGCTCAATTGGTTTTTCTCAGTTTTGTCAGCTTTCTGACATGACATGACCATTTACTTTTTCAGACGATGTTTTGTCACGTTTACCTCAGATGGCCTTTGAAATCCCATACCACAGAAGAGGTTTGATAGCATATACTTCTCATGACAGTCAAGTCAAGAGAAAATCTTGCGTAAATTATGAAATGAAGCTTTTCAGGACAAATGGGATCTGTAGTTAAGGCTCACGTGCGGTCTTGATCAGAGATTTTTGTGGCTGACTAGAGTCTTGCCAAAAGTTTCCCCTACTGGCAAGGGTACACAAGGTCGTTTTCCTCCATGTTGATAATCACACACGGAGCATGCAATCTGATTGGATGATGACGGTCTGTCTTGCAGACAGTAAAATTATTGAAGACAATAATCCTAATAATAATTATTATAAATCCTGTTGGGATGCAATAATCTTGTGTCGTGGAAAATTTTACTCAAGACTCTTATTTATTTTTTAAAAATAAAAATGAGGCCAAGTGGCCAAGTCTGGTATTCCAAGAATAAAAGGACCAAAAATTAAAGACTCTTAAAGTCATATTTAGATCATACAACCTTTCTAAAAGACTTCAACAAATTAGATGACTCATCTTAAAAGGTTCCGTTATAAAAGCTGAATCAGGGACAGTAACTCAGCCATGACGGAACATGATGTGTTAAAAAGTTGTGAGTATTGAGTATATAGTGAGTACAAGATTAACCGATTTGTCCCAATCAATAGAGCAGTCTGGCGAAACGTGGGAAGCCAATTTCAATCATGTTCAATCTAATAGGCTCTTTCACCAGTTTATTTGTCATTGATTACCGATCATCAACTTTGGCTGGATTTGGTTAACGATTAGATGAAAGTACATCAGTGTATTAGTCCATTAGAAACATCGGTTGTCTGTCTAATTGTCATTGTTTGTCCAGGAGAAAAGCTCTTTTTAAGTCTTTGATACTCAGCAGGATAGAGGAAGTTTTTCTAATAGTTTAATTAATATTCAGTCAGTCACGCTACCTTACCACAATCTGCTTACAAAGCAACTAACTTCAGCTTTCCATTAATGTTTCTATACCCTGGAATTTTATGGACCATTCTCATTTCTTTACTCTTCTGAAATTTACTTTGGTTTTCTTTGGTAGCAGGTTGAAAGGGTCACATGGAAAAAGCATCTTGTCTTTTAGGTGAACATTGAACTGAGGCAATGTAGAAATATAGGCTGTGCACATTGAAGATCTCACAAATTAGAAATTGAAAAAGAGGATAATGACACCATCCAATTTGCAATTTCCAGTCTTGCCCACGAACCCAATCAGTTGCAGAAAAGTAAGATCCAAATCTCCCTTTTTATTTCAGTGTAGATTATTGTTACCCTAAAGGATCTGGTTAACTTTTTTTTCCCTGAAATATGTAGGACCATTCAAGAGTTTAAGATTTACCACAGCTGTTATAAATGTTATGAGAAAATATTACTGGGATTGAAAAGTTGAAACATGTTAGTGAACTTCTTAATGACTGATAACTAGATTTCAACCATAAAAACTGGTAATATATTATGGATTGGTGCCAAAATCATTGAACACTAATACTGACGTTACTTCTAAACTAAAAAAGGGATTTAATAATGTGATGCTTATAATCAATATCAGAATCATTAATGCCGCCATTTTTTGGATAGGTGATGAAACTGCATAGAAAATGAAATGAATGGTGCAGCTTATTTCAGACTTTATATCATAAATGTGTGTGGCAAAAATTTTGCATTTATACATTTGTTCAATAGCAAATTCATAGCAACTGCTAAACCTTGATAAACTATTGTTCCTTGTATTAATAAATGAAATAAATAACTTGGTATTGATCTATATCTAATCAAAATAATCCAGCTTGAATCTTCCTTTCAGGCAATTCAAATTGACAAAATAAATCTATAGCATTCAGACAAACCAATACTTTTATATAGAATAGAGGTTCCTGTTATTCTACGGAAACAATCAACCAGTTAAAAGCGGCAGTATTGACTAATGTCCAGTGTAGGTAAAAATACAATAGAGATTAGCGTGAGCACTCTCTCGTTTGTCATAAAAACACAATTTCCTTATTGGAGTCACATTCTAGATGGAATAGAAAAACCAATATGGCTCTATCATATTAAGTTCCTGCTTTTCCTCAGAGACAAAGCCTGTCACTATGAAAACTGTCTAGTTGGGATTAGTTACTAAAAGTACTCTCTTGCTTTTTAATGTAATCCAATATTAGTCACTTTGTTAAAATGAATATTATTTAAGGATGAACAATATGATTGTCTCAGTATGAGATGTAGAAACCTTTTACTAGATATTGGCATCCATCATGCCTTTACAAAGGAGTAACCTTAATAATAATTTGATGAATTAATGTCAGAAATATTCTGTTCCCATTGTGAATTGGAAATCTTTTTTGCAAGGTTTTCTATCTTGTACCTTTGAGTTGCCAGAAAATAATTATCACTGAAACCATTATCAAGAAAAAGTCATATGCAATGGCTCATGTCGAAGTTTAAGTTAGATCTGTCCTCAATATTTTTATTTATGAACTTTGGTTTTGAAATCTGTCTGGGATAGCTCATTGAAGATACTCAGACAAGGACAACAAAATTTGATCCAGGAAGACACAGTGCCAGAGGACATCTATAACTATGACATCGGAATCTGCATGTGACAGTATTTTGTTGTAGTTGTAATTGAAGTAATGATAACCAACTGTGTTTTACATAGATCAAATAACTAGGACATGGGAGACTTTCTGAACTTTTTTTTTTTATATTTCACTTTCAGAACTTGAGGAAAGATCCCTCCATTCATATATTAATACAGTATGTCTGAATAGGTCAGTGGTAATTGGTGTCAATCAATCAATTGTACCTGGTATCTATATCAGTTTGTTTGGATAGCTCAATTGTACCTATTTCAGTTGGTCTGAAAAGTTCTACCTCGGTTGTTGAGATATCACATATGGAATGAATTCCAACAACAAAAACCAATACCATTAACAGACACTAGAGTAGCATTTTTAAAAGGGACACTTATTCCTTTCATGAATAGATCAATGGTATATCTATTTCAGTTTGTTTGTGAATAATTGGTATTAAGGTGAGATAACAGGTGTTATTAATGAAGATATAAAATATATTAAACTATTCCATTAACAGACACAAGAGTGACATTTAGATTTATAAAAATTTCCCTGATTAATCATAATCAATAAATCAATATTCTAAAACAATGATTATTATCTGTTCATCCAGAAAAGTCTTTTATCTGCTTTCTATAAAGGATACCTTTTATTCTAATGAGTGAAATGACAAATGGACTGCAACTTAGATTTTAAACTAAATGTGCCAAAGTGTTCGCAAAAGTGGACAGAAATAAATGGACCATAATCATATGACACAGAAAGGAAAATTGGCATCTAGAATCCCAAACCACAATGACAGCAATTGGTAAAGATTATGATTATCCATTCTTAACAATAATGCTCTCTTAGTCATCAGTTTGATAAGGTGATAAAAAGTCACTTATATCCGTAAGCTATATAATGCTGAGATAAGGTTATTGTCAGAAGTCACTAGTACCCATCCAGAATTACCATTGCCTATCTGCATCATTAACCAGATATTATTCCATTAGACTTTACTTTTGAAATGAAATGATTTGAAGTCTGTATTGATATCCCCCATCTAATTCTAATTTGTCAGGGAAGAAGAACCAAGTAAGAAAGCCAATAACCTACCCAGACGTGAATAATGATTACTTCTGCAAACTTACCATTGAGAATGTCCAAATATGGTATAAATGTTTCACATAAGCTATGATCATCTTGCCGAATAAAAGCTCAGTAATTGAACCACCCAGACAAATTTTTCTCACAAACAAAATTATATCTGTCCAAAACTGATGCCAATTTCAAATCTACACCTTACCTCCCAGCAATTTGTGCTGGTATTATGAATTCCTGAAACCCCTCTAGCAATTTATGTCTACAGACTCAAATAATTTGTCTGTTGCTACAAGAATTTTGTTGCCAGAAGGGAAGGTTAAATAAGAAGCAATAAGTAAAGGAAACACTAATCAAGGTTAAAAACTTGCAGGATGAGAGATCAGATCAGTTAAAAAGAATCAGCCTTATTACAAATGAATTTTAAAAGGTGATCATATTCTATTAATAATCATATTCCTGATCAAATTCAACACATTAATTCAAAACACATGTAGAACAACTCAACTTGTTTTAAACTTCAGTAAAAGAGAATTACAAAATTTGAAACAAAGAAGAGACTAATTTAGTTCGAAAGTATTAAAAGAAGATTTGAAAGGTATTTTTGTAAGTTGAAACGAGTTCCTGTTTGAAAGAGATATGCTAATTAACACTTTGACTGTCGGAAGTCTAAATAAATAATGGTAAAGATGTAAAAATTGTTGATATTATTTAAACCCTAGACAATGAAATAGAGACTTCACAGTTTCTAGAGAGGTTGAAATAGAGAGGATTCTGATAGCTTGCAGGTTTTCTATGATACATATAAAACTCTATGTTGGAAGGATGGAATGGTAATAGAAGCAGCCCTCTGAGAACTAGAATAAAAGTAAACTTGTAGTTCTACATACAGTGTAAAATAATAAACATTGATAGACCATAGAGGATTGCTCACTTTTCTTGTGTTTTACATGTTGACTCGGGTTCCACTAGGGAAATATCTGTTTTCAACATTGTTAATATATTGTTAGGAAAATTTACATATATTTACAGCATGGGGCTTTTAAAACAGGACGAATGTACAAGATATAACATAACTTTCCTAATACTATTTTGATGGTAAAATGCTGATGACGAAAAAAAAAATCCGGATCTTGAGGCATTTCACAAGGAATAATGAATGTCAATTAGTCAACACAAGAATTATTTAAAATTATATTATTATATATATATATATATATAATATAATAATTGTAATTGTAAAATGAATTGGTGATATAATTCAATAAGAATTATCAACATCATTACAAATACTAGAATCAAAAGATCAAATAATCTTTACTTCTTTCATAATCTCAAGATGACGGTGGTTAAAAAAGATAAAGATAAATAAAAAATATACATTTCAGTTTTACATCCTACACATATTGATACATGGATTGATATTGATACATCAAATATTCTATTCTTTCCAATCCAACAGAATTGATATAGAATTTTCATTGATCCTTATCTGGAAAAAGTCTGCTGTAATGCCAATAGCAATTCCATAACAATATTGAATGTATATATAATATATTATTGGTATGGAGTGAGATAGATCATATGACAGAGTGAATTTATTAATTCTTTATAATATATATTAGATTAGACTTTCTATTATCCTAGCACACCACATAATCATTCTTTCTTCCTCCCCAGGAAATCATTCCCACTTTCTAATGAAACTTTGTCTGATTTGAAAATAGAAATATTATTTTGGTAGACAAAATGAGATTAAATTGGTATGTAATGTGAGATTTTTTTTTTATCGATAACCGAAAATAAATGATCTATTATTGGAATATTGCAGGTTCATTGCTAAAATGAAACAAATTCAGAAGTCACAAATTTCCACATTTTGCTAGCCAGTTAGGACGTGCTATACCTTAGAAAACACCTGATACCACTTTGTGACATGGTGCAGAAAAATAAGACCTTAAAAAACCATTTCTTTCAATAAACTCACTTAGTTAATGAAGTGATATTGTTTAATGGTTATCATGGGAGCTCAGTTTCAGATTTATGAGTTTTTTTTAGGTAAAGGTGGGCTGAATCTTTTAAGATTCCTAAAGTCTTAATGACTTCCATTAAAAAACAAAGGAATAATTTATGGACTTGTTTCAAAGTGCACTTAATCTTCCATTTCTGGAACATCTGCCTATGATTTCTGGACCTATTTAGCTTAAAACAATTAACTACTAGACATTTTGGGATTTTTGAAATATTATTTCTGAATTGACCGTCTTGTATACATGATTAAGAGTTCATCAACTTGAGACAAAAACATTATGTATCTTACCTTTCTTTTGTTATCTGAAGCTCACTTTAATCTTTTTCACATGAAAACTACACAGTCTTTTAGTCATCTTGAGCCTAAAAAAGATAGAAGACAGAATAGAGTTAATGGCTAGTGTCTCAGACAGGATTAGTTAGATTGTCTTGCCTTCAATTAATGATCTCTTCAAATAATTGTCCTTTAAACAGATAGTTTCCAGAATAGTTAAGATTCTAAGCATGTCATGGTATCAGTCCAGCAGTCTGATATTACTTTAGAGAACAAAGCATACATGGTAAGAACCTAGACCCATTTAATAGATAAATAATCTGGTTATGCCAGAATTTTTTCCAAATGTATGTTACAATAATAAATGTAAGAACTTTAGAACCTTTGTATCCAAATCATATTGGTAGTTAAGTAAAATAAGTAAAATATGTCCCTTGACTTTCTGTACTGTTACCAGATCGATAGTAACAAGACAAAAAAAGCACATGGTGACTTTTGTTGTAACTTCTCTTATAGAATTTCTATTTGATCATTATGTAAAATTACCCATATTTAATGTTACTTTGAGTTAACTGAAAACATGAAGTGTTACTTCAGGCCAATTTATGTTTTCAAAAACTCAATGAAGTCCTACTGAGCTGTTAAAAATTTTAATAGGAAGCCTCACTGTGTGGAAGCCAATGTTTTTAATAACTAAATTATAAAAGACTGAAGGCTATTACACCCCCTTCAAATATCAGTCTTGTGTATGAAAATCGAATTGGAACTATCTCAATGAATTACGTCATTAATTTCAGACATTTGAGTTTCTGCAGAGTTCTGTTGAATTTGAACAATGCGGGTTCCAAAGACCTTTAGAATGCATGTCTATTTGATCAAGTGTTCCTTTGTCTTAAAGAGTGTCAATGAAAAAGGTTAAAAAAAACATGCTGGAATCTGTTAAAAGAACAATTATTTTGTGACAGCAACCATGGTTAAGTGCTGATTTACACTTTTACCAGAAATAACTTGTTAAATACAACTATTTTGGTTTCATGAGATCTTAAAAGCTTTGTCTAAATTGGAAATATTTATATTATTTCATGGTTGCAACATAACAAGCATGAGGTCATGATTATTTCATTCATTTCATGAATAGTTCTGGAATGCTTTTTCATTCTACTGGCTTCAGTTGATTCAAAATTGTGTCCAGAAAAGTAGGATGTAAAACTCCTTTCATTTCATTTCAATATTGTGTCAACAATGTATGGTGGTGAAATAAATAAGCAGCGTAAGTGTGGCCCAAATTTGGTCAGGGATATGGAGAAAATGATGATAATAATTGTTTTGGTGTATTGAATATGATCTAATAGAGAAAACAGCAAGAGATCTATATATTTGAAATATTAGTTATTCAAGCAAAGATAAATACTATTAGATTACTGCTTGAATAGAATCTAATTAAAATATCCCATTTACTTCATGCTAAACAAACACATTTAGGCGTCAAACATTAGAGAGAAAACTAAGAGTATTTAGTCATTTGATTCAGGATATTTCCACAATATTTGTATTAAATTACCAGAGGGAGATGTAATAGTCGGCTCAATTCAATCACATCCCACCAATCTAAACTAATTTCAGCCTATAATAATATTAGTATTTCACCCATCAATAAAGTGCATTAACTTATTCATTAGTTTAAATTATAAAAAATATCACAAGTCAACATTAGTTTGGTATTGAATAATATTATCGTTAGATATTTGATATAAGATAATGTATAGATCGAAAATACGACACAATGACTGTAATTGGCTCCAAATGACAAAACTTTGCTCTTCTGAACAAAATGTTAATCAGTACACCAACAAGAAAATTCAAAACACACTTAAGTAGACAATTCCAACAAATTTCTGAATATTCAATTCCGGTCCAGACAAATTGCTGAATTTAAAATTCTGTTGTTAAAAAGCTAGTCATTACAGAAATTTTGTAGGTATATCTTACAAACATGGAATTTCCTTATTCATACATGGTTTTTCACATCCTTTATAATATTTTCAGTCTAGCAAAGTACTCAATTTTAAAGTAGAAAACAGCAAAATGAAATAAGAACTTTTTCTGTATACTTTGTGCAGGGTTGATTTATTATATGGACATATATTGCTTCCAATGTAGAATCAAGTTTAAAAGAGAAATATCCACACCTTGATAAAGAGCTTTTTATCATGTCGAGCTCCAATAAACTAGGTATAAAAAAAAGTACATGTATACAAATGTCATCCAAATTAGTACAGGAAACTTCAAGATGCTTAAGGATTTCTTTTAAAAGCGTGTAGTATGTACAGAAGAAATGGATGAGGTTCACTGGTAAAATGATTACTACTCATGGGGGAATCAACCTTTTTGGGTACAATCAAACGAGGAGGATCTTCATTTTATCAAAAGAGTATAATAATCCTCTATTATATATCATGAATATACTGCTGAGAACAATTACAATGTCAGTTGAATCCAATGTGGGAGGACCTAAATGCATCTCGGGCAGTCAAGTTGAACCATGACATATGAGGAAAAACAAAATATCCAGAACCAACAGCAACTTAATGACATACAATATAAATATTATAAAAATAATATTGTTTAGTTTGATTTGAGATTTTATTAAGAGTTTATATCCTGTGTTTTTACAGTATCAAACTGATTCTAATTCATTTTTCAAGCTGATTTCTCAACCTTCACAATCTATAGAACAATATTTATGTTGTAAAATTGTCTAGAAGAGTTAAAGGGTAATGTTAGTGGTCTGAGTCCAATATAAACCAACAGAAACCAATCAGGATGAAATATGGTTGATTGATACAATTAGATGTCTCATCAATAACCTGATTCTAACATCATCCTATTCATCCCAGAGTTTATCATTCCTGTTTTTATTATCATACTCAATAATGTACATTTCCATTACAAAAACCATAAAATGTCGTAAGGATCTACAACTATATACAAATATACCCTGATCTTTACATAGGACATGATTTATAATGTAATAACTAGAAGAAACTGTTCAAGACATTGATTATAGAGTGATATAGACAGCAATATGATATATCTTACAGTAAATTTTAAGGACAATTAAGAATCATATCTGAGCGTCTTATGGCTTTTTAGTCCGTGGACCGTTGCTAGTGTTGCATAGTATTCTCATCTTTCTGAAACTTCTATCATATCTCTGTAGGATTTGTTGTGCTGTCAGTCATATTTTGTCAAACCTATTAAAAGTTTTATTTGTTTCTGGTAAATCAGATGTTTTTTTTCCAATTTTCCAAGTACACTCTAACAATATTTCGCTCCACTGTGAAATTCCAATTGAAAATACCCTGCTACTAGGTTGATTGTCTTCTGAACAAACTAGCCTGAGACTTTGAGTTTTATGTCGTTTAATGAAATTTTAATGGATTTCCAGACAGAATGTTATAACTTTTTAATAATTCATCCAAGTTTGGGTTAAAATTAAATTGTACTTTAATTCAGTGATTTGTTTGCTTTTAAACTCCTCATTGATAAATCTAGTTGTTGAATGAATGAATGAAAGAGCTTTAAGAGAACAAGGTTATTTCGAAAGTTGCAAAAATCTTTTACTAAAGGGCTACTAAAAAATTCATGTGTTGATATGTCAATCTGGAATATCCTTTGTTCCAAAATTGTCATTGTCTATATCCAAATTCTGAAGAACTGCCGACCGTGTTTCCTGGCAGTTTTTTGATGAATTTGATTAATATTCAAGCCTAGAGCATTATCAGTACCACATCAGTTATCCTGGTATCTTTATTCCTGTTTCTATTCCGGTCAGAATGCCATTAGTTTATTATAAATCCCAATATTGACAGTCTTAATTAAACAAGGGTCATATTATATCTGTTATATACTGCTAGAATATAAATATACTCGCCAACAATATTAATGGATATTTTTAATGGAATTGTTCGTTAGGTTTGTTATAGATAATAAATATGATAGGACCTACACATGACAATTGTTTTACAATAAATCAAGGTGATCTATTCACATTATTGGACCTCGTTTTCGTCCTTTTCAGCCAGATTTTGGTTGTCTTGAGGTTAGTTTTATGATAAAAATATTACCAAGATGGGCAATTCACAATATCAAATGATGCTTTCAAAATGTACAAGCAAGGTTTAGAAAAAATGGGGTAACTCTGGGAAATACATACATAACCTATAATATAACCTAGATTGACAATTTATAATGTTGGATTATTTACTTCAGTATTCAATAATGTTCTTTTCTTCAATAAATATTGTTTCTGGTGTTTTCTGGTGCAACAGACTGTGCACGTTAAAGATCCCTCAGGCTAAGGCTGCTGTCCGGGCAAAATTGTCCTCATTGCATGCTGCATGTCGTTACCCGTCATCATTAGCCCACATGGTGCAGAAAAGTAGGACGTAAAACTCCATTTATTTCATTTTATTTCATTTCATAAAAATTTGTCCTTTAAGTTACACTTCAGACTTGGGCAACTTCATGATAGATACTTGTTCTTGTGCTAACATTGTCCATAGTGACTCAGAATGTAAGCATTTTGTTTTAATAAATTTTGTAGTTTTGACTTGTTTAAAAGTCTGAATTATTGTAGCTGTGACAATTTTATCTGTCTGGTTTGACAATACTTGTTGATTTTATCATATATCTGCTTCATTCCACCACTTCTATTTCATCACTACACACTTGAATTGACGATTTCACAACTTCCACTCTTCAATACTCAGACAATTGTAATAAAATTTGGAGAGAAAAATTGGACTGTAATTTGACAGGAGAGAAGATTATGAAAGTAAATCCAATACTTGACCCTGGGTAATTGGTAGAGAAATATAATTACAGCATGTAAGATATTCTGTTATTTACAGACAATTCACAGAAAACAAGTTCAGCCCATTTAACTTGTCAGATTTTTTTTAAACAGTGACAAGTATCTCTACACAAGGAATATAAGTATTCAATTGATTTTTTCTTTATCAGTTTTTTTTTTTAGTGTCAGTCTCAATTGTTTTAGTATCAGTTTTCTGGTCTTATTTTTTAAGACAAATTTGTTAAAACTTAAAATAAAATACCTGGTTGAGCATTCTATCTGGAGTGTACCATTGTCGTTAGCATGTGTGTAGCTTGCTAGTTTGAGCACTCTGTCATGGTACGATGGTAACACATATTATGCGGTATCATCTGAGGTGGCTATATAGCCAAACCTCAACTCCAGTATCAGCACTGCACTACAGTTCTATTTTCGGTTGAACTTAAAATATGTTGATGTGAATAAATTGTATTCAATTCAATTTTGAATTGTTTTAGAAGACCCAAGATATTCTATTGTTTAGAACATGGTAACTTAAATATCAACTATATGGTAATCAAACTGCTGGAATGGCTTATTAAGAATTCGTCTTTCTTGTCGACCAACTTGTTGATCAACATGTGTTCAATGAATAAATTCCAGTAATTAAGTATCGTTAAAACAAATACTTGGTCATGAGTTTAAGGAAGTAAAGTTGCTGCCTCTTTAAAAAAAGACAGAAATAGCTCAGTTTATTTCGGATAAAAAACACTTGTTTGTGAAAGAGTTTTCATGTTGGTGTACAGGAAACTCCACTCTCTTGAAGACACTACATCTGGAATTCATGTTTAATTCAAAATGAGGCCAATTACCAAGGCGTTTTTGTCATCAGAATAATCAAGCTGTGAGCCAGTAAAGAATTTCTACCAGTCAAATTGTAATTGGCTTTCTGAAATGTTCAGGATTTGATGTTTTTTTGGTTGATTTATTGTCTGAATGTCTAGTGCTATGTCTGTAAGGGTCCTATAGGCTACAATTCAGTAATTTTTGCTTGACTAGTGTTTTTGATTAATTCAGCCTCCCTTCCCTAATCTTACAGAGACTCTTTAGAGACAAATACACGCCGAGAGGCTGTGTTGTAACTCTTCAAATAAAGAAATCACTTCCAGTCTAAAAGTGATTAGCTTTGAAAAAAAAATAAGCAATTAAACCCAGTTCCAGAATACGCCAAATTCTTTAATTAATATAATTGGTTGCCATGGCGAACAGTTTAAAATTTCTTCATTTTCTGTCGATTTTACCGATAATTTAATGCAAGAAGACATATTAATAGGTTTGTAAATTAAAATTTAACATGACAAGACATGAAAAATACCTTATACCACTTCTAACTTCTTACAAACACTTCAAACTTCACAACTAGTACTAGAATCTATATTTCTTTTTTCTCATGGACGTCTGCCAAGTGTATGTTTTTAAATTTAAATGATACAATTAAACTAATTCAAAAGTTTATATTTTAAAGGTATAAAGGAAGCAAGAAGTTATTGACATACCAGTGACACAATAATAACCATGCCTAACAATTAGGAATTTTGGATGAGTGGGAAAGTGAATTAAAAACGAGAATGTCACAAGAAGTGACATGGAGTTTCACATCCTACTTATCTGCACTTCATTAAGATAAAAAAAAAGACAGTATGCAGTGTGCGAAAAAGAAAATTTGTCCAGAAAATCTTCATTTGTAATATTTGATTCGAAATAGCATATAACATGCCCTCAGGCCCCTTCTGAAGGTCCAAACACTTGTTACCATATCAGAAACATCACTGCTACCAGATTAGTATAATCTCCAGACAATCAATTGGCAGTGGGTAGGTAATTGTTGGTGTCCATGGAAATTGTCCTTTAGTAGCACTTAATATGGATTCCTAGACAGTCATTACGCGATTAGTGTAGGTTAGTAAATGTGTTTGCCTCCTTAAGCACATAATTCTGAAAAAAAAGAATTTGACACCAAATAAATAGAACCTAGAGATATATTTATTAAATGTCTGTGACCTATTCTTTATGAAATACACGAGGCCTTAGGCACAATAAATAATTTTTTTCTCCAATTATACTAATATAAAGCAATTACATCCCAGACCCTATAGACTTCATTAAAGTGTGATTTATAAAAATCTTTCAAAGATACGTTATTGTTTGATGTGTGGTACATTTGAAACATGGGCTTTATTTAATATTTTTTGTCTTTTTGTTCAATTAAGTACAGTGAATTAAGGGCTGAACTTTCAATGGACACACTTATCCATATCTAATAAACATTCTTTATGAAAATGTATGCAAAATGTAATTTGTATAAGTAAATATTTTGAACTTTCCTTTTCTATTCTTCTGGCTAACCAACTAAGATCAAACGAATCATATTTTTGTAAAGATTCAAAGTTGTCGACACCTTCCCTTAAAACCAACCTTTCATTTATTTCATCCTGTTTGAAGATTATTGATATTCTGTATGATAAATACTAGAGATTAAATATAATAATATTTAAATGATATTCCGCTATTAGGTTTAAACAGATTATAATAGAGTAATGTGCCTTTTGGTGATAGTGATATGACATGAAGCGTAAAATTCTGATTAAGATTGCTGTAGGGTTTGTTATAAATATCAAAATGATGTTGTTTAGAGTGATCAAAAACTGATAAATAGAGTCGCTTTAGAACAAAAGATAGTGAAATGCACCATGCACATGAAAATTTGTGTATATTTTTTGTCATAAGTTGATTTTCAATATTTCATACCAATAGCATATTGAAGAGAGGGAACCAAAACAAACCTCAAGTTTTATCAATTTAGAAAATGGCATATTTATATCATAAAAATAGTTGCAACATAATGACAATTTAATCATTATTCAAATTATGTCTTAATGCCAAGTATAAACATTTAATCAAGTGTTTTCCATATTAATTTAAAAACTGGATGATCCCGAGTTACATGTATGAGTATTGTATTATATATATATGTATATATCTTTTAGCCAGATTAAAGTCCACATTAACACATCAGAATGATTATTTGCAAAAACCATGAAAGAGAAGCTGCAATCATAACCTAAATATGGCCCATAACTAACTCTGAATTTAAAGCTTAAAATGTTTTCAGCAAAAATAGAAATGTTTTGTAAATATCATACATCTGTATAATTGTGTATGGTCTAACCATAAATCTCACTGAGCATTGATTAAGAATGTTAATTAACCCCAGAGTATTTTTCATTTCCTTTTATTAATCCAATAAGATAACAGTGAGCACACGGTTTTCTACTTTAATCTGTCACATCCTGGACCAGTTGACAAGCTCTTGACCTGTTGAATTCCTCTACAGATCCCCACATATTGATATCTGTCCAATACTGACATTCTTTCAAGCCTTTCTACTGCTAATAGCAAGGTGCTCTAATCTGTCAATTTCAAGATAACAGAGTTAATTTATCAAATTGGAACAGTTAATGAAACTTGTTTATGACAGCTTTGATAACTATTCCTACAGTATTGAGTAGCAGATCCAGTGGAAGTTCTCTGAAATCAGCACAAGTGTTGCACAATATGTTCTTCTTGTACTTTACTCAACAATTCATCTGTAATAAAGGATTATCTGTCACTGTATTTTTCAGATGGTTGTACTTTTCTTCACAAAACACGTCTTTGAGCTTCAATAAAAGGATTCTTTATCAAATGAAACATTCTACCAAATCAGCAATGGCAAAAAGTTGCCTTTGGTCAATGCTGAAAAATGTTGCTTTTTAGACCTCAGAAAAGGATATCAGGCCTAGGAATCATAGAAGCAATTGACCACAATGACAAGTGCTTGAATCTGTCAACCTCCCCTTACAGATAAAATACTCCAAGTCAAGTGTCTACATTCTATAGTTAAGTTATGGCATTTGGATACATATACTATGTCTGATAAGCAAACAGGAAACTTTTTGTAATGATAGGAAACTATCAAATTACTCGGAGCAATTTCAGAGAAATTATACTGGATTTGACAGTGTTAGTAAGAACATCTGCATCACTGTCTGTAACCCAAAGATATTACTATCCCCATCATTTTGGAATATGGGAAAATTTGTTTGGTCAACATGTTTAAATGTTCTTACAAGACAAAATTATCTGAACATCTGCTTGGAGTCTAATCCTGAAGATTTAGGTGCTAATAAGTTACAAGACATTACAGAATTTGATACTAAAGGGAGAAATAAGGAATTAGCTGTTAATTAGCTATGAGTGCTGACCACTTTGGCATAAAGTCCTTGGTATTAACCATCAGCTTTGGTCAGTTAATCTTACAGATTTAAATGAACCAACCATGTGGGCAACATGTCCATTAAAATTTGTTTTTCTAATGTTATCTTAGGTTGACCATCTGTTTTTATGGAAGTTCTAAGATAGATAGCAATCCTTTTGGGGCATGTTGGACTCAAAACAACAATTACAATAGCAATCTATTCTAAAGATAACTTTTATTTGAAAAGAGCCTCTTAAAACTTGATTTGAATTGATTCACATTGAAAATTCCACAGAAAAGTCTTCTATCCATTTATAAACTGTTGGACATGATTATGGTTTTGATATCTGAAACGTCTCGACAGAATACACAAGTTATTGTCAGATTGCAATATTAATGAATAAGATGCTGTCAATGCATAGAAATTTTACTTGCTTGATAGTTTTTTTTATGTCAATTGATATTGATGGCTGGTGAAGTTTAGTCTGTGAATTTTATTTCAGATATGTCTGTTTCCTTGATGATCCACATGGCCAATGTTTTGTTGCATTTTCTTGATTCTTTCATGTGCATTTAATGGATTTTCTTTAGAAAGAGTTGGAAGCTTTGTAACTCTTTTCAATGACAAAGAAATCTGGTAAGAACTGTTAAGATATTAGAGGCTTAAACTCTAGTCTACTAAATACAATTTGAAATCTTCTAGCCTATTGTGGCTGGAGGCTTCACCACTGCTATCTGATAGATTAGTATACATATCCTAGAGACATAGCAATATATCTACAATATACCACCTGCTCTTAAACAGAATCTAAATCTAATACTCTAACCTCTATTTCACAAGAACAACTCAAAATATTAATCTGAAAAATGTACTTATCATTTTTTACTTTTGATGGATTGATATCTGGACTCTTTTTCCAATTTCTTGAGATTCAAATTTCAAAAGTATATCCTTCATCCTTCATTTCTATGTCTATGTTTAGGTTTGTCATTTCAAAACTTCTTCTCAAGAACCATTGTGTGGACGGATTTTATTAAAGATTTGATGGCTTTGGATAAATTTTATTTCTAATTTCAACATCTTTGGCTGTGACTTCATGCGCAAGCTCTTGATAATCCACAAGATTAAAGACCTCAGTTTGTCAGACTTTTGCCGTTTCTAAATGTTATCCCTAATTCGAATGTTGTCATACAGATTCAAAACAAAATAATACACATTGCAGAAATGAAGTTTTAAAATGACAAGTCAACCAATATCCCAAAGAAATCTTTTAGTATTAAATGTAAGTTCACTCAAAACTTCAATTTACAATTTAAACCTTTATTCTAAAACCTAATCTTTTCACTTTACATCAAAATGAGAAGCCTCAGACATGCTTTATTAAAAGATTATTGTTAATAAAACAGGGTACAAATTTGGTATCCTGAAATTGCTTTGGCATTACAGAGAAGTTGCATCTTAATTGGAATCAGTTTATTTTTGTAATAAGCAATTTACTTAATTATCTTTTAAATTTATTTCATGAATTGCACTTGTATTGTTAATTATGTACTTTAAATCTGTAGTTAAGATGGAATGTTTTTAATTTCGAAAGAATTACAATGTATCATTGAGACTACACTTCAATTTCTAAAGCTTAACATTTCAAATTTGATCAGCATCATCATGTGTCTACAAGAACCAAATCAAATATAGTCCCTTCAGAATTTTCAAACATTTATTAGTGTGAATATTACAGGAAACAAAGGCACTGTCCATTTTAGTTTTGAACTACATAGAAGCAGATATGCCAAAAATGAGCATTTCTTTCAAAATGTGTATTGTCTGGCTTTCTGTCTCCTGTCTTTATCCCACAAGAAAACCTTTGTTTTCAAATAAACTAGAGAGGTATATGATTTTCTCCCTTGAGAATGGTGTCCATTTAAGAAACATTCAGGTGCAATTGAAACATTTAAGTGCAATTTAAAAATCTAATAAAACTTTGCAGCTTGCAGTGACCTTTGCAGCTTGTACTTTCTCCAACATGGGCCACTCTATTATTACAGATACATGGTATAAATTCAATTGTTCACTTTTAAAAACTTTATACCCCATTTTGAGATTAAAAATGTAAATTTTGACTCTTGGCCTTTGATTTTGTTTCATCCTTGAAAATGTCAAATAAATAAAATGAAAGTTGTATTGAACTTTGGTGACACTAAAAAGAATGGAAATTCATCAAGAATCAAAGTTCAAACTTCCTTATACTGCTTTATGACACCTACTTCAAACAATAAAAATTTAAATTCAAAATAAAAGATATCCGACATTATTGGAGTGTAAACTCATTGAAAGAAAATAAAAATATGACAATAAAAATATTTGGGGCTGATATAAAGTTCTTTATTGACTTATAATTGATTTTCTATTCAAATCATAAGAAGATTATAGACTTGCTATGAACTTCAATAAAGAGAGGGGGAAATGTTTAGCCAGGCTTTCTATAGTAAAAATGACTGTTATTGCCCTACGCTGCCCTTTATAACTTCCGATATGCTATTGTCAAGGGATAAAGAATAAAAGTAACACAGTTTGAAATATTATGATTTGTAAAAGAAAAAGAGATTATATTTGAAAGAAAGTGAAAGAAAGTGAGTGTGACTTGAGTGGCTCTATTGATGGTTATATTAAGAAAATAAGATCTCTTTATTATTTAAAGAATTTAATAAACTGTGTTGAACATTATATTGAATATTGGTCAAATTAAACTACCTATAAGTGTGACATCTGTATTTCCTTTTTTCATTTAAAAAATAGATTATCTTTTTCAGTCATTAATCCTTAAAATTGTTTAATTTCTTTTCTGTAAGTTACTAATCCTTGCTATTTTGATTCTTGAGTATTCTTTGATCTTTGATATCATTGTCGGAATGTTTGCTATATTTTAATGCAATGTAATAACTGCCATGGAATTGTAAAGGTACTTTCTGTATATTTCACCATCAGAGAACAGCTGTAATTTTAAATTTGCACCATTGCAGTTACATACAGATTCCAGACCTTGTACCGACAAAGAGAATCGTAACTTTTAGTGTCCCTGATGAAAAAACGATGAAGGCTTCAATATAGATGTAATCCCACTAAAACATTAACCATTATTGGATCATCCCTTAATCTCCTTTGATCTGTTTTACGTGATATAAGACAACATGTTATCTATAAAACTGCTACTTCAGCAATAAAAGTGACATGGTATTGTAAGGATATTATAAAGCATTTTATGCAATCATTGACCTTAGAGTTACAAATCAAATGCTTAAACTTATTTATTTTATCTATCCATGAAATATAAACTAATGAAATGATATGATAGAATATGACGGAATAAAATGTTTTGTTCTGCTGTGGAAAGAAAAGTTTTTCTATAGATGTTAGACTTTTAAACAATGAAAATGATGCTGTCTTTGGCATCAATTCCAATAGAACATAGACACTTTAAGAAGCTGAGATTTGTCAGAAGGTAATAAAACTGTAGAATGTGTGATTCTGCTATTGTTAAAAGCAATGAATAAGATTCGTGGTAAATTATATCTGACATTTTCTGTTTTTTATCTGAATCAATATGGAAACCATTATTGGTTTCATTAAATGTGTAAAAACTGCATGTCTAGCAATAACTAAGACTAACTATTGGAAGTTTATTGATAGGCTAAGGTGTTATTTTCTCATTGAACGACTAGTCTCAATAAACTTATTGATAATGTACAGATCTACTTCAAATGGCACAAGTATTATTAAGTACATTGAAAAGGGTTCACTTTCTATAGTTTAAGCCAGCATGCCATGTGCATGGTATATTGAAAAGAAATAGCTTTGATTTTCCAGTGAAAAGGCCAGGTTCGATAATCTTTTGATAGGATCTATTGAGACTGTAACATGAAGTAGTGTATGTCTTGTAAAAGGAAAACTGTTGAATGCCTGAATGATTTTAATCTTGTTCCATATTATACTTGATAGTTTATGAAACTTTCTGATTTTTTCTATTATTAGGAACAATAAAGTGTCTTAAAGGGTATCTTCCATTTATATTCTTAATTGGAAATTATATCAGATGAAGAAAATAGAATTACTCTGTAGGCATCAATTTTATTTAGAAGCGGGTTTTTCCGTTGATATTGGCCTCTGACAAAATGTGAGAAGATCACATATGTATATGAATGTACTCAAATATTTTTCTTTTATTAAGTCCTGATCATTTCCATCCATATAAACTACCCGATTCAAATAGTTAATGATTATTTCACCATGTTGTAAATCTCTAACAAATTTTGACGATAGTCTTGCCATTGAATTGTGCAGAACAGACAGCAGTCTAGCCATTGCATTTAACAGAACATTCAGCAGTCTAGCCATTGAGTTGTGCAGAACAGACCGCTGTCTAGCTATTGAATTTAACAGAACATTCTGCAATCTTCCCATTGACTTTCACAACACATTCTTTAACCAATCTCTACTGTCAAACCTTATTAACTAGAATATAGTAACTAGTTAGGGGTATATCTAGTAAGATCATTTCTTGATAACAAGATTTGTTGGAATTCTCTGATAGTTCACAGGAAAGCCATGAAGTCTGAAAGTGGTAGCTAATTTTCAAGGAACTGGCATGGTTTATATCTCAACTAACTATATTAACACGGTAACTTGTATTAAACGTCTACTGGAAGCGTTCAAGCCTGATATTAAACTGTTCTCACATCAATAAGTTGATCAGTTTGTCTACAACATGTTACATTGTTAACAACTATCAATTTTTAGTTTTTATATTTCTATCTTCTCTATATGTCTTTACTTTAAATAAAAGTTTTCAAAAATTAAAAATTTGTCTGCATTAGTCATTCATGTCAATTGGAGTTTGAAAATGACTAACCATGTTTTGCACTTTGGGTTTCACCTTAAAAAAATTATCTGATTGTTGTCATATGTGATTATCATCCTTATTATAATTTATTTTCAGTTAATGTAAGACATTGTTTTCTACAGAACCTTGAAGAGTAAAGCATCATTATCTAATATGCTGACATGATATTATTGATATCATTGGATATATCAATACAAGTTGCAGGATACCAAGCATGATATTAAATGATTTCCTTCAGTTCATATCAGTAAAATAACATCATATATTACACTTCTACTTAATCCTTAATAACATTATTTATACCACAACAAATTACAACTACTCTTATTGAATCTTCTTCATCAGTTAGAATTATTGATAGCTGGAATTATTTTACTTCGATGATGAAATGCTCTAATCTAGTGTAAACTATAGAGTGAATGCCGGAACTCTGATGTTTACTTCATGAGGGTTGAGAGAGGACATCTTATTCAATCTTGAATGTGTAGAAGAAACAAGAGACCCAGGTGTGCTAGAGAGCCAGATATCTTAGGGTTCAACCTGGTACTTTTAGAACGTTAGCCCTTTACATGAGAAGCACTGTATGTAAGTCATAAAAGGTACCAAAATATTTTGAAAGATACGATGCAGTGTTTATGCAACTTTCTCAGTACACCTTAGGTCAACTGATATTTTGCTTTTCTGAGTTGCTAAAGCAGTATATGAAGGCCTTTAGAAGAATCTAGTAGGTTTTCAAAGGAATGTTTATGGCACTGGCAAGCCCCCACTTAAATGTTGAATTCCATTCTTGAAGTTATAAACAGATCTCCTCACATGTGAAGTAGCAATAATGTTTTAGATTTTCTTTAATTATTTATCTAGTTAAGTTTAATATTTCATAAATTGATAAATGTATATTAGATTTAATTGATATTTCCACAGACATGGAAAATAAACATTTACCTATCCGGTAATTAATGTTGGAAATAATTTGGAATTTTTACTGAAGGAATTTGTTATTAGCTTGAATTGACAGTTTGTAGTTAAGGTGACCAATTCAAGAAAACAAATCTGTTCTAAATCATTAGGAAGTTACAGTCATTGTAGATGTTGATGAATGAATTTATATTAAAAATTTAGCTTAGTAATCTTGTGCTCTTTTAAACTCTTTATTAAATATTAAGTGCATGTAAGACAATATGCCTTAAAATCCATAATGAATTTGTATCCTTAGAATCTTGACTTTTTGTCGTAAGTAACAAAGGGAGATTCAATGGCTTACCTTGTTTTCAACTGTCAAGATAGTCCACACTATATTAATCTGTAAAGGTAAATAAACTTCCAATTTAAAGATGTGGATTAACTTTCTGGTATATCCAGAAAAAATGAAAATAAAATCTTATATGTAGAGTCAATAATCCTTTAAAATGTAACCAAATAGTATGAACGACACTATATAATGTGTTTATCAATAATCCATATACAAGTAGAATAGACCTACTTAAACCAGTGTGTCCTCTGGCAAGTCTTCACATTCACTAGTAACTCACTGGAGTCAACTTAGCTTTTAATGCTCAACACAATCACAGTGATCGGAAACTCCTTCGATTTCACTATAGGAATTTATATTTTACAATACAAATTTGATTAGAGTACAAGTTTGTTCCTGAGTCCAAGAACACAAATTCTCTCTTTAAAGGTAAATTGATACCAAAATCCCAAAAAGCACTGTGCAAGCTAAGCGCAATACACTGTTATGTTAAAGCTTGTGAGCAAGCAGTGTCTACATGAGAGTAATCCCTTGAGAATCAGGCACCAAACTATCAGACAAGTCTACAAGAATTCCTATAAACTTTACTACAAATACTTTAACACACTGCCATGTGCCACAATATGTGTCTGTAGTGTCTGTCATGTCAGTTATTCCTCCCAGTCATTACTGTAGCCACACCCTATTGCAATCTGATTGGTGGAGATCTAGTCAATAGACAGCTACTTGAGAGTGTTATTAAGACAGTTAACACGTGCTATATTGTTGATGGATTCTATCAGCATTCAACTACCTGTATCAATTTATACCTCCTTTAACGATCCTACAAATCACCTTATTAAATACCTTATGGTCCATTTGGGGGGTCTTTGATTTAGGGATGTGAGTCATACTGTATGCTAAAGGAAGTGTTTTGATTCACATGCATTTTCTGAAATGTAATTAATTATGGAATTTTATACAAATTGAAAAAGAAATTTTCAGACACACTTTGGTTTTCTTGAAGTCATTCAAATGTCTTTTTGATTATAGTTTTTATTCTTGCAAAACAACAACAGTACAAAAAGAAGTTTTGTGTTTTGAGAACTAACGGAAGCTCTGTGGAAATCATTGGAATTTTGAATAAGTTATATTTCATCCACATCTCCTTCTATATGTTACGAATATTGCCTACTCTCAGAATGAAATGGATATAATTTGCTATGTAAATAGGCAGGCATTCTGAGGAGCATGTAATTCTGGCCCACCTTCTAGAAGTGCAAAGAAAGCTCCACTGCATATTCCTTCAAACCATCACCTTATCCCATTGTTGTTTGTATCAAGATGACTACAAAGAATAATTTCCCTTTCTAAAATAATATAGTTTTTTTTACCTAATGCAAAATATATCATCAATTGCCCTTTTCAGGTCTTTTTAAAAAATATTTTTAATCCCAAGTCCTTTGAATCAAGCCCCTGGTTTTAAAGAAATTGCAAATTACTGAATATGACATTTGAGGCAAGAACTGCTGACTTTTTTCCCGGATCCTTTAAAACATCCCACTGTTTTACTATTGGTACAGCACATACTTTATCTTAATATTATTATACAAAAAATAGATTTGAAATATATGAAACCAAATGTATACTGTACTTATTACTTAATGCCTGCCTATTTACTTATTCCTTGTGCCCTACATAACTTTCATATGTTGTTAGCCTAATTCTAATTAAGAATTTTTAATTAATGTACAATAAATGTCATGTCTGTGTAATTAATAATGATTAATTATGTAGGTCATGTCATGTCAGTATTTCTTCAGGCTCTTGTTAACTGGAACATGTTTAGGAAATCTTGGTTTATATAAGATTTGATCATGAACATAGCATAAATAACATGATTGACATAGCTTTTTGTGCAAATAAATAATCTTAGTTATCATATATTGTTTGAAGTTGTTTGTCAGACAAAGAAAGAATATTCTTGATTCTACAATTTCAGCCATAAGATTTTCCATGACATAATTGAAGGGTAATTGCATTTTTATTAGCTATATGAATGCTCTAAAATGATGTTTACAATCCAAGTAGTAGAGTCAGATGTACTGACAGCAATATCTGATGTAAATATGTGAGTGTAGTTAGAGAGGATTTTTTACATTTGAATTTCAGTCATGCTACAACTATTAATACCAATTTTGTTTGTAACCTTCATTTCCAGTTGCCTTCTTATTACATGTATTTGAATTTCAAAATTTTCAGATGTGGGAAAGAGTTGATAAGGGCAAAGAAAGGGTTTGCGAAACTCCCTGTATACATTTTGGATATTCTACATGAGACAGAAGTCATTATGAAATCAGTTTGCCCTGTGTCATAAGTTAGGCTTACCCATTATATCACATCATGTGCTTGAACAACTATATCCATATTAACATAGCAAGATTTATTAATAATAATTTAGATCTACTAGATTAGGGTTAATTCACAGATAATCTGAATCCTTTCTTGAATTAACACCATGGTAAAAATATCAATATTATTGGCTTATGGTATATAAGAAGTTAATGTCTGAATAATATAGCTTGAACCTTGTTTACTGTCAGTATATTCACGCCCCCTCCTTATAGCAAATATTACATTCGAAAGAATATGGATGTAGTCATTGGAAATGATCTATTGATTAAATATTCTAATATTTATTAACTTTCACTTCATTACTATGAATAAAATGAAATGTCACCCTATTCTGCTACTGATTGGCCGAATATACTATCAATTGTTTGCCTGGTCAGTCTCTTCAAATCAACTTTTTCTTTGCCCTCTCCTGAGCCTACATCACTGACAGGGGGGAAATCAGTATAGTCTAAATTTATTGTTTAATTGTGATGGACCACACCTCAATATCTATGTCTATAAATATTTTTTAAGTATTGTCAATTTGAACAAAGGTTTTCATAAAAAAAACACACACAGACTAATAAAAAACTGTGAAGCAGTGTGTAAGACTATAAGAGTTGTGTTTTATGACAGTGGAATAGTCATATATTCTGTTACAAATTGTCAAGTAGCTGAGTTTTAACAAATGATAACTTCCTCATTAGTAAGTCTGATTGTTACCAATAAGAATCCTATTTCTAACATATCAGGCAAGCTCTCATGATATGACTCCCTAACAAAAGATAGAGTGAAATTTACGAGAGGCTCAGATAATTTGCTTCTGCCATAAATCTAAAATCGTGGAAATAAAAACACTTTTCTCTTTGTTAGTAAAAAATTTAATCTTTTATATTGAAAATGAAATTATTCTGCAGCGCGACATTAAAAATTTAAGTGAGAAAAAAACTGAAACTCTAAACCAGGGTTGTTGCTGTAGAAATTTTTTAAAATCTTCTAGTCAGCTGTTAAAGTGCGGAAGATTTACACACACTGATGCTTGCTCCTTGTTTGTGGGAGTATGCATATATTTGCTTGACATATTTTGAAATATTTGTATGTAAGTCTAATAGAAGAGATAAAACTACAAGTTAAAATCAGAATTTGCTTTTAAAACAAATAACCAAATGAAGTTCATAAAACAAAGATTTCTCTCTCATTTAAGATACATGTAAAAAACGAAAATTCACTTCAGAGTGAATTGATATATCATTAGCCATTGGGACAGGACTCATTTAACAAATAAGCACATAGAATCAAAGATGGCACAATCAATCTTGCGTACATAATACCTTTTCTTTTAACTTCAGCGCATATTATTCAAAAAGTTTTTGCTTATAGAAAGTAAGGCAACTTCTCAGCTGATGAGGGGTTGAATATCGTATGTAAAGGCTTATATAATTGGGTTTTTTTTTTCTTTTATTCAATGTTTTTAGGGGGGCTGTTAATTGTACTTAACCTAATGAATATTTCCATTAATAATTTTTTCAGTTAAATAATTTTTTGAAAGAAAATAGAGTTTTTTGAGAATAATTATTCTTCATGTCAGACAAGAATTTCATAATTGTCATTAAAAATTTAAACGAAAATTCCCTCAGCTTCAAAAATGAATGTTATAAATGGGATTAAATGTTTAAGACCTTTCAAACCTTATGATGAACTAATGAAACTATGTAGACAAGTCCTGTTATACATTAATTGTCATACATTAAGCCCCTTTAGGTTTTACAGTTGTCCATCAATTCATAAGCTCAAGTTTGGTTTTTTATTGAATTTGTCATTATATAGCTGTCACATATTTTGTCATGGAAGAAGAGTATGCAGGAATCAATCTTCTGCTACTGTTCTATGTTAAAACTTATAAAAAACCTGATGCTATTCTTTGGATGAGTTGGTCAACTTTTTGAGAATCCATCTTTGTTTGAAATGCTGAAAAACAACATGTTACATGTTCAGTTTAATATATCTTTAATTGTTTTGACGGTATATTAGCTTTATCATTTAATCCTCAACCAAAAGGCAGAGTAAAAACATTTGTGAGAAGTATACAGCCTGGCCTTGAACCATAGAACAAGATGTTAACATGGTATGAACAACCAATCTGGTGGTGGTCTAAACATTAAAAGAGGCAAATCTCTCTTTCTTACAATGAACAAAACATATTTCTACATGTTCTCTACATTCTTAAACAGGTTCTAGATCAATCTGGAATGTTCTTTTCTGTTTTTACTTCAGTCATAAAAGCCTTATTTCATTTGTATGAAATAGATATTGTGTTTGTTTGACTTTAACTTGTAGTACCTTATGATTAGTATGTTGACAAAGGGTGCACATCCATCCATGGAAAGATATCTCATACAAACCAATGAGATCCAATGTTCTAATATTCTGGATAATTGAAGCTGAGCCCAAAGCATGCTTTGATTTTTATGCTTGTTCAAGTCATGGCAGCTCTGCTTAGCGAATACTGAATAACCACAATAACCAATAGTTGACAAACAGGAAGTTGGATTTTCAATCTGGAAAATGCTAAAAACAATGTAGCTGTTTCTAAACTTAGCTTTATCAGACTGTTTAAGGAAATATTTAGATGACTTTATAATTTGAATCTTAAAAAACATAATAAATAAATATTTTTAAATAATTGAAATTTGTCTTTCTTGCTGATAATGATTTTCTAATCAGACAAATTTCACTGACTGACTCTTGCTTAGAATCGTTGAAAAAAGGATCAGAGACTGAAATCGATTGTTCAAATTCAAATGCTGTATTATAGGCTACTTGTCACAGGTAGGTAGGTAGATGACAAGTTAACGTTCGCTTCCAGCAGATGCTGATATCGCAAACTAGGTAGTTGTTGGTAGTCGTAGTAGTTGGTAGTTGGATTGGATCAAATTGGATGATTCGATTATAGGCTACTTGTCACATCTCAACTACTAAATAAATACACAAACTAACTCAACTGGATAATCAAGATGTGCCTTGCAGCTTTTCTTATTCATTATTTGTCTTTTTCTTCCAGTTCAAATAAAATCACCAGAATAATTCCATTATTCTTACCAGGAAAACCAAACAAGTTGATTTCACTCCTGCAATATTTGCACTTTTCTTTAAAATTTTATCAGGAAATCTCAGATCCCTTTTCTTAAAAATTTGGAAGAGATAAAAAAAAAATTGGATTTTATAATAAACAATAAGTTGGACACAAAGTGATTGAATATATGATGAGAAATAGCTTAGCTTTTGACATTTTAAATAAGAAGAGGATGAGTTTAAAATTCAAATCTTTTCTGTGAATTGACCAGCAGTTTTCACCTGGTTGAGAGGTGCAGGTACACCTAGGACCTGTGAGACAGAGTAAATTAAAGATATGTTGAGTCAATGAAAGTTATTATTGTGTCAGTTTAAAACTAGATTTTAATTTGATGTGTCAACCCCCAGTCATTAAAGATAGGATTTGTTTGTTGATATCTAACACTGGAGGTAGAAAAGGTCATTATATTTTGTATTGAAGAAATGTAATGAAGCTTAACCAATGTGTGTCAACATTCATAATATTTAAATAGAAACAAGCTTATCATTTCTTGTACCATTAGATATTGCAGTACATGATTTTAGATACAAGACCAACAGTGTTTAGAACATTTCCAAACCAAAATGTCTGGCAAAAATATGAAACAACAGATCTGAATCTAATTCATTATTATCTTAGAAACATTATAATTATATAAAGTAGTCCTACAAAAGTGTTCTATTTTTGCCTTGGGGAACCTGATGTCATTCTGCAACCTAACTCAACTGAATTTAACCTATTAGTAAGATCCTTTTCTAGGAGTCCACATAGTGATTTAATAATGTTATTTATGCATTTGTATTTAATCCTTGAAAACTGAATTCCATGACATACAAAGGTGCTAAACATCGATTTAAAAGTAATAAACAGTGGCTATCTTTGGTTGAGTAATGTCCACTGAAGGGTGAAATATCACATCTCAGTGTTGAAATAATATATAGAAAATCAATTTGTATATAGTAATATAACAATAAGAGATGTGTACCTGTGTAATTGGTGTTGTATTAAACTCTATAATAGGTATATTGTGTAAAGGTGATGTGACACACATCTCTATTATTGTATGACACTTTCCTATACCTTGGTTACAGGTATCTATGTTCTCTAGAAGTAATCTAAGAAAAACTGGTATATGGTTAAAATGTTTGTTGAAATCAAAACTGTCTGCTGGATTATAGGTACATTATGATGTCATTTAAACCTATCTGGTTTCAGTAATATTGGGATGACCTAAAAAAAAAAAAAAAAAAAAAGTATGTGGATAGCAAAGTGATGTAGAACTTCATGTCTGAGATACTGCTTTCTGAAATTCTGTTTGGGTTTGATTCTGAATCTTTTCTGAATCAATGGCTGTGGTAATGGAAGAGAAAATTTTATATCAATTGATTCCAGCAATTCCATAAAAAGTGTGGATGCAAAAAACCAGTTTTTAGGATCTGCTTTCTTGGTGCTTAAGCTGCAGAAATGTTATATTCAATATGGCAATGTGTGCGTATCTCTAAATAAGATAAGTTTCGATAGTGAAAGTTTGCATCACTTGAAGATCTGCCAGTTCATATTGTCATAATCTTGTTTTCTATAGAATAAAGCTGTCATCCCCAGGCTTGTTAGTTTTTATTTACCAGCACGATGCCAATGCATATAAATGTCTTTTGTGCGGAAATCCTTTTTCAAGTTGCCGTAGGTTTTTGAAGAGAGAAACACATTTATATTAGATTAGGGACAATAAAACATGGTGTTTTGTAGGAGGCCACATCAGGAATCAGTAAATCTCATTTGAAAACCATTTCAAGTCACTAATGACTGTCATCAGGGACTATGGTTGTATCAATCCTGTGAAGAAAAATGATTTTTAAGTGTCAGTGGGATATTAGGAGGTATAAAAAATGCATGAACACAGAAACATCTCCTACCATATGTCAATTTAAAATGATAAATTCAGATCAAATTAGAAAAATCATTGTAAATTTATTGCTCTCGAAAGTTGTAAAAAACAGTTTATTTTACCTTTTTTCTTTGTCGTGTCTAGGTTTATGGTTTAAATTTGAAATAAAAATTTGATTAGCATCAGTATCTCTGAAGAACAGGAAGTACTATCTGATTATTGTAATGTAATTTGTTGAAACTTCGTATTTAATAATATTATGCAATCATTTGTGCGTACCATAATGATTTGTGCTATTGTGTAATGCTGGTGAACCAAAAAGATTTGGTCAACAGACAAAAGCCCATCCAGACATAAACAGTATGTCTCAGGCAGGGTATTAGATTTTCTAATGATTGGTTGGCAGGTATAGATTCTTCTCTAGTAAGCTGTTAGGCATTATTTCTAGAGAGTTCGTGTAGCAAATTGGTAGGTTTTATTTTTCTTAAGATCGCAAGCTTTTTTGATATTCAAAACCTTTAAACATTCAGTGGTCTTTTTACTTGTGATAGTATCTATACATTCACAAATAGCAAGTTGTTAGTGATAATCTTATTTTTTCAAGAGAACATGTTTCATATTGATTTGTATTACACCCACAGGCCATTATAAGGCATCCACAATATTGTAAATTAATTGGTAGCATGTTTGTCTCTCTCTGTCTGAGCCAAAACTTCATTAAATCAAAGAATTAATTTTAAATGCACTAGACCAGAAATATTAATATAATTTGCCAATGAACCAAATCTTGAGGGTTGGGTGGCAGAAGTTTCATTTAAACTTCTATTGGTTAATGAGCTACTCCTTTCATTTCTAGCTGTGAAATAAATATCTCAAGAAGTGACCAATACTTATTTCTTTAGGCTCTGTTCTTGTGAAATATCAGAATAAAATAGCAGATATGAAGGAACGCAGTGTCAGGTGAAATGCTGAAACAAGGATCACATAAAAACAATACATGCTCATACAGCAGTCAATAGCAACTGGCGTGATGATCAAATCTGTAGTGTCTTATCATTGTGAATTCATCAGGGATCTTATAATCATACCTAAATATACCAAATATAATTTATTATGTACAAAAATGTATATTCTTTCAGCACATATTTATGTATTAAAAGCGAGATACAAGTTTTTGAAACGTAGTTATAGTAATGAGCAATATTGAGCAGACTATAATTCTCTGTGGTGTTAATGTTAGATTTCTGCAGGCTCTGGTCATAGTATTGTGAAATATGGGAGATATAATTGGCACCATGTTGTTAGAGAAAGCAAGCTGGATCAAATTAACTTTATTACACTGTCTTCCTGACAATGTTGACATTGGGTCAAATATGGATTAAAAATAGCCCTGAGGCCAGCCGCGACATTCTCAAAATCTCTGGTGAAGCAAGTCAAAGATTATTCAAATTATGGAGGAAAAATTTCCTAATCAAATATTAGTCTTTGCAGTTTTCAATGCAGTTAATTTTGAAAAGATTGGAATAACCTCCTAAACATTGGCAGCTTGATTCTTTACATATTAATTATTGCACTAAAATTGTAGAGGAAATATTTTAAATATGCCCTCTTTGAAATCTGTTTACTTTTCTAGATTTTTCTATTTTTTTTAAGGACAAACAAATCTTGAGTTTTCAAAGACTTTCTGCTTTGAATACTAGGCTTTTTAAGGGTTTATTCAAATTTTTTTCAGAATTCAGATTTCTTTAGGACTATAGTTTGAAAATTTCGCTGACAATAACCTTTATTCTTCAAGTAAACATATTCAATAGCTGAAGAAGGTTTTTAAAGATTAAGATAAATCATTAAAAAAAATTATGATTAAGATTTTCTTTATTAATGCAAACTTCGCTAGTTTTGGTTTAGGTTTTCAATGTCAAAGAGTATCTTGTAAATGATCATGTTGTCTTTAGGTCAGGTTGTTCCCGATTCTGTTATTAATATGCCTGAAGTCATCTTGTTTCAACAACATGCTCAAAATAATTGGACAGAAACAGTATCAGAATATAATTAATTCTGCAGCTATATTTGTTTATGTGACATTGGGTCAGACCAGATCAGCAAGAAGACTATACATATAGGTTATTGATGATTCCACCATCCAAGAGTGTGGGTTTATTTTTTTTTCAATTCATCTCAAGTACTGAAAAAATGATACTGAATATGTTCTAGTTTTCAAGTATTGACTTATATTATTATCAGATCAAATATTAACTCTTATCAAAGAGAAAGATACATAGAATTTTTATATTTTACTGAGAAAAACTGATTCTACTTCAAATTAATCATCAACTTTTCAGACCCTTCTTTACTAGAACCTCCTTGGCATTGGCTCTAACGGTTCATGGTTTTTAGTTTTGTGGTTCAGTGAACTTTGTTGGAAAAGGGCAACCTGAATTTTGAATTTTACATCCATTTTTGTTCATCAGATTTGGCAAATAAAGAAAAAGGCAATATCGACTCTCAATGCATATTTTTCATGTACAGCCTGAAGCAATGGGATCCTCTTTTACGAAGAAACATTTCAAATGCCCAGGATTGCACCCTTAAGTTAACTGGAACCAAGATATGAACTAGTATGGGAGATATATGTCATCTTAATATGATAATGTATAAGTGCATGTATTTTTATCTATTACCTGCAGTTCCTTCTAAACTATGCAGACTTTTAATGAGAAGTTGAGTTGAAAGCCTGTTTATCAGAATTTCCATTTCTTCTTTCCACTTCCTGTCCCGAGGGTAAACTACTGACAAAGATCTTGATTAAAATGTTACCATAACATTGTTACTACAATAAGACACATCAGTTGATATTATCTACCTCTTTCTATTGTTAACCCATTGAGAACCGGAACTGTGAAATTTCTTCAAGGTTGATAGGCACTTTACATCAAATGGTAGAAAAACAGTGATAAGAACCAGAATGAAAAGTCGAACACTGTTTTATCACGAAATCATGATGGTAATCTGGAATCAACACCTCAAAGTTGGAATAAAAAGTGGAGTTTTCTGACCTTTATTTGACAGGTGAATAATATCTTATCAAACTATAGTACCGACTTGTCAAAATATGATAATAAGGGTTACTAAAAAGTCAACAATTTTGGCATTATCAAGAAGAACTAATTCCATACTTGTGATATAAACAGATTTCAGACAGGTATTCCATTAAACTATAGTGTAATTCAATTAACAACTGGTTGAACTGCCATGGTTTTGATAATCCCATACCTCTAAAGTTAGGAAGACAGAATTTCTCCACCACTATCTAGGTTTCTAAACAAAAAAGTACCCCCTCACCCCCCCCTTTAAAAAATGCATTTTAATTTCGAAGAAACTTACACAGCATACAAGTGCATAAATAGGGCAAAAGCTTCTGATGATAGTTAAATTAATTCCAAGGTACAGAAATTGATAATGATTTCATGGATGAGAAAATTAAACTAAAAGTGTTGAACCATTTAGAAAATTATGACACTCTTTTGGTTCAGATACTGCAACTTGAGATGTCAACTTAACTGCACTTCTATAGAGAATGTATCTAGGTTCTGTATTATAGTATAAGCCATCTGGTTTTAATGTTCATTATATACCACACATTTCTATCAATATTATCAAGCATGTCTATTTCAACAGAAAATAATTATTTTCAAAATCAAGAGGTTTGACCTGGAATTTAACGAGTAACATTTGTCTTAGATTAGAGAAATTCATTAAGTTAATTGTATTTTGATGTTAGACCAGCAAACAGTTTGTGAAAAATCTCGAATCTACTGATACAAAATAACATTTAAAACGCTGGGTGTTGATAAAGAGTAAATATTTACCAGCTGAGTTTAAAGTATATTAATGTAAACAATATTATATTATGTAATTATACTGTAAAAGGTTTTCTATGTTCAATATTCAATAGAAAATATACTATTTCTGATACTGGTGAAACAATTATTGCACTTTTTCTCGGAACATGTTACTTCACAGCTGCAGTTAAATGAATTAACAAAAGGTAATACCAGACTTTTGAACACTATGTATGTGTTAAACAGCCTGCATTGTGATGGTTAAATTTCATATTATCAGCAGAACTAAACTGCATTTTAATGATCTTCTGCTGATACAAATGATTGTATTATATGTTTTGTTCAAATAAAGTCTTCAGCTCTACAGGAGAGGAATATGTGTTGTGCTTATTGAACTAGCATAGGAGTAAATATTGACTTTTAAGTGCAGCTACTGCAGTTATGTAGGACATTTAGAGCAATATTTCTTTCAATTATTATCATTGACTGTCCTGTTACATTTCTTGAATTATACACTTGTTACTGCTTCCTATAAATGGGATGTGTAGCCATTCAATACAGCTATAAATTAAAAATGGCTGAATCCACCCACTGTTCTTGCTAAGTTTCTCTTGTTTCACATTATATGGTTTTGCCCTCCATTTCTAAATTATTTGAAGAAGTATTAATGACAGTGTCAATGCACTGCTATAAAATAGTTCTATTTTATTTGACCTATTCCATTGTTGCCTGTAATTAGAGGTAATGAGTCCCTGGTGCCAATAAACAGTTGATCTTGAAGAAATATGTTTTTCTTAGTATTTCTCTAATTCTATTATTTTAGTAAATGTAGTATAATTATAGTCATTTATTAGTAAGGTACCAGAAGGTCAAACAGCAACTAAATTAACATGTTTTTATCCTCTACTAGCTACTAACTGTGACTAATCAATGTAACAAAACATGTTTATTATGTCTAAAAAATTCCAGATGATGAAAATAGGTCAATCCTTTTAAGTCTGAAGTCATCATCCACCAAGCAAGTATCATAAGCTTTGGAGACTCCAAAAGTACATTCCAATATTCTTGCATTTATAAATGTTCATCAATTGTAATTCTTGATTGGTGTTTCAGATTGATGTAATTCTTATCCATTCTCCTTCATCCTTTTAAAAGAAAACTGATGGTGATGGATTAAAAAACCCATAAATATAGATCTGTATGAAAGTTGTAAATGGTTTTGGAAAAATAATGAACTCCATTCTCAGTACAATCCATCACAAAAGATCTGATGATCTACCAAAATAAGACCACACTTCAGACAATGAAAGGTATTACAGTAAGCAATGGATCATAAAACTCCAATACATTTCATTTACTAGTCAACAGTGAAGTGGCATGCCATTTTTAAATGTGCCGTAAATGGTGTTGAAGAATGCATCAGATCAACAGTTAACTTCATTACCATGATATTATATGATGAATCACTGAATATCTCAATCTCTGATCATCCAGTGACCTTTTGTCAATTCTGGTGCCAAGATTTTCTGCTTGATCAACCAGCATTTTACATTGATAATGATTGAACTGTAGTGAACATAAATTGATGAGTTTTTTCTATTTTCTTTTTTCTGCCTGATTTAAGATTTTGTGGTTTATTTCCAGAATGACAGAGTAAAAGACAGAACTCAGACTCCATTGGAAGTGTTTTCTGCCATAAACTAAACTACAATGTTCATCTGAGTCATTAATTCATATTAACCATGATTGTTACTGGGTTCTTGATTTTTCCTCAGAAATATTGTGTGTACCAGATTGGAGCACAAAGTTACATCGATAAAAAAATCAAATAAATATAGGACTACATAACTATAATAAAAACACTGCTTTGTATTGAAAATTTCTCAAATTTTTGCCTAAGATTTGAAAATAATGAAGAATAGGGCTCCCCCAAGTCTATGCTCTCATTTTCAAATAGGGCTACCCCTAGTTTTATGCTCTCATTTCCAGTTGATGGTTGTAGAGGAATAGGGCTCCTCATTGTCTATGCTCTCATTTTCAGAGGATGGTTGTGCAGTATTAGGGCTGCCCCTAGTCTATGCTCTCATTTCCAGTTGATGGTTGTGCAGTATTATGGCTGCCCCTAGTCTATGTTATCATGTTCAGTTGGTGGTTATAGAGGAATAGGGCTCCCCCTAGTCTATGCTCTAATTTTCAATTGATGGTTGTAGAGGAATAAGGCTTCCGCTAGTCTATGCTCTCATTTTCAGAGGATGGTTGTGCAGTATTAGGGCTGCCCCTAGTCCATGCTCTCATTTTCAAATAGGGCTACCCCTAGTTTTATGCTCTCATTTCCAGTTGATGGTTGTAGAGGAATAGGGCTCCTCATTGTCTATGCTCTCATTTTCAGAGGATGGTTGTGCAGTATTAGGGCTGCCCCTAGTCTATGCTCTCATTTCCAGTTGATGGTTGTGCAGTATTATGGCTGCCCCTAGTCTATGTTATCATGTTCAGTTGGTGGTTATAGAGGAATAGGGCTCCCCCTAGTCTATGCTCTCATTTTCAATTGATGGTTGTAGAGGAATAAGGCTTCCGCTAGTCTATGCTCTCATTTTCAGAGGATGGTTGTGCAGTATTAGGGCTGCCCCTAGTCCATGCTCTCATTTTCAAATAGGGCTACCCCTAGTTTTATGCTCTCATTTCCAGTTGATGGTTGTAGAGGAATAGGGCTCCTCATTGTCTATGCTCTCATTTTCAGAGGATGGTTGTGCAGTATTAGGGCTGCCCCTAGTCTATGCTCTCATTTCCAGTTGATGGTTGTGCAGTATTATGGCTGCCCCTAGTCTATGCTATCATGTTCAGTTGGTGGTTATAGAGGAATAGGGCGCCCCCTAGTCTATGCTCTCATTTTCAATTGATGGATGTAGAGGAATAAGGCTTCCGCTAGTCTATGCTCTCATTTTCAGAGGATGGTTGTGCAGTATTAGGGCTGCCCCTAGTCCATGCTCTCATTTTCAGAGGATGGTTGTGCAGTATTAGGGCTGCCCCTAGTTTATGCTCTCATTTTTAGAGTATGGTTGTGGAATAATAACGCTCCCCTAGTCTATGCTCTCATTTTCAGTTGATGGTTGTGATTTGTTTCTTGTTTAATTTTTAAATTAACTTAATTACTGAAAATATAAACTGTAGACCACACATATTTACTAGCATTGCTTGTATGTACATGTATATCTACGTAGTCTATGTGTTTTAATTATTCTAACTATTCTGATGAGATAAATTGAAAATTACAGGAGAAGAAGTAATAACTGAGGCCATATGACAGTTAATGTTTGCCCTTTTAATTATTAGAAAATAGTAGGACCTAAACTCAACATTAATGCTATTTCAAAGGAAGCCTGCAGGTCTTTCTGCCATTTTTTCTCACACCCAATCAATGTTTTGACTTGTCATTCTACACTGTTATTTGTAGCAGAATTTCTGTCTAAATCATTTACAGTTAACAGCTGCATTGTCTACCATTAGTTTCAAACTTGTTGCATTTATTTTTCGCTAAACTACAATTGATTGTTATCTTCGTGTCTGCTTCTTGTACTTGCCAACTTAGATTCCTGACATTACGGCTTAAAACTTAGAATTCAAGATTTTAGAAATTGTTTTTACAAATGAGTGACTGTGCTGCCTCAAGAATTCAAAGTAATTTGACATTTCAGTTTGAAAGTCAACAAGTGCATGCATATAGAATTCCTTGGAAGTAGATTTGAATATTTAATTCTTGTCATGGTCATTATATTAAATTTATGATTGAAGATTTATCAGATTGAATGGACAAGAAAAATTGTTACTATTAAAGAAATGTCTTGTAACTTGGTCTGAAATACATTTCTTAAATTGACTTTAGTAGCTATGTGGACTCCCTGAAACATTCAACTGCTTTAACCCAAGGACTTGACAATCGTTAATATGATCCAAACTTTTTTGACCTACATAGTCATTCTCTAAATGAAAAAAAGCATTTAAGACTGTTAACTAACTAATCCATTTCACATTGGTTTGGTAAGTAATATATATACTGTCAAACTGTATAAAATTATCCTTATTTTCATGTAAATGAAAAAATTGGAATTTGTCAAAAAGAAAACCAAGCATCAAGATGAAAACCTAAAGGTGTTAATTTTCAGCTAATAACGCCACCATTGAGTGTTTAATATGTATCTGTAATCTGTACAGTTGATGATATATTTATTTGGTTAAGGTTTTTATTTTACACTTCCACTTTCAACATCAATTAAGAGAGTTAATGTCTTTACCACCATGCTTCATACTGTGAAAATACAGTCATCAGGAAACTAGCTTCATTTTTTATACATACAGATTTCTTTTAGGATTGTTTTCTACACAAGTATATAACATAATTCACAATTTTCACAGAATTTTCTCTTAGATTTTGTTTGTTTAAATAACTATCTTACATTCTTATGAGTTTTTCATTGTCTTCTGTTTTAAAATGAGGTTTACATATTGTTTGGTAGTTTTCTTTTGATAATCTTCAATCAGCTATGATTATTATCCAAACCTTTGGATGGTTATGTTAAAAATCCATACAGTTACATCAAATGCAATGAAACTAATTTTTGGTACCTAAACTGTAAATGAATTGTGGAACAAGATATAAAATGTCCTAGACCACCTTCCTTAACCATGCAGTAACAGTCAGAAGATAAAAGAAGACCTGTATACTTATAAAATGGGCAATTAAATCTTCTTTTGAGTACAGAACTATAAACTTTAATGATAATGTTCCAGTCAGTATGGTCTACCATGTTTTTGGTGCAGATACTGAAGTTTGGGTTAATAGATACATCAAATTAGAATTAGTTTCACTTTCAGGTTATTTGAATCTTTTCAATGTAATGAATTTATATGAATTTTGATTTGGCATCTTCTTATGCTGCTAAATTCACACCAAAGATGGACTTCTTTTGGGAAAAAGAATGTAATACAGGACAAAACATTCAATGAAAAAAACCAACGACCATGAAGCGTAATCTGGTTAAGCATGAAAAATCAACAAGACAACAGAGAAAACCATTTTCTTTTAATCATGAGTACTCAACTTCTAAAAAAAACACTGCACCTGGAGATCTGGAGCAACACTTCAAAAAATGTGGTATTTATTTTAAAAGTGACTGAAGTCAAACAGTTTTTAATTTTGATCTATAATTGGTAAAGAATTCAGATATTCCCATATTTTTTATGAGTACAGGAAGTGGAATAATGATTTAAGCAGAGGCGGTGCAGATGGTAATGCAGACATGTTATTGGTTATAAATATATAAAGCTACAGGATATCCTCTTTAATTACTTTCATTATAAACACGTTTTTACCTAATGTCTTTTAAAATACACTGTTATTCTAGGGGAAGTCATTGGGCATTGCTTATCCCTTCATGATTTCAGCATGTTGTATCAAATAAAGTTATTTTAGGTGGTTAACTTTCATTATTAATAGAATATGTCTTTATACCGATTTCATTTTTATTTTGATCGGAAGTGTTGCTGAGGTGAGAAAGGGCTATCTTGGAAGACACAAAGATAGATCAGTGTCCACTGAAAATGGACGTTGTTATCACAGTGCGAACAAGCAGAGAATTATTATATGTTATCTATTGTGATAAAAGATTCACATTTTTAATAAATAGCATATTGCCTATCTAATGGTCTATTGCAATGCTTTGAAGGAATATTTTGCTTTTAATAAAAAAAACCATAATTCTAAACTATGTGTGATCTATTGGAAAGAAATCCATAGTCGTATGACATGCTGTATAACAAGGATAAGTCTGTTCACATTTCTTTCTCAACTGTACCAGATATATCAAATCATCTATCAATTAAAAAGTCCATGCATCATGTTATCTGGTTATAAGTAAACAGTGTAGCTGCTTAGAATTGAAAAACTTAAAATCAAAAAATATTTAAATATTGGATGCATCACTGATGAAACTTAATATAATTTTTCTTATATCTATGGCATCTGCATCATTTGGTTCTCAAACATCATCATTAAATTTCATGCTAAATTATCCTTTAATTCCTGTCAACTTTGACCAATTATGAAATTAATTAAGTTGTCTCTTTAATGGATGTTATTAATCACTCTACTACCAAAAAATACATGTTTTCAAAACATCTGAGAGTTGAAAATGCATGTGGAACCATTTTCAGGCAAGTATAGTTCCTATGATAGTTCAGTTCACAAGCTAGAATCATCAAGTTCGTTCCTGCTAAATTGTCCGTGAATTCTTACATCAAAAGGAGACTGTAAAGTATTTAAAAAGCCATCAATCAGCTGAGAAAGATGCAGAAGAATTTTACCAGTAAGAATCTTGTTTGTACTGATATTACATACAGATCATGCAGTTTACACATGCTTTTATTATGGATGATTGAGTTACATTGTCTTAATACCAGAACACTGTTTTCAGCATCAGTTCAAAATATGATTATGCCTCTTAAAGATTTTTTCTATTCATAGAAGTTTGAATTCTTACGTTAGTGTCTGAACAAATTGATATCTACTTATCTTTCTACAAATTTTTTATATCTTCAAAATATACTTGAATTTTACAGATGAAATATTACAAGTAAATGTATAATATCTGTAATATGTGATGTTTCACTATTGGTGAAGTAGTGGTTTTTTTAATTATTCATCCAATTTTTTCTTGCATATTTATAAAGTAGAAATAGATATGGAAAATTCAGCAAATTTGTTGAATTGTTGAAAATAATCCCACATTATTTCAATTTTATGTTTACCACTAAATAGATTTACCCTTTGCTTTAAGTATTTTGTAATTTTGTATTTATGCTTATTCCTAATTCAGATTAGAAAGCCAGATCGTATGAACTTATTAACCAGCTATGATTACGTGTAATATGTCAAATGTTTTACCAATTTTCCACCCCATTAGAAGTTCAGATGTGGAATTTAACATAAATACTTCTCAAATGATTCTTTACAAGATTCGTGGAAAAGGAATTTCTTTGATTCCCTATTTTTATGATGTTAAGAGATTCCTCAATTTTTCTTTAATTTAGAAATTTTAATTACTTTCTTGATTTACTCGTACAGAAAGGGAATATCCAAAATCTTTAAAATCATATGTGGTTCATACTTGTTAATCAATCAAAGAAAGAGTTGCAGTGGAAGTTTATATTTTATTCATATCTTGCTTATTCTTATTAATTTCCTATTATTTGAAAAATTGAACAGGAGTTTGTAATAATATGATTGACTTTGCACCTTAAAAAAAAGAAATCAATTTAAATGACCAAAGCCAGAAAGGATTTAACAGAATTTAACACCAGTAGTTTGAATGATTTTGTGCCACATTTCAGAAGAAAAATGGTGAGGAGTGCCAAAACCTCAGAAAAAATGATTAAGAAATGACTACTATAAATACCAGAATGGTAATGAAGTGAATGAAAATAAAGTTTGGGGTATAACTTGAGCCAAATAATGTTAAATACTACACAACGATAAATTAGTGTAGAAGAAAGTTATAAATAATATACACAACTTCAATTCTTGACCAATGCCAGAATTATCAAGTATTTTGGCAAGGCCAAACTTCCCAATGAGGTAGTACTTTCACATGCACATTTTGTCAATGACAGATTTAATCATGGGAAAATGTAGCCTGTGAATACCAAAGATACCAGAATATTCAAGAATTTAGATCTACATGTATTATATATTTAACAAGACAGGATATAAAATTAATACCACATTCTTCAGAATAAAAACATACATTTATTATGTAGTTAATAGGGCACTGAAAGGAAATCACATATTATGTATTTAATAGAGCAGTTCAAGAGCTTCTCCAAAATTAAGACATACATTTATTATATATTTAACAGGGCTTCTCCAGAATTAAGATCTACATGTACCATGCATTTAACAAGAAAAGTTTATAGAATTGGTTCCCGATTCTCAACAGAATTAATATCTACATGTATCATGCATTTAACAAGACAGGTTTATAGAATTGGTTGCAGATTCTCTCTAGAATTAAGATATGATATATATTCTGTACCTAAAAGACAAAGTTTTTAAATCAGTTTATTTAGATAAGATGTCAACTCAAGTATGTTGTTAATGGTTTTTAAAGTGCTGATCTATTTCCTCTGTTTATACTACACTAATGGAAGGCTAATTAGATTTTCACCTTTTACAAAAACACTCCACAAACGTGTAGTTGGTGGCACCCATTTCCCTAAGTGGTTCCTTTTAAATGGACAGTCAAATTATGATAAATCAAGCTTAAAAAAATGAAAGACTTTGAGAAACAAAAGCTATCTTCCTGAAGCTGTTGTTTGTCTTTGGAGGTTGAGGATTTATGATCTCTGTCATTTATACAGATAAAATGTGCTGTAAGCTGCTCGTTACTAAGATCCATTGTCAGCTGGGAATAAAAAATGTAACTTACATCCTGTATGGTTCTATAAGGAATGAGAGGAAATAGCTACTACATAATAATTCAAGGATGAGAAAAAACGACAAATATGGGCAAATTATTACCAATTCTACTAGTTTTAAAAATATCCCTTTGAATTTAAAAATGAAAAGTTGACAGACTACCCAAATAGCTAAGAATTTTAAGAACTAAAGCAACAAATATCAAAATATGTAATAAAAAAATATTTTAAATGTACTCATAATTGTGCTGAAAGATTATAAATGTTTTATCTTTTTATTTTAATTACCCATATCTTCAGTTTGATATATATGATGTTTATTGAAATGACCAACTGTCTTCTCCATATTTTATGTATAAAATTTCAGATAAAAGATAATTATAAATTCTTAACTCAAGTACAATCAGATATTATATGGTGCTCTCAATCAAATCTTTTACATACAGAGTCAAATTATCTTAAAACCTTGTAAATACTTAGAGGCAAAAAGACCTTGGCAAGCATATTTCAATATCTTTAATTTACCTGATGTCATTCTGCGACTTGGTTGTCACCTTGACATCCCTTGAGCATAGACCACATAGCTAATATTTTTTATTTGATATATTTATTGGCACACATTGTGTTGCTGTCAATCTGATGATCTTAATGTGTTCTCTGAGATCAGGAAAAAATTTACATGGTATTTTAAAAAGTGTTGATTTGTAAGTTATAGATATTCCATAATAATTTCACATTTTGATACAAACAAGAAAAAAAAATTTGAAGAAATTTAAAAGATAAATGCACAATTTCATATAATTTTAGATAATTCAAAAGTTATAAAAAGTTGATTTCACAATATTTATTATTAGAGTAGGAGTCATTTCTACTTGAGGTTTTTTTTAACTGAAAGAAAAGTTGTCGTCTTTTAAAGATATATAAATTGATATCCGTTATAACAGATGTAAAAACAGAAGATAAACAATATTTTACATCCTTATTTCTCTTCACCCAATTAACTTCTCTTGTTTTTACAAATTTATTTCTGACTTTAAGATGGATTGCTCTTAACAGACAACGGCAAAAACTAGCAGAAAAAATCAGTTCTCAAGACAAGGCTTCCAGCTGTTTTCTCATTTTTCTTCATCCCACTTCACTTCTGCATTCTACATGAAATAATTCAAATTACAAATTTATCAATTTTCCTCATAAATTATAAGTCTTCAGAACCATGTATTTTGTTTGAAGAAAGATTATTAATCTAAATTCACAATTGAATGTTGTTGAAAATTTTAAAAATATATTAAAGTAATATTGCTGTAGCCTAATTTTAATTTCACTTGACTTGGTATAGCCTTTAAATTAGATGGAAATAAAGTCAAGTTTATGGGATATGATGAAAGTTTGTATATTAATCTAATGAGCAATTCTTTCAATTGCCTAAGAACAAGAGTGATATTTTCCAGAATGATATTAATTTTTTTAAATTTTATACAGATTAACGTTGAAACTTCCTCTTCTCTTATTATTAACATGTTGTTGACAAGCAAAACACAAGAAAATTTGACCCTCAATGGCAGAAATTTGTTTTAATTCATTTTCAGAAATATTCTTGTTGTCTGCATCATGTCTTTGTCAATTTAAAATCCTTTTTAACCACCATTATTCTAATAAGATGCACAAGCTATTTAATTTCTGACAATTCAGAACCAATGTCTCAAGAAAAGACAACACAGATACATAAATTACTGCTAAAAGATGGTTCATAGGTTTATCATACATCAGCCCATTTTATTTCATTCTATATTTTTATGCTGCTATCTTCACTCAACATGTACTGGTAATGGTGAATACAGTATCAGTTGTTTAGAAATGGCCATTCCTTGCTGTTCATTTCTATACGCCCACATGGAAATGTGAAAGTATATTGCCGTTAGTCCGCATCACGCTTCGGCCATATTGAATCCAGAAAGAGGCTCATAACGCAAACAAACGATGGTAAATGCTTGACGTCTTCAAATCCTCCATTTTCAATCCCACTAGCTCAAAACTAATCATGTTTTATATTATTAAAATCGGAGTTGATTAAGCTATTTAATGATACTTTCAGATGGATTTTACCTCCATACATTTCTAAGAAATGGCAGTTTTAATCCCTTTTCTCGCTGTTGATTAGATGTTTAGAAACGTCACATAGGATATTCCTTCATATGACATCGCCATCTTTTCAATGGATGACGTTATTTGACTTATGAACCTCACTTTCCGTGTTTCTAAAACGAGGCGTGGATAAGGTCCATTGGGGCTGCAGTTGAGGCTGATTTTGATGAAAATTGGTATGTATGTATATATTGATGAAATCTCTGTCAAGTTTGAATTTAGTAACAATGGGATGAAAAGTTTCAGAGTTATTGCCCTTGACTTAGTTATAAATGCATCAAATTTGACTTGTAGGCAAGATGAAGGCTAAAATTTTTATCTGAATCTTTGTATGCAATATAATGAGATGTGGTCAGTTCAAATTTGGTAACAATAGGAAGAAGTTTTAAAGTTATTGCCCTTGACTTAGTCAACAGGTCAAATTAGCTTTTAGGCACAATAGAGACTACAATTTTTATCTTAATGAAACTCTTGGTATGCATGTATATATTTATGATGACTTGGTCAATTTCGAAATTGGTAATAATCAGTTGAACAGTTTCAGAGTTGTGGCCTTTGACTCAGTAAATACAGGTGAAGTTTGGCTTGTAGATACAATTGAGGTTACAGTTATTGTCCTAGAAAAAATGCTTCAAGTTTGGTTTGTTGGCTACAGTTTTTATCCGATCTTGATGAAACTTGGTATGCATGTATATATTGATAGCCTACTGGTAAAGTTCAAAATTGGTAATAATCTGATAAATGAGTTATTGTGTGTATATCAATGAGACCTTGTTCGTTTTTTAATTTGATGAACTGCTTTTGAGATTGACTTATAAATAATTTAAAGATTATTTGAATATTCATTATTAAGCTACTAAAGACTATCATTTCTGTCAGCTAGTAGTGAGGGTATTTTTACAAATTTCAGTCTTTATCAAGTTGTATTGTTGTGAATTTTTTTTTTTCATGGCAAAACAAGATATGGCCTCAACTTAAGAATTATCATGCATAATCAAAATAAACTTAATCCTATTAAAAATCTGTTGATTTTTTAAGTGTAAATTTGATACAACTAAATGATATAAAGTGTTGAAGTCCAGTGAATAAATCAGATTAATCACTGAGCAGGCTTATTTCTACTTGAACTTTCAATACAGAGAAACTGTCCACTTACAGACCAATAACCGTCCATTTAGCACAAACTTTGGTCACTTGAGCCATACTTAGGGATTTGTAGTGTTACAGAGTATCAATTAGCCATATACAAGGTGCTGACGTGTTGGAAACATCAGAAGACTGAATGTGATTTAGATGGTTTATATCAGTCTTCCCAGATGTATTGTTAAGGTTGATTAGATTTCATTCATTTCCATTGCTTCATTAATACTGTGTGTTGTATTTACTGACATGGAAAGTCTACTTGTCAGTTTCCTTCTGGAATGTCTTAGATTTCTCCAAAATTTGAAATGTAATAAAATGTCCTTAATATAACAATTTTGAAAGTCTTACACACTCAAGACCAGGTCCAAGTTAAAACTTTTAGAAGCAGAAAATGTTCTAATCAAGAATTTTAAAATTGGTTCATGTTCATTAGAAAGATTGGCTTGCTGCTTCTGTTCTATCTGATAATAAGTAATAAAGACAAGTGGACTGTCCAGTGGTTGTATGTTTGTCCTTAATTTCTCTATTGTCAGGTCAGAACAGGTTAATAGAACATTTTTTTTACTTTCCACATTGCCAATGTCAGAACACATGACACCATTATAAAGATCTGTTGGTTGTCATACTTCGGCCTTCTATAATAATACTATGAAGATGATGAAAAAAGGAAAAAAGGCAAGCTTTTCATGAATATCACCCACATTCCCAGGATCTTGTCAACCTGTATGGCTTCATTTCTTTCAAGAATTACTATACCTATTCAGTGATGGGTTGAATGAAATAATGACCATCTAAGAAGCTACAGACCTCTGAAAAGCATGAGTCAGATTTTGATCAAAAGGTCACATTAGAACATGTAATTTATTCAATAGATTCAGATGACAATTTTTCCATTAGCATCTTGTAAGATCATCCAAACTCAATGCCTAAACAAGTCAGGCAATTAAGACCTAACCTTATACTGACCTTCTGGCTTTCTCAAATGTACAATTGCTTTCACTGGACAATGGATGTCTTGATATTGTCACACCAGTGACCAGCACCCAGAATTAGCTGGCAACATTAAAATAGATTGATTGAATAAATTGTGTATGTTATTGAGACAGGCTTGAGTAAATGTTGTTGAAATTTCTAATAATTAATTTATCGAGATAAAGTTGAGGACTGTCCACCTGAGGCTTATTCCACCATCAAATTGGTCTAGACTGTCAGAACAATGCCATAATTTCCTCTGGCATCTCGTTGCATTGTTATTACATCTTCCTGTATATAATTCAGTCTGAAATATCTTGATAAAATTATCTACAATTTGATTTCTATTTGTTATTTTTGAATAGATATAGTACAGGTTTCCAAAGAAAGGAAATGTAAAAGGGATTGTTGAAGGCTTAAACTATTTTTTAGCTTCTCCTTTTCACTCTAACCCAAAATCATGCATATGTTGCATTTAATTGAACACACTTTACCTTGCCTTGTCAAAATGGGTGGAGACATGAGTATAAAAAAATTTGAAAATATTTTGCTAAGACATGTTGGAGAAACAAGGACAAGAATAAAATCAGTTCTATGTTGAATTATGGAAGAAAGGATTTTTCCATGCATTATAGTAGATCATAATATTTTCTTCAGAAAAGATCACAGCAAAAACCATAACAAGTAATTCGTGATTAGTTTTCATATCTCTGAAATTTTATGATTTTATTCCACATATAACATATTCTATTTCCATTATAACTGTGAATGAACCATGAATATGTGATTCACAATGCCCCAAAACATAGCATATCTGGCCAATTTTGACACAAATAGATGTTGATTGTTGTTGCATGCTACAAGATTGTTGTGTTTAAGTCTGTCAAACCGATTTCGACCATTTCATTTTCCACAGAATTCCAGTGTAAATATTCCTGATAATTTGCCTCTAGAGACTCTTGGAACCATCAGAATAATTTGTTATAAAAACTTGACTATGTCTTTAACGGTTATATTCATTCTCCATTAGATTTATTAATTCTGTTTGTTTAAATCTAGTTCAATCTGTTGTGACATTTTTTTTTAATGACAATTTTTTTTATTGTGACATTATTTTTATAATGACCTTTTTTTTCATATAACTACCAGGAAGATACAAAGATTATACATGACAATAAACAGAAAAACTGTTCATTCCAATAACAAATAAATTCATTTATATTACCTTTTACTCTCAATGTCAAATGGAAGCAATAGCAGACACTGTTTAGTGGAAAGAAATCTGAATGCATTTAAGGGATCTGGTCATTCCTTTTATAGGCTTTTTATCAGATATTTCAAATATCCATAGCTTTTTTCAGAATTAAAATTTGATGTTTGGTTGGTTGGAAATAAACACACATAAGTTAAAAGGACAAGTTTTCAAGTTTGAAATTCTCTTTAGCAAACATACCATTGTCATCATCTGCATCATTAATTGATAGGGATTGTTTAATCATTACATACAGCGCTGGTATTAGAAAAACAAATAATGAATCAAAAGGTTATACCAATGCTAAGTGAAATGTAATGTAATATGTAAAGGAATATACCAAAAGCAATGTATGATATATAGGAATGAATCATTAATAATACATCATGTTATCCAAATATTTTATATTGAAGGGGAGAAATCAAAAGGTTCAGACAAATATTGGACAAGTCAGTTGCCAGAAAGATGAATATTGGTCTATGAAATATATCATTGTCTAAAGAATTGGCCTGTAGTCTCTATATTTGACATTCTCTTTCAACATGATATATTAGAATCTTTATTAATTTTACATGATCTGTTTGATTCTTACATGTTATATCGTAAGATATTAATTTTACATGATCTGTTTGATTCTTACATATAATACTGTTAGATATTAATTTTACATAATCTGTTTGATTCTTCCAAGTAAACTAATTATTTTATTATGACATTTGTCTCTTCTTCTTGAAGTTATTCCCAAGAAAGATTGTATGATTGCTTTCAGTTCTCCAAACATTACCTGAATGAAAATCAAATAGCACAAACTGTTATGATACTTTTCTACAATCATTATATTGCAGTATAGAAGTAACTTAGATAGATTAACAAGGAAATGGAAGGTTGAAATCCTTACTGCACCTGATTGGGCTTATGACGAAGTGCAACACCATGAACACATTATGCATTATAAAAAAAATCCACTTTGTCCATTATAGACGTCAACAAGGATGATCTGAAAAAAGTTGTCTGAATTAGAAAAAAAGGACTTCTTGTACTAAATGATATGCAATTGTTTAGATTCTCTGAGAACTGAAAGTGGATATAGAAGTAAGTGAATTGCATACTGCATCATGTGAACAATTTCATTTTACTTACAAAAACTATGTTTTTAACTTATTACATTTTCTTGATATTCTAGATATATGATGTCATATATCAATTCTTTTAATATATAAAATTTCACAAAGTCATAGAAATTTTTATATTACATGTATAACTCATGTACAGATCAATGACAGGCTATAAAGTGTGCATGTATATCTATTTTATTACTACTAGGAAAACTATGACAGATTCATTTATAGATTTCAGTATCAGAGAAAAACTTAATCTAATTTGCCAATTTTCTGTAAAATGCCAATAAGAAAAAGTTGTTGGCAGTAGATCAGTTGACAGTGTTGATGTCAGTTGCAAGAAAAATGGCACCTCGTTTGACACAAGATCAATGAATTGATACATAATTTAAATAAATGACTTACTAATGTCTTATTTATTGAGTTTGCCGGATAATTTTTAAGGATAATTATTCAAAATTACAATTTTTACCAAGATAATTGTCTTATTGTGAATTTTTTTTAACCGTATTATTCCAATTTGAAAAGCCCGAGTTAAGCTACCCCTACAATAGAGATGAGTCTCTGGGAATGAGTCATGGTTTCAGTGCTGATTTTCAAGTTTCATTTTGAATTTTATATTTTCTCTAACCATTACCTAGAAAATAGTATTACTAATGATCTTGGAGAATAAAAATAAACACAAGCCTTGTCGAAAAGAATTACCTTGTTACGTCAAAGTCAATACCATACAGACACTGGCTGTGACATCAAATGATTGACTGTTGCTTTGCGTTTGAGAACTTTCTTAAAACTAGCTCATTTTCTCCCTCAAAATAACATATTGGATCAAAGATTATTACTGAGATGCCAGATTTTCTATGGGTGATAAAAATAAAATGACCAAAAGTAAAGAAATGAAAAGTCAAGAGAATATTGTCCAGCCTGATACTTCTAGTGTAATGTTATGACTCACGGATGTTTTCTTTCTATTATGCATATTCCACACAATTAGTCTGAAATATTATAGAAGAGTTATGATCATGCTTTTATAATTTGTTCACGTCTACTTAAATGCTTTTAAGATATTCTTCATTGCCTTTAATTTGTGATTGGAGCTGATCTCAAGGTCAACTCTTTTTACAATTTTGTATTTTTTGTATCGTTGCATGGAAATGTTGTTTTATGGCGAAGAAACAACATAATAGAACAGAAAATTCAATAGCAGAACACTAGCTCTTAAAGATTTGCAAATTCTTCGTTTTCATAGAGAAATCATTACAAAACTTAAGTGCCTACCATTTGTGTATGTGTGAGGTATACAAAAAAGGGTCCAAATACTATTTCCTGCTTGACCACAGAATCTGATGTTAATCAGAGTAAAATTTGCCTAAATTTTATTTTCTATAATACCTTTTTTTTTCATATAAAAGATAAAAAAAGTGTTGAAAATTAAGGATTGCAGATAACATTTTCAGATCATCATGCAAATTATTATTAATGACCTGTAATATTATTAATGACCTGTAACCTTGACTAATAAACAGAACCTCCCACCCACCAAGTTTTATTATTGATAAATTACACCTTATTCAAATATCATGCATTTAACTTTTAACCAATGACCAAACACCTGCTGAGTCTATATTGAATATTAATTGTACACAAGGGCAATAAGCATGGCCTAGTTGATGAACCTTGCTTCAACCCTTACTGACCATATGGACTGCATTGTATTCAATTATAACTGGAACTACTGTACAATAGAGATGGTCCTCATTAGACTATTGAATTATTGGGACAAATTATTGTTAAATTCTAATGGAATTATATTTTCATTAAGGTTTATTCTGGGGACAATAGCCAATGTCCACTGGTCAAATTTGACTATGATTATTATCAGTAAAGACACAGGTTCTGTAATTATGAAATGAATAGAAGAAAAAAGTGAAAGAGAAATCTATCAATACAGTCAATCTGCAGACTGTCACTTTTTGAATTGTTGGTGATAAAAAATGGATAATTTTCCAGGCAATTAAACAAAATAAACAATTTGCTGATTACCAGTTTCCTATTGCTGGCTGGTATTGATTGTTCTACATCTTTTATTTACTATCTGAGTTATTATTTTTTCACCTGCAGGTCTGAGTGGACTGATTATGAACTGATTATGAATTTTGCTTCAATGATTTAATGATTGACAGGAGCACAGATATTAACATTCCTCAATAAATTATTTTCAATTCAATCAATTAATAAAATATTTTGTCAATTCAAGTAATAATATTTATCATGATGATAGTGACCCATGTCGACCTCAGCTACAGCATTCCAACCAGGAACAAGGGAGATAACTATGGCTATGTTTCAGTTTCTCAAATGGACTCACTTTACTAATTCATTTGCCATCTCTTCCCATGTTAAAACACGAAATTCAACCTTCTATAACTTTTTCCAGAAATCTCGTTGAAAGCTTTCCAATATGTCGAATGAAAGCCTGACCAATTCTCAATGTCTCCTAAAAAATTCATTATATGATGACCATGAAAATTTTGAGCTACTAAAATTGAAAGTAGACTACTACCGGTTATACTCATCCGCTAGAGTTTGGCACTTCACAAAACAACTATTTTTAGAATTAGCCTTCCGCCTTTAGGTCTCTCATCATCTCACCAAATCTGAAAGATAATGCAATTTCAGACATCAAATTCCAAATCTAGACCAAATTTTACCCAAAAATAGGCAGACAAAAACCCCAAAAGGGAGAGAGAAAGAAGATTTCTAAAAATAGCCTGGACTACATTCCTATACAATCATTTGCATAAAATGTTTTAGTGGAGTGAGTCCAAATGATAATAAGGCTACTTTAGAATTTTTAATTTTAATCTTCAAATTAGTTGAATTGAATTGACCTTTTAAATGTCAACAAAGCAGAACATGAAAAACTGTAAACTCTTGTCCCATAGTGCCCCTGTATTTCCAACCACTCTTACAACAAACGTAGTTTTAACACACTTTATGGACATGATCTTAATTTGGCTACATTCTGGTGAAAGCATCTGTTAACCTGTATAAAACTGATGTGAATCAATAGTGAGATAAGGTGACATTTCTTGTCCTTGACTGACATTAACAACTAGGGAAGTAGTGACAGTATTTCTGAGAATATGATTAATGATCTGTGATTTGTGTTGAATATAAAAATAAGATGTGTATAATACTGAAATATGTGTTAATAATAAGAAAATGATATTATTATAATAATAATCATGATGTCTAGATTATACTCATATCATCCTCTTACTATTACAAGCTTTATTCTGAAAATGTTGAAGTATTTTTGGTTTGACATTAACATTGTTAGAGAGAATGAAATTCTTATTAAGATTTACTATGTATGTAATCCATTAAATACTTTAAAGGGAAAAGATTTACTTTTTTATCACATTGACTATGTATAGTAGGGTAGCATCACTTATTTTACCTATCAATGCATATCCCCTCAGAATGGTTGACAAACCCAGTGGCATGCCCCACCTTCCTAGCGACACCTACTATAATACTTATCATAGTGTATCAAGTGTTACTAAGGTTTTAAGGAGACAGTCTTATAAAAGTTGATGAATTAGGTGAACCTTTCAATTGTATTTACCATGATAACTATTTTGTCCACAACAATTCAAATTCTTGTCAGTTTAGGATGTATGGCCCATGAGCTTAGGATATTTTCTCTTTGAATATCAGCAAGGAAAGAAACATGGTACCAATTATTTCCTGCAAATTCAGATGAAATGCCACTGATAGCCTTGGGATGGATTTAAATTATCGTTCAAATCTTCTTGAAATAATACAACTCGTTACAATTTACCCATCATGCCTGTAGCTTCCTGTTAATGACCATATTTTACTAAATAATGGTATAGATTTTGACATGAAGTTGTGGATATTTTTAGAATAATTATTTAAGATTATTGTACACTAATCCATCAAATTGGTTCCATCACAAACTGCTTGTGGACAATATACTGTCGCTTCAGGAACTCTGATAGAGAGCCATTTTTTAAATACAAAAAGATCAAAGACACTCATCTTTGATGTTGAATGTTAACTTTTGGCCTATAACTGGTGTAGAATAATTTGTTTTGTAGATGTATTGAATTCAATTATTTTTGAAATAAAATTTTACAAACATTACATCAATGGCATCAGTTGTGTTCTTTTCTGAGCAACTTGTTTTTTTTTACAATCAAAAAAAAACTGCCGGTCTGATTTGAGTAATAAGTTTCCAAGAGACCCAATCACAGAAAACCAAAAACAAAGTCTCATCAACTGCTCTGATTTGTCACATAGTTATCTCTGTATTTTGTTCTAGAAATAATCTTGCTTTGCGCCCCTTTACTGGTATTTTTTTAGAGAGTTGTCACTTTTTTTTATCAAATTGTTCATATTCAGCAGAGTCGATATCACACATGCATTTAACACTAACTTGCTAAAATCGGAAAATCTGATCAAGCTTTCATGGTTTTCCTGGTAAGAATAATGGAATTCTTCTGGTGATTTTATTTGAACTGGAAGAAAAAGACAAATAATGAATAAGAAGAGCTGTAAGGCACATCTTGATTATCCAGTTGAGTTAGTTTGTGTATTTATTTAGTAGTTGAGATGTGACAAGTAGCCTATAAAACAGCATTTGAATTTGAACAATCGATGAATTACAACTTTGAATCGATATTCTATTTTGACATTGCACTTTATAGATTATTTATCAGTTTTCTAAGGTGTAATTACTAAAAATAATTTTTCAACGTTTTGTTTTATTTAGAGCTTGTACAATATTTATTTTATTTGCTTGAATCTGTATCCTAGGTTTATTTCAGAATTTTGAATCAATTAACAGAAAAAATTCGTTGACCCACGGTATCTAAACAATCAAGAAAAATTGTTGTTTAAGCTGTCCAACACAGTCCTTGGTATAGATCCAGAATAATAGAAAATTCTAAACTTAATTAAGATGTAAATACAAACTCCCATTGTTATATCTACTTAGAATTCACATAGTTCATCTTACAGTTGTAAATCTGTCTGGTTTTATAGCTTCATCACACTTAGAATTCAGAGGTCATCTTTATTCTGGGACAGTCACCACTGTTTCTGATCTTTTTTTCTACCAAACGTTATCTCTAAGTATTAGAATTTCATATGGGGAAAGCACCTGGTTCTTCATTCAAAACAGAAGTGTAAGCAGAATATGACGTCTAGGAAAAGTTAGAAAAGGTCTACTTAAGCTTACCCAGGGCAAAGATTTTCTATCCGTAAGACTATTAATAAATTATAGTTGTAATTAAATAATATTTTAATGTACATATATTGATGTACTAAGGATATAACATACAATATATTTCCACTCTAGGCTTGGACTCTTGCAGCCGCTGCAACTGAAAAATGCCCATAAATAAAATAACTAATTAACTATCACAATAGATGCACATTTTCTGTTATCACAGGATTGTCACCAAGATTTATGAGTGTTTTCCTGTAGGGATAATGCCATAAATCATTCCACAAGTTTATCATAATAATATCGGAAACCTGGGGAAATATTGTCAATAAATTATGGATCTATGGTTTCCGGATGTTTATTGATTTCAAATTAAACTATGTCTGATTATAAATCATGTAAAATCAACATTTACATATTTTTTTTCTGAGTATATTTATGCTTTTCACCTTGAAATTGGCATGAATTTCATGAGATTTCTTAAACCAAAGGTTGGAGAGTCCATAAATAATTAGGTTATTTTGGTATCTTATCCGATTTCAGTTGTTAGTGTTGAAAATAACTATATCAGATATCAGTTCATAAGATTCTCATATCTTGCATTCCTGGCTTGGTGACAAACATAGGTGGCATTTAATTTCATTGAGGACTGTTTGATAATAATCAATTCACCAATTCAGCATTTTTTAACCCTTCCACCATGGTTGTTGCATGGTAAAGCATGGTATGCTTGCAGCAACATACAATGTTATCATACAATCATATTGTGATTGTACTTCTCGTTTGAAGGTATCACTAATGTGTTCATCATGTTTTATTGTTTATTTTTGGTATTGGCAAATTGATCTTACTAGCCCATGCAATAATTGCAAGACTGTATCAAGTAACTTTCTTCAGCAAAGTTTTTCAAAATATATTGTAGACGCTTCAATTTCTTTTTTTACAAATTTTTTGTTAGTTCTCTTTTTAAAACATTTTTCTCCTTAAGTAAAGATATTTTTTTTTTAAATGAATTTTAAAAGTTCAAAGAAATTATGAAATTGTTTATTTATTAATGAATTGCCTTGATGATTATTATCTAAATTAAAAACATTTCAACTGCAATGTAATAATGTAAATACCATTAATGTTAAAATATATGTTAGCTCAGAACTGTTTTTAAATATTGACTTATGTCAGTCTATACAGTAAAGGAAGTGTAAAGAAGTTTCCTTGCCTATATTTTAACTTAATTATGACTGAACTCTTGCAATATCGTTTAATGCCACTGGTATTTGAAATTGTTATGTCATATATTCGACAGAAGGTCCAATTGGTGCAATTAGAAGCTAGTGTTCCCAAAGTCCTATAATGAAAATGTTTAGTGTATGGTCATGAATAGCATTTTTTGCTACATTTTTTGTTTAGCTTTTTAAGAATTTTGAAACATTTTTAATAGACAGAATTTGTTGGCTTATGTAACAGAGAATATCACCTGTGATAAAAAAAAAGAATTCTCAGTATTTAAGATAGTTTACATTCACAAGATGGAATCAGATATTTTAGAAGGGTAGGCATCTTCCACAATCAAGCAATATTTAAATCTTAAAATGTAATTGACAAATACAAAATTTAATAAAAGTCTTTGAATTTCCAACTGGAAGATTAAAATGTTAGAAGTGCAAGTTGATTAAACTAGGAGGACATTGAAGGTGATTGGATCTGGGTTATTATTCTCTAGATGACGGCTGTATGCATGGAATAATTAATTGATGCACCAACCAATTATAATAGAATGACACTGACTTTTCATCAAGTTCAATAAGGTCACTTCCAGGATAATGAGGAATCACAACAGATGAATCAGGAATGGTTAATTCAATCTAAAAGCACCCTGAAATTCCTCCATAGATTTGCATTTTTGACATATAATAAAATATTAATATCAGACAGAGAGTGAGAAAGCAGATCTAAAGCTGAACGGAGGATGTGGGCTCATACCTGTTGTATGTGTTGCTGCTTCAGAAATATACTAGATCAATTTGGCTAATTTTACTTCAGTGAATAATGTGCATTTTTAGAGGCAAGGGAATATTTCAGAACAAAGCATTCAAATTTTTTTTTCAAAAATTTCTTCAATCATCCTTGTGAGTCTTTTTAACTACATAAAGAGTTTTGACTTGTAGCCAAGTTTCTTTTTTGACAATTTTCCTCTTCAGTTTAATATCTTAAACTTGAAACTGATGAAATATTTCGCATATCATTTTTTCAAGAGGCTTGAAATTAAATTTTTAATGTTTAGATTAATATTATGTAAAAAGTAACTTCTAATAACTTGAAATTGCCAAATTTAAGTTGAAAAGTGATCTCCATGGAAACCAATTACACTTCATTAAAAAAAAATTTAAAATGACTACTTTTTAATTAACTCCAGTCAGGATTCATTATTTTGTTGAAATGGGGACACCTTTCAAATATGCTCTAAGAAAACACCATTTTATGAAAGATTTTACATTCATTTCAAATTTTTTCTGTAAAATATTACAAAGATATATTGATTACTCAATTTGAGTTTTTTGAATGAACATAAAAATTAAAGAAGCTAATTTCACACTTAAACAAAATGAAATGAAGTTTTCAGGTTTACTTTTTTGGGTTATTGAGAAAAGTATAGCCATTCCAGTTAGATTCCAAAGTGTTCAGGATCTTGAATAGCTTGTAGCACATAGCACATACATAACTTTGCTTTTACAACGTCAAAAACTTGAATCAAGTTGAAATATCCATTCCAGTCCAAATTAGGACCTAAACCTATTTGTTAGAAAACATAAACAGCTTAGTCAAAGTTTCTCCATGGTAATGGAGTAGAAATAATATGTAGATTCCTCAAATTGAGGGAACTGTTGTCATATCTATTAAACAGTAATATAACAGGAAAATCAAGCCGTGTCCTTGTTATTCTAATCAGATAAGTCTAGGACAAGTCTAGTGTACAATGTAATCAAGTACTATATTGTGCTGATAACTGTAAAGATGTAAATTGCTACAGAGTAATTTCATTTCTAACAAATACAGACGGTTCTGACACAGGAAAACTCAAATCGGTTGCAGATTAAAATCCAAGTGAGTTCTTAATCTGTCTCTGGAGAACTCTGTCAAAGAAAAAGACAATTCGTGTATTTCTGTGGCTCTATATTGTTGAAATCCCAATTAACCAGGGTCAAGTATTGGATTTCCTTCCATAATCTTCTCTCCTGTCAAATTACAGTCCAATTTTTCTCTCCAAATTTTATTACAATTGTCTGAGTATTGAAGAGTTGAAGTTATAACAGCACTAGATATCTGCTGAATGACTTTATGGTGATATACTGTTGAAACCTTTAATATTGTCATTCATGTGAATACATATTGAGAGAAGGTTGAACGGATTTGTGAAATGTTTTATTGGGATGATAAGATTTTTTGTGTAAAGATTACCAAAATCATATAAACATTATTTAATTTGAAATAATGAAATAAAAGTTTTACTATCTATTATTTTTCTCAGGATTGAGCTATTGAAATTGGGAAAGACCATGCTGTAAGGAAAAGTTTGCTAGAATGTAGGCTTGCCTACTTTTTCTTTGTTTAACTATTGAGGGTTCTAAAATGAGCAGTCTCCACTGTATTGTCCTAATAAATGGGATAGTTTCTTTACAGTTCCAAGAAATCTGAACTTACATCAAATTGAACTAATGATTTAGTCCCATTTGAATTTAAATTCATTATAAAACAAAATGATCTCAATTTCAAGATAAATTATAACTCTGAACTTTAAAAAACGAGGAACTATGGTATATTTGAACCTTGAGCATCAACTATGCCATGATCAAACCCTAAGGTTAACGAGTACTGCTAACTAATTAACAAGTATCACAATGATAAATGTAGGGTATGCTCTGCTGAAAAATGAAAATTGAAATTATGAGTCAGAATTCCTTTTAGACATTCACATCATTTCAAAAGCTAGACAATATAATTTTTTTTTTCTAAAAAAAATCGAGACAATTTTATAAAAAGGTGGCTCAAAACTAATTTTGATAATGAAATTTCATTATTTATTCATATATAATTCTATATAGACTGTCTGTGGAACTATTAAAATTTCTGACAAATTTAATCAGACCAAGTTTTATGTGAAAATATATTTTCACCTCAAAGGACACATGACATTTTGGAAGCTTTGCTGTCAGATGTCAGGATGAATTTCAATGCCAAGTCTTGCAGAGTGAGATGTTTCTATTAGGTAGAGTGTATCAAATACGCGGTCAGAAATGAATATTAATGAAGGTAATATGATTTGCGTCATAGCCAATCAGAACTCGTTTCTTGAACTTGTGGTTACCTCAGCATTCGGGAACCGTGTGCAGAAACTTTTATTCTGCACCAGCCATCTTGCAATGTGCTTTTGGTTATACTTTTCTTTATAACATTACTTTATGCTCATTTTATTGGATGACAGTGTTGATAATTGTTACACTTTATTTCGTGCTTCATTTTCCGACGCTTTTCTTTCTGAAGTATTTTTAGTTTGGTAAAACGTGCACTTTTTCAACGGAAGGTGTCACATCATGTTACTCTCGAATCAAAACACGTCATGGCGGGTGATTCTTTGATCTAAAAATGGTCTCCAACCCTATCACCCTGTGTATGTTGCAGTGTACGGGTCGTCGTATATTAAACGTTTAGCTCAATATATGCGCGAATTTAACCATGCCAATTTTGATTTGGATGTGCGTTTGTGTCGTGTTTCTTGTTGGGGAAATGGCGGGTTATGTGTTATAAATGATCTATTTGACAGGCTTTCTGCTGCTAGATCCCGCTTTGAAAATATGGATTTAGTCATCCTGCATTTCGGTTCGAATGACTTGGATAATCCTCATTTGGATTCATCAATACTGGCCGATCACATAATTGGGTTTGCGGAAGCAATTTTTACGACAATGGTCTTTGAGAAGTGTCATAATAAGCCAACTTCTTCCCCGCCAGGTGGAGCCATACAATGGTTCCCAAGACCGCATTCTCAATGTTTCGATGGAATTGGAATGTCGATGTGTACATTTACCTTTTATTCAATTTTGGCGGCATCGCTCTGGCCTTTATCAACCTGCCACCTATTTGTATGCACCCGATGGTGTGCACCTTTCAAGTCCAAACGGCAATTATCGTCTACTGAAGAGTTTAAGGGATGCTATACTCAGAGGCATGCGGAAGTATTGTTGGGTAGGTTTTTTCACTTTTGTTATTACAGGTGATTTTTGAGATACAGTTTCTCAAGTGTTTCAAGTTTTTATTGCTTTATATAGGCCCTATTTGTCGTTTAGTATCGAATGTAGGTAAAGATTTTATTGTGTTTATTTTTAATTTTTGTTTTTTTGTTTTTGTTATTATGCTTACCTACTGTGTTTTAAGCTTTTAAAGTCCAGTTTATATAGGCTAAAGCCTTAATTTGGTACAGTTGTAAGTCCTCATAGGCTGTTTATCTAACCCCTCATGGGCAATTTGTTTCAGTATATTGGCCCTCATGGGCAGTAATGTTTTCAGTAGGCCCTCATGAGCAGTAATGCTTTCAGTAGGCCCTCATGGGCAATGAGCAATTAATGTTTCAATACGCCCTCATGGGCAGTAATGTTTTCAGTAGGCCCTCATGGGCATTGGGCAATATTGATATAGCTGTTCGTTCAGCTAACCTTATTCACTGTTTTGTGTTTCAGGATGTCTTCCAAACGCCAGAACGACGATAATGATTGTGCAGACGTCAGACCTGCCAAGAAGAGTCTCCCTATGACGACGGCAGAAGATCGGATGTGCGAAATCCTTTTGAAGAAAATGATCGATCGAGGCCTGGTGGTCAACCCTCCTGCTCAGTCTGTAAATACTAGTAGTAGCACCAATCAGTCCACCAGTGATGCTGGTCCATCTACCAGCAAAACAACTCTGCCTACAGTCACAACAGCATCTACACCTGCTGCATCATACATCAACGATTCAGTCTTCTCTGTGAATGCTTCGTCATTATTTGGTGTGCAGGGCACTTCAAGTTCACAAACAGTGCAGGACACTTCCAGTTCACAAACAGTTCATCTAAGTAATTCTGTTTCTTTATCACGACATCTGCCTGAAAAAATCAAGCAGGAAATTTGGCAGGACAAGTTCGTTGAGTTTTCTGCCCTGCTCCCTGGATCTGCCCCGGCTCAGCTATCTCTTAATTTTTCGGAATCAGATGAAAATCCAGTTCTTAAGATAACTTCTTCACAAAAATCTAAACAATTGTCATTTGATCAATGGCAACAGGCGTTTGCCATATTTATGGACGTTGTGGTTCAACAGAATCCATCTTTGGCCTCTTCATTACTTGTGTATAACAATTTAATAGCTGAGCTTGCGCGGGTTTATGGGGTTAAGGCTTTCAATTTTTATGATATACAGTTCCGCTTATTTCGCTAATCATCGCCACACCCATGGAATCAGATTCATCCCGACTTTTGGCTACGTGCGACTACGCTTTATGGCCATCATTTGACTAAAGTAACACAGACTCAATCTAGTCGTCCTGTTAGAAATCCTTCTAACAATCTTTGTTTTGGATTTAACAGCTCTGAGGGCTGCAAAAGGCCAAATTGCAATTTCCGACATATTTGTTCAAGGTGCGGTTATGCCTCTCATGCGTTTCCACAATGCCATGCAAAAGCTAGAAAAGTGAATCGTCTGACTCAGCAGTCGAACCAAAGTCCTACATCTCCATTTAATGCTATTCAGACCCCCTTTGGTGGATTAAACCAAGGTACTACTCTGCCACCAATGGCTTCTGTGGCCACATTACCTCCGACCACAACACCTCCGCCAACTACCTCCTCAAATACTCTGCCAAATACATCCAAATATTCTTTTGGTAAAACAGTCGCTCCAGCCCCTACAAGTTCCAACCCCAATAAATCAAAATAACTTGTTTGAAGTTTTGGATGGATATCTGGAGGCGGAGCGGTTATTTTTATATAATGCATTCAGGCAAGGTTTCAGAATCCCTTTTTCTGGGACAAGACATTTTGCTGTGTCTCGAAACTATTCATCTTGGTTTTCAAGCTTGTCCACACTCTTTAAAAAAGTTAATGCAGAATTAAGTGAGAATGGAGTGATGGGTCCCTTTTTACACCCCCCTTTCCCTAACTTGCGCTGTTCTCCCTTGGGAGTAATACCCAGGCAGGAACCTGGTGCTTTCAGACTGATACATGAATTGTCCTTTCCTGAGGGAACTTCTGTTAATGACGGTATTGAAGAACAGTTTACAACAGTCTCTTATGATTCGATTGACGATGTCATCACGTTGGTCAAACAGGCTGGTAGGGGTGCCTTGATGGCCAAAGCTGACATTAAGGACGCCTATCGGCTTGTTCCAATCCACCCGCTAGATTATGAACTTTTGGGTTTTACAATTCCATTTAATGACCACTTGGTTTACTTTGCAGACATGTGCTTGCCTATGGGGCTCAGTATGAGCTGTCAGCTCTTCGAGCGTCTCTGCAATTCAATGGGTTATGGTAACAAAGTATAATGCTAATATGAGTCACATGATTGATGACTTCTTCTTTGTTGGCCCTGCTGATTCCACACACTGTGCCAACACCTTGCAAACCTTTATGGACTTGGTTATGGTTAGTCGCTTACCTTCAGAGAAATTGGACAAAATTAATTCAGCCTTGGACTGGATTTTGCTAAAGAGTCGGATTACTCTGCGCGAGTTACAATCTGTACTAGGTCTATTAAGATTTGCAACCTTAGTAGTTGTCCCGGGCCGCACCTTTCTCAGACGCTTATATGATTTATCGATAAATGTTCCTCATAAAAACCATCATATTCGACTATCTAACTCAGTCAAATTGGATCTCCGTATTTGGAAAATTTTTATGCAACAATTCAACGGCAGGTGTATGTTTCTCAATGATTCATGGGTTGGCTCTGATTTTATTAAATTGTATACTGATGCAGCTTTGTCCAAGGGTTTTGCAGCAGTGTTTGGTTCGAGGTGGTTTTTTGGTTCTTGGCCCACAGAATTTCTCAAGTACAGTATAAATATCCTTGAACTTTTTCCAATAGTTTTAGCTCTCGAAACCTGGGGTCATTTGCTCGAGAACCACCGCGTTCTATTACTTACGGATAACCTTTGTGTTGCTTATGTTATAAACTCTACTACTTCTCGAAGCTCCGATATTATGAAATTACTTAGACGACTCGTTCTTGCTTCCATTAAATTTAATAAATTGTTCGTGCCAAACACATTCCAGGCAAGTCGAATCTTGTTGCTGATTGTTTTGCCTGTTTTGATTTTCAGGAAGCCCGCCAGTGGGCACCTTGGCTAGATGTAAACCCACAAATGCTGGATCAAACCCTGATGTACATTTAAGTAACACAGCTGTTCAGTTAATTTGAGCAGCTCTGTCTCCTAGTTCCAAATTATCTTACTCTCGAGCTTGGTCAAGGTTTATAACTTTTTGTCAAAATCAACAACTTAGGCCCCTATTTCCGATTCCAAATTCAATAATTATAAATTTTTTGGCCTTTCTTTTTGAGTCAGGCTATGCTGCTAGCACCATTGCCTCGCATGCTTCAGTGCTTGCATATGTCCAACAAACTTCTGGCTATCCAGCTCTTACTAGTAATTTCCTAATTAAAACCTCGCTTAAGGGTGTTAATCGTTTCCATGTTTCTCCTGATTCCAGACTTCCTATTACTGTAACTATCTTGCATCAATTATTGCGAGCAATCCCTAAAGTTTTTTTGTTAACTTTTCACCAAATTTTATTACGTGCTTTGTTTTCTTTGGCTTTTGCTGGGTTCTTTCGCTTAGGCGAGTTAGTGATGAAATCCAATCTCAGTTCAAAAAACCTTGTCCAAACTCAAAATGTTCATTTTCTCTTTTTTTCAAATAAACTATCATCTATAGAAATTTCGTTAATGAATTTTAAGCACAAGAAGTCAACCACACCCATGAAATTACTCATACCATGTACTTGCCATGTCTCACCTGCTTATTGTGCACCTTGTCTCTTATTGTCTTATTTACAAGCCTACCCGCACTCATCTGGCCCTTTGTTTCAATTTATTGATGGCTTGCCAATCACATATAATTTTGTCAATTTGAAATTAAAAACCTTGATTTCTTACCTTGGCCTTAATCCTACACTTTACAAGTTACACTCTTTCCGGATTGGAGCAGCAACTTCAGCGTTTCTAAAGGGGCATTCTGAGGATGCTATATGTGTGATGGGCAGGTGGCATAGCAATGCTCTAAAATCTTATATTTGTATCCCTTCAATGTCTCTTTAACTTCTCCCTGTCATGATGCAGTTGCCTTTTTGTGCTTCGCTAGCGTTGTAGAACGTGGCTGTCATAATGCAACTTTACTTTCCTTTTTGTGTTTTGCTAGCTTTGTAGAACGTGGCTTGTCTGTTTTTGTTTTTAGTTTGTATTTCTTGTTATGCTATTCCAAGAAATTGTTGGTGTGATGTGTCCTGTGTTGGGCTTGACTCCTATCAGAGTGTTTGGCATAATTTAGTACTTGTTAAGCTCAACTGGAATATGAGTTAAGGGCTAGTGTTATTATTTATATATATGTAGACTCATATTTCAATACTTTTAATCTTTAATAAAAGATCTTCACACCAACCATTTCTTCTCATTGTGTTAAGGGAGTTGGAGGGGACGCAAATGAATATTAATGAAGGTAATATAATTTGCGTCATAGCCAATCAGAACTCGTTTCTTGAACTTGTGGTTACCTCAGCATTCAGGAACCGTGTGCAGAAACTTTTATTCTGCACCCGCCATCTTGCAATGTGCTTTTGGTTATACTTTTCTTTATAACCCTCCGCCTCCCCATCTGGCCTCCTTGAATTATTTTTCTTTTCCTTTACCGTATATTCTTACAGGTTTTGTTATTTTCATATTTGTTACTTAGTTTTATGTGTTATTTAGTATTTGTTAAGGCATAATTTAGTATTTGTTAAGCCCAACTGGAATATGAGTTAAGGGCTAGTGTTATTATTTAGATATATGTAGACTCATATTTCAATACTTTTAATCTTTAATATATTTTGACCATTTTGTGAAACTTCATTAGCTTAAATGAACATCAAACAGCTGAATTTGTTCATACTGAATTTGTTGTGCATATTGAGGAAATTAAAGTGTAGCAAAAGAGATTTGTCATTGGCCAGAACTATGCCTCCAAGGCCATTTCTTCAGACAACAATGATCTGAGCTCTAAGCTCTCAATTCAGATGCTAACCGACCCTTCAGCAAGGCCCATCAGAAGTCTATCAAGACCGGAAATTGAAAAAGTTAAAATTTGATACACTTGAAGCCTTTATTCAAGGGAAGCAATTATTCAAGGGAAGCAATACTTTATTGAAACCGGAAGTTGACAGTTATCTTTCCTTTTTCATCAGCGTACTTCCTTTGAATAAACCACAATTGAAATCAGCTTACTAGTTTCATTCATTTCCCACAGGTCCATTCTTCAAATACCAAATCTGAACGGAGACCAGTGCAACATCTGCACTGAGATCCTTCATAGGTGCATATAAGGTTTTTTCCAAAGTGCTTCCACATTGCTCTTCTATAGATGATATTGTTGCTGGGCGCCAGTCTAGTGAAAAGATTATGTAGTCTGATGAATCAGCAGCTTCATGTGCTGACACAAATAAAAATACAAATGGCAAAACATATACAAATACAAACATACCAATATATTTGATTATTTCATAAATTTAATGTATAATATATTATGTTAGTGCTTCTTCCTTTAAAACATAGGCTGGCTTTATTATTAAGTCATTCATCTCTACCGAATTCAGTCTGTATTTTTCATAAATGAGAAGTTTGAAATGGACAGGAGAGGGTATATTAACAATTGAAGATGTTGAGATGCACCAGAACTTTTTCATCAATTTCCAACATATAACATTGATAAAGATAAATCCTTGATATCAATATCTTTAGTTTGTCTTGTAGATTTCAGTTTGCTTGATTTTTAATATGGAGTTTTTAGCAATTGTGCTGAATTTTTCTAAGGATTTATACTTTTAGAACTGTTTGATTTTAGCTTTAGTTGATTTTTGGTTCCTTACTGTGAATATTGTTCATTCTGTTACTCTTTTGTGTAGATTATCAATGACCAGGATAAAGAACTTGATAGTGGCTGAAATTTTGTTCTGGATATTAACATCCATCAACAGTGTATTCAAACCCTTATTTGATCATTGATCACTGAAGGGAAGAAAATAGATTCTGGTTGAGATTAAACCAGGCAGATATGTGGACTAGGTCTTAGTCTACGATATCTCAGACTGTCTATAAGGATCATAAAATAACAAAAATAAGTAAAGCCCAAAAGAGGCATAGGAGCAAAGTCAACAAGCTGCAGGTCTTGGTATCTAGAGATGGTCAGTTAGACCTCCTGACCTTGATCTTTGAAGTAAGTAACATCAACTATTGCTGGTTAGCAATTGGTTCCACTACCTAGGACATGGTCCTAAAAGCTGTACACCTCCCTTAAGGTTCTCCTACCTTGGACGCAGTCCTGAAAGTCGAGCTACTTCAAATCCTAGTTGACCGCATCTAATCCCTCTTTAGATGTGTCCCAAAATCACAATTATACTCACCATGTTGTTTTAGGAAGATCTGGTCTAGAATAAGACTTACAACATGGAATGTATCTTGAATGTCTTCCCTTCAAACAGAATTGCATACACTTAAAAAATTGAACTTTTGGTTCATTTCTGGATTGTTTTGTTTGAAAAGTCATTGATAAACTAGACAGAATTTAACACTGTGTTTTTTTGCATTCTAACATTATTAGTTTAGTCACTTGCATAATGCATGTTTTTTTAAAGAAATTCAGCCTCAATAACAGAAAACTCTTATTTTTAGAATCCAAATTAACTCCTTTCTACAAGACAAACTAAATATATTGATACTGATGATTTGTCTTTATTGTTGTATGAAGGAATATCTAAAGGCTGTTCCTGGCCTGTCACAATTTCTTCTACTGTAAATATATTCCCTTTCTTCATATTTATTTACTTCATTCATTCATGAATAGATAGATAGACAGAAGGAGGAAGAGCCACTAGACTCTTCAGTAATGCTCATCAGAAGTTCAGGGTTTCAATTAAGATGTTGATGGTGATCTTAAGAGATTTTAAGCGAATTGGTTCAAATTTAAAACATTTATTAAGATAAATTCATTAAAAAAAATATAAAGCACATACACACAAAGTTACACATACAACATTCAAGACTAAGGAATATCCACACCCATAACTTACAAGAGGTTCAAGACTTGAGTGGAAGGTATAAGTTCATTAACAGAGAGCCTTACTATCCTTGGGATAAAATTACACCACATGCCAAATAGTCAAAATTTTCTAGATTCTTCTTAATTTTTCTCAGGATTTTTCCTTACAAGGGCACTTTTAACGTGAAATTTGTCTACAATTTGTAGTGAATTGAGAATGTTATTTAATTATAATCTGGAAAGGAAATCAGTACCTTGGGATGAATAGAGGTTCGTGACCATTGACTCGGAATCATCGCCATTCTGTCCTTCTCATTGATTACAGAGTATTGTCCGAATGTGACGGGTGATTGGGGAAAGTCTTGTTTACTTTCTGTAGACTTTGATTACACAATCTCAGCTAGTCATTTGATGAACTGGTAGATAGAGAATTAATTCCTTGCTATCCAGTCTATTGAGAATCACCATGTAATATTTGTTTTACAAGCCAGTTTGCTTACTCAGAGATATGTAATGTTGTCTGGATATGTATCTGTTATAGAGATGTTATTTCAACCAATTTACAGAATCAACATTGCTCCGGGTGTTATGAAGCAGATGATTGTCTCTGAACAGCCATAACAGCATCTTTTCCATACTTTTATTAGATCTTGAAAAAGTGTTTTTACTCAGAAATTTGATACCTCAAGGCATGAACTCATTTTCAAGTTGATGATATTTTTAAATTTATCTAAATATCCAGACATTAATACAAAAGAACATGTGCTACAATTAAGTCTAATGTTCAGTGACACTCTATTTCCAATGTTAGTAGCTCTTTTTAGAATGTAGACTAGTTGATCTGCTGTCAAGAGCTCCAAAGACTAGTGGCTTAGTGAGCTGGCCACTTACTCCCTTATCTAAAGGTTCAGAGTTTGATTTTTGCATAAGGCAAGATAATAATTATCCCTTGACACAGGGCACAAGCTACGGGGCGACATGGACGAAAAAGTCGCCGTATGGTTCAAAAAGTCACCTTATATTTTATTCGTTGCGATTTCAATTCGGCTTAATTCAGAAATTCGGTCTCGAAAGGCAGGACAGCATGATTGTCTTCTATTTACTTTGGCTATTCATAGTTTAGCCAACGGTTATCAAGTCTCTAATAGTATGCGAAGGCCGTATACAAATTATTTTTGTTAAATAATCACGTCTTTAATTTTAACCAATGGAATCCCTCTCAAGCATTTGATGCCATTTTTTAACTTTTAATTACTGAAACTTTTATTGACTACCAACCACCCATTCATTGAATAAATATCATTTTATGGCCATATTATATCTTTTTATCAATTCCCGAAGATAATAAACAAAGGATGGAGAAAGCTTGTTGTTTGAAAAGGAATATTGTAAAATAACTGCTTTTCGCACTTTGGTTGATAACTTTTGACACCATTGATAAAAGATTAATCTACTTTTGAGTGATTCTACTCGTAAATATGGTCTGGTCAAATCATTGTATGAGGAAACAACTTTCTTTGAGCGGACACTCATTTATAAAACATCGTCTTTTTGATCCAACTAGTATCCATTTTGATTTAGCAATATGTCATTACAAAGTTGGCTCTCACCCTCTCTTAAGACTAGTTCGAAACGTCCATTGGAAATATTGGTAAACGATACGAATCAGTCTAGCCCTAGTCATAGTTCACCCAAGAAAAGGAAGTTTAGTAAAGAGCTTTCTCAAACGGCCTTTAACTGGTACGTTTTGGATACAGATAAATCCAAATGGTTTTGTAAAGTATGTAGGGAAGCTAAGAATGATACAGCATATGCCAGGGAACATGAAATACCATCTAAAACTACAAACCATGCAAGACATGCTGCCTGTAAGTATTTTAAGTAGTCATTATTAATTTAACATTATTTCAACCAATTTAAAATTATATAAATTGTTCTATTTATAACTTTTGATCGTTAGATCTTTTGATTGACTTATTTTAAGGTGAAGATGGCCAAGTGTTATAATTGTATTTCTTAATGTCTTTCAGCTCAAGCCCATTTAACAGCTGTCACTAGGAGTAAATTGAAAGATCTTCGACCATTCCAGACCATTGTAGCTAAACAATTAGATGCTGAAGAACAGAACATGCTTGGTAACTTCTATATTATTGCATATCATCTTGCCAAAAGGGAACTACCTAAGAGTGAATTTGCCTACCAGAATTGTTACATATGTTTGAACACCATAGAAACGAGTTTTCATCATATACAAGTCACCAAAGTGTCACAGAATTTCAAAGTGCTATTTCAAGTGTAATTTTGTCTGAGTGCATGGAGAAAGTGAAAAATTCTGTTTATTACTCATTAGTTGTTGATGAAAGTACAGATTTGTCAAACAGCAAGAGACTGTTGGTTTATATACAATATTTGACTAAATTAGGACATTTTTTATTATTAAATATTGAAATTACTGAGGCTAGTGCCGATGCAGATATCATTGTCAACCAAATTCAGATGGAACTTAAAAAGGAATAAATTAGACCTGATAAATTTAGTGAGAATAGAAACAACGGTGCTAGTGTCATGACTGGAAGAAAAAATGGAGTTGTGACAAAATTGAGAGAACTTTCATCTGCACTTCTTGGTGTTCACTGCTCTGCTCATAGGTGAGCCTTGGCTGCTTGTGTGAAGCAGCCAGTTCCATTCCCCAGCTTGGAAATTATGCCATAATTGTTAAAGACATTTTTAGTTTTTTTTAGTAGTTCATCTCTAAGCTGCAATAGGATGAGACAATTTCAAGATGTGCTCAATTTACCCCATTTGATATATGCACAGTTTCATGCAGTTAGGTGGTTGAGTTTAGAAAGGGGTGTTACTCTTATCTAGAGGACTTAACCAGCATTGGTCATGTCATTATCTGTTGAATCTGAAGTAAGTTCAAATGCAAAATCGTTGTATAAAGATGTGTCCCAATGTAAATTCATAGCAATAACACACTTACTGATGGATATTTTGCCATTTTTAGGGGAAATTATCCAAGATATTTCAAACGTCAAAACTTGATTTTAGTAAAATTAAACCAGCAGTTCAAATGACAGTGGATGGCCTAGAGGACTTGATTCATTCTGAAGCGGTTTTTGTATCTAAGCTGGATGATTTCATAGTTAATAATGACCAAGACTATTTATACCAACAGCCAGAATCTGAATGCCAATCAAAAGAAAGGAAATGTCAATGAAAATCTTGATGGGTTTGATGGGTTTGAGAATGATGATGAAATTGAAAATTGTAATCAATATTGAAAAATTTACCCAACCAAAAAGACATATTAACTAAGTTAACAAAAAATTATGTTGAAAATATAGTTGACAACTTGAAGTCAAGGTTTGTTAAAGTGGATTATGTTAATAGCATGTCAGTCTTAGTGCCATCAAACATTATTAAACATAGTAAAGATATCAAATATGGTCATGAGGACATTTTGCTATTAGCGGATAATTTTGCCAAGAATTTGGATTTTGACAGTAATTCTTCTGTAATAGAATATAGACAGTACAAAAGATTATGTAGTAATGCCTATCAAGATTTTTCATTTTTCATTTCAAGATATTTGCAGTGCTGTCGGTATGCTTTACCAAGAACTGCTTCCAAATTTAATAATGATATTGAAATGTTGTTTAAATTTACTAGTATCTAATGTGCAGTGTGAAATGGGGTTTTCTTCGCAAAACAGAGTGAAGACTAAATTAAGAAGCTCTGTAAAAACCGGTGTTTTAAATGTCTTGATGAAAATTGTTGAAGATGGGCCTGAAATCAAAGAATTTGATTTTTAAAATGCTGTAAAAATTTGGAAAAATGAAAAGAGAAAGCCTTTACACTATGATTCATAGTTTAGTAGTGTGCATGGATTGTTAAATATTTTTGATATTGTTTAATTTTTAATTTAATTAATTATTTTTAATGCTTGTTGTTAAGTTTTAAATGATTATTTTTAAGCATGTAATGAAATAAATGACAAAGTGATTTAAGTAAAGAGTTTATCATGTCATAACAGCATGACACATTTTCCAAATACTTTAACGCATGTAGAAGTCTCTCTAAATTTTTGGTCTGGCTTGAGCCTTGACAATTGAAAAAAAAAATAGTAGGCTATATGCTGTCCCTGCGAAACTTCCCTAATTGCATACTGCATGGTGTTGCCCATCTTCATTAGTCCAGCAGGTGCAGAAAAGCAGAACATAATCATTTCCTTTCAATTATAGGTTCTCCAGTGCAAATATTACACCATTCACCATTGCCTGTATATAGCAGAAAACACTTATTAGTTAATTGGCAGAATGTTTGTAATTGTTTCACATCATGAGTTATGTTAATTTGAGTGATATAAGAATTAGCTATTACTACCCACTGAGCTATGTAATATACTAATTACTTCATTATACACCACCAGTTTGTTGTTCTATTCAAAATTATCCTTCTATAGGCTATATTAAGTGTTATCAAACTTTTAGAATAGTATAAGTTAAAGGGATATAGTCATCTAAATATTTGTTTATCCAGTGATAACAATAAAACATAGGAGTGAATCTTCTTGTGAAACCTAGCAATCAGCTTTAACTGGTCTCAACTTTTGCAACATTTATAAATATTTCCCTCTCTGAATAAGATTATGCCCATATTAAAATGAAACATAATTACATTGATTTATATTGGGCTTATAAAGATTTACCTTTGATCACAGTATTCAACTTAAGTTAAACCTTAAGTCAGATTTTTATTCTGAAAGATGGTAGATATCTATAATTCAGCTCTTTCATCTGAATAAATAGGTGACTGTATACCTTGAATAGAGGTCTATTATACCATGCTGTGATTAGATTCCAATCTGAATATATATAAGAAACATAATTAACAAAGACAACATACTTTGGTAGTTCAGCTTTCTTTGCATTTGACTATTTATCAGGTTTCAAGTCTTTCATTTGGGGTATAACTTTGCCCTTATAACAAATATCTATAATGCTGGTAACAGGTCATTTAATTTTTTATATCAAATTTCATGCTACAGAATATTAGCTTTCAAAGTTGCAGAGTGAATTGGTGTAATAATAGGTAGCATACCATGACTTGCTAGTGATACCTGTCATGGTTATTAAGCTCAAAGCTTAAATTGAAGAATGACAAGTAACCAACATATTAAGTGACTATGAATTAAGATATAATTTGAACTACAAGTGATAGTTCAGAAATAGAAAGAAATAGTCAATAAGTTGTCAACACTATTGGTAGTAGAATTGTAGTTTATCTTGCTGCCATTTCACTTGGAATCAGTCCGGAAATAGGATTAAAGTGCTTTTACGTCAAAAATAGTAAATTCTCTTTTTTATCTGCTTTACTATATCCAGTGATAAAAAGTAGACATCACTTGTCTAGCGTTCCGTATCATAGAATTAAACAGATTTCCGAGTGGCTTTTAGTTTCTGTCTGTTTTCAATCACAACTTGGTTTGAAATAAAAAAAATTAAGTAGAATAACTGTAGTATAAAACATTAAATTTAAAAAAAAGCAAGAAAAAGGCATTGAAAATCCATTTTAGTTTGAAAAAAGAGAGACTTCTTCATGCTTACTGAAACTGAACTAGTTAAATGGTAAAAAGTTGTTATTGAATGAAATTTGAAAGATGGAAACTGCTTCTAGCTTCACTGATACTGACACAATGTCATTCATCTTCAATGTTTTAATGCCAACATTAGCTTTGAGAAAAACAAAACCCTTAACTCTTAATTTCTCCCTTCAATTGTGTTTTATTTTTTTATTTTCTTCTGGTTTACTAGTAGATAATTTTTTTGATCACTTCCATATAAGACAAAGGTCCTGACTTTTACTGTGGAGGAAGGTCAATGTTTAACATATTAATGATGAAACTATGCAACTCTAATAGATATTAAAAGATGGGATCAAGACACTAGGTTATGTGTAATTTTATTGATGATGGCATTTAATTGTTATAAACAAGGATTTATATATGAAAATGTACTCAATAATCTGACTGTAGTGTTAATATTTTTTTTTTATTGAGTAGTTAATGCTCTAGTGATGATGGTCATTGAGACAATAGTGTTACAAATAAAGTAAATAAAATCAAGTAAAATTGTGTAATTCTAGGACTGTTCATCACTGATTTGGCCTTAAAATAACTTCAATGATCCTTAAATAACTTTAACTGATCATTCAACCATATTTCAACAGCATTTAAAAATTCTTACGATGTTTTCAAGAGCGAGACAAAGAAAAAACTTTAAAACCACAAAACAAACTAAATTCTTTCAAAGTAAAACTTTATATTTTAAGAAATGGTAACTGTTCAAATTTGAAATAACTCAATTGCTCATGTCATCTCTTTAGCAACATACAAGCAGGTCCTGCATTCATTGTAACATCTTTAACTATGTCCAAAGCAAAATGGATAAAGTGATTTTAAATTACCTTACTCTTCAAAGGATACTTATATACTTGAAGGGTGATGCCCTGTTGCAAGCAATGAAATAAATTTGCCAAATATATTTTAATTTTCAAATGTCACAGGATCTTTAACTGTAGCACTTAGGACTCTAAGAGTATCATCAAAATGACTGAAATTCTTTCTATATCATATCAGACTTGCCAGGAGGAAATCAGATTGAAAAATCATTCCAACCAATTGTACCCGAAACATCAGGCAAGCATCAAACTTGCTGAGTCACCCTAAGAATTGTGTATGGTAAAACTAGAGGAGATAGTACAACTCAAAAGATCAATTTGAAGAAGGTACTAGAGGGCTATAATTAGACCCTAACTGAAATGGCTATAAAAAAACATAGAAGCTTAAAAAAAAAAAAAAAAAAATGAACAAATTTCAGGCCAGTGTTGCATTTTTAAACTTTTAACTTGAAAGAAATTCTTGAATATCATAGTCAAACAAAAAAAAAAAACTGAACAAATTTCAGGCCAGTGTTGCATTTTTCAACTTTTAACTTGAAAGAAATTCTTGAATATCATAGTCAAACAAAAAAAAAAAACTGAACAAATTTCAGGCCAGTGTTGCATTTTTCAACTTTTAACTTGAAAGAAATTCTTGAATATCATAGTCAAACACATCATTGTATTTCATGCTTCAAAACAATTCCCTTAGAATATCTTAGATTACATAGTAGATTGAAAATATTGACAATTGTATGACATTTGTAAGAAGTACACTATGCTACATTACCATTTACATTATAAAGCTCTAATGTCTAAGATAACAATCTATAGCTTAATGTTTTTTTAAATGTCAAATATTGAAATGATATGAAAACCTATATTTGGTAAATATTGATTCAGATTTTTTTCAAATTTTTTATAATATATTTTAATGTGATTCTAATAGATGATAAAATCCTCGACCTATTAAATGATAAATACCAGATATATTGAGAGAAATATTGATTTGATAAGCTCAGATGTTATTAGTAAGAATCTGTATGCTTCATTAGATTCCCATGCAACAATGGGCCAAAATTCTATTTTTGCTACTTCATTGAGGAGCGTAATGCTTATTAGGTCAAGTATGGTTTCTGAAGGGAGCTGCAGTGGCTCAGTGAGTTAGACTCTTGCTTGCTAACCGGAAGGTTTTCAACCTGATTTCCCTGTCTCAGTGATGCAGGTGAGAGAAGCTGATATGAGAAAAGCGTCTTAATCGTTCGGATGGGACAATAAACTTAGGCCTGTATGCCACAGGCTGTTCACATTAAAGATCCCTTGACAGTTAGAAATCAAAAATGAGCAGGGTGTCCTGGTAAAATTTCTCTCATACCCTGCATGGCATTGTCCATCTTCATTAGCCCACATGGTGGTAAAGTAGGATGTAAACTCCATTCATTTCATTTCATTTTTAGGTTTCTGAAACAATATAACTGAGCTTAGTAGAAATCCTAACAGCAATGTGATAAATTCTATGTTTACAAATGAAACCTGTAGTTGTAATGTATTTGTCATTATAAGCTGTTGAATAGAAGAGAAATTTTAGAATGTACAATTGAAACTGATAGAACTAACTTATCAAGAGATGAGATATCTATTCTTGCTGAAAACTAATCAGTGCTAAACACAAGATTGCATTACCTAGGGTTTGGTTTATTCAGTTTACCTTTTCTTATTGAAGTCCTTTTTGAATAGATAATCTGGTTGCTATATCTGTTTGACATATATAGTATACAAATAAATTCCATAATCCATGTTTAGGTATAAAATCTAAAAGTCAAGCAACATAAAGGTATGTTATATAAATAGACAATAATCTCTTGTACAATCAGATCTGTATCAATCCAACATCAAATACAGAAAACTGTAAATTGTCAATTTCCATCTAGTATAGTTTTTTTATTCTTACATGATTTTCCTTTTTAGCTTAATCTCCTCTTTTACTTCTTTTTCAAATGGATATTTCTAGTATGACAAACGTAGGCTAAATCATAAAGCGATATAAAAGTGCATAAATTGTCCAGATTTTTTGCAGATGTCAGATTGTAGTGAATATCATCACTTTACAATTTCACATGCTGTTATGACCCTAAATATGACATCATGCATGCAAGTGCATGCAAGCATCCTAATAATGCTGTAATTACAAATGAACAGGACCTCAAATTTTAATTCTGCTGGATTTGAGTTGTATCAGTCACTAAGGCAAATATTTAAATGGTTATATCCCTTTTTCAAATGGGAGATAAAGATTGTTTTCAAGCTTGATTAGAACAGAACAGATGTGTTTATATTATTTATATTTAAAATTGAGCATGTGAATCATGTCCAGAACATATATGTCAGTTATTATTATAGTCCATTGACATCCGGTCAGTAATTAAATTATAGCTTAGATTTCATGACACAAGTAAATTAATATCTAAAATATAATGAATAATAGATTTACATGTAAAATATTTATATTCATCAAGGCAAAAATAACAAGGTATTAAGATACCTCACATGTAAAGTGATACAGTTGTCTAAATGGTTATTAGCTGATGGAACTCAACTTCAACAATCCTTAATAATTTCAACAATTAGAATTTGACTTCAGTTCTCCTGCAATAAAAAGAATCACCATGTCGTCACTTCCAGGTCTATTTTGAAATTACTCATGTAGATGAAATCACATCTGTATGTGAGATTGTTGGTAATTTCAGTAAAATATAAATAAACATTACCTTTTGATGGTGCAGTTAATTCGAAATATCAATGCCCAGGTGGGTTTACCAAAGAAGATATTTTCAACCAGGATCCTCATAAGCATAGGTAGTTATCCTTGTAAAAATTAGTTTTTTCTTTTAAAATTAACTGGAGACTTGTATTGACTTTTTCAATTCTGGAACAAAACAAAGTGACATTTTGGTTGTCTGAAGCGATTCATCAGACACAATTGATCAAATGAAGCAGACATTTATTTTTATCTCTGCTTGTAATTGACATTTTAAAGCATGACAATTAAGTATTGTATAAAACATGATTAACAGAACTCGTTAGAATTGTCTTCTAGTTCTTCCAGGAATTAGATTAAAGCATCCCAGACAGTAACAGAGCACCAGGAACCATGTATGTTATGAAGCATGTTTCTAACTAATTTTCAAATAATCTATATGATTAATTTAGTGACTATGAGTTCCTTTTATGTTGTTTTTTGGGGGGATTAAGAAATACACATTATGGTAAATAATGTAATTTATGTCTTACCCTGATTGGTTGTTTAATTTGAGCGCAGAATTATCAATGTAAATAGAAGAATGTTCCTGCACTTTTCTCATTCGCTCTCTGTATCTTGCTGCACACACATCGCAGCAAAGTCGCTCATAAGAATTTCTGTTGATCACATTGATTGAGTATTTGCAGAGAGTGGTTCTACTAAAGTCTCAACAGATAAACGTTAAGTATTTAAATATTCTTTCTGTGAGAGTTATCTATCCTGTACTTTCACTTTGTAAGTAGTGTAATTTTTGGACATCGTGCGTTCTCGTCGTTCGACCGCGTGTAAGTAGTTCGAAATTTATCGGTCTGCTTTACTGGTCCATAATTCCTATTGAACGACCGTTGTGAATCTTGTCCAGTTACGTTTTTGAAAGGTTCTTTGAGAACCTATCAGTAGATTTAACTCAGGAATACAATCCTCAGGATTTTTACGGGGAATTTTCGGTCTATGATTCAAGCCTCATCACAGTCACTGGAATGTCTTGGCCAGTACATGTCTCGGGAAGCTATAGCATTTAACTTGAAATTGCCAGGAGACCCCTGTTCAGTAGATTGTTTTGGTTACGGGGGTCTCCTCGTTGATTCCGATCCTCATAATCGACTGTATAAAGCTTGTCATCGTTTCACGGGTCAGGATATAATACTGTTACACATTGCGTCAAATGATTTGGCAAATGGTGTACCTGCTCGAAAAGTTGTGGATGATCTGTTGGAGTTTGCCAATGCCATTCACAGGCGCTTTAACACAAAGTGTATTATACTTAGTCAAATCTTGCCAAGGATTAATGAGGCTATTCCAAATTTGAATGATAATATTATTCTAGCCAATTCTGAATTAGAATCGATTTGTAGCCACCATGTGTTTCTGTCCTTTTGGAAGCATCTGTCAGGTTTAGTCACTTCAAGTGCTCAGTTGAACTCAAAAAATTTCTTGCCGGATGGTGTCCACCTGTCGGATGCAGAAAACAAGAAACTAGTGAAAAGCTACCGTTAATTGGCATTTTAGGGTAAGCGTGTCCATGCTTGGAAATATTTTCTAACAGCGCTTTGTGTAAGCCAAAGCCTTGCTTTGTGTGAACTAAAGTCGTTGCTGTTATGAACCAAAGCGCTTTGTGTAAACTAAAGCCGTTGCTTTGTATAAAATTTACAGTTGCTACGTGTTTATCAAAGCCGTTGCTATGTGTAAACAAAAGTCGTTGCTTTGTGTAAACCAAAGTTGTTGCTTTGTGTAAACCAAAGTTGTTGCTTTGTGTAAACCAAAGCTGATTCTTTGTGTAAACACCCAAGGTGTTGCATGTTGTCCTTTGATTAATTGCATTTTATTCCTTGTAGGACAATGCCAAAACGTAAAGCTTCTGAGGTTGATGATGTGGAGGAGAATGTATTTTACTCTGTTTGAGTTGAACGAATTAAGAGTGAAATATTTTCTTTGTCATGTGAACAAATTAACAGTGAGTAAAGTGGTCAGATGTAATCATGTTCAGTATAAAGGGTTGAATGTATGTTGATGAATTCATTCGCGCTAAGACATGCATACACATGCATACCTTTATTTGTGATAAAAATATTCAAGTTTTTAAAAGGCTATATATTAGATGCCAAGGGATGCATTTTTTGATGTGTATTTTCACTGTAATTAGGTACTGGGTACCTGGATTTTTTAAAGGCCTTGAGATGCCAAGGAGTGCATTATTTGACTTGTAGTTGCACTATGTGAGGTACTGGGTACCGGATTTCTAAAAGGCCAAGAGAGGCCAAGGAGTGCATTTTTTGATGTATATTTGCACTGTTAAGAGGTACTGGGTGCCTGCGTTTTGAAAGGCCACGGAGTTAATTTTTTGATGTATATTTGCACTGTTAAGAGGTACTGGGTGCCTGCGTTCTGAAAGGCTAAGAAAGGCCACGGAGTGCATTTTTTGATGTATATTTGCACTGTTAAGAGGTACTGGGTGTCTGCGTTCTGAAAGGCGAGGAAAGGCCACGGAGTGCATTTTTTGATGTATATTTGCACTGTTAAGAGGTACTGGGTGCCTGCGTTCTAAATGCTTTGAGATGATTTTTTGAGTGTATTACTTGACATGTAGGTTCATGTATGAGGTTCGGGTAGTTTGAGTACCTAATTTGGGCTCGTATTTAAATAGTATATACATACAAACAAGGGTATAAAATACAACGAGTAAAGGTTTAAATTAGATTTAAATTGACGATGATATAAGTGTTGTTATTATAGTGTGTATACATGTATTTAATGTTCAGCATTACTTCTGTGTGGGATTGATATTTATAGATATATAGACGTTCGCTCAACGCAAACTTTGTAGGGTCTCTTTGCATTATGCATAAGCACAGGTTTCTGAGTCAGTTTTTCCTGGGTGGCATTGAGATTCAATGATCAAAGGAGTCCCTGATGATATTAGTGCTGTATATATGATTATATATGTTTATTAAGATAGAATATATGTTATTCTGTAATAGATTTGTATATGGTTGGTGATTTATGTGATTGAATAAACGTGCAGTGTTTGTCTGTAGCAAATAGCAACATGTGTTATATTTGTGAGGGGGGAATACAAAGAAGGGATGATCCTCCAATGTCCACTGCAGAGGACAGGCTAACAGACATTCTGTTAAAGAAAATTATTGATAGGGGCCTATTGTTTGACCCCAAGAAGACCACTGGTGGAAATTCATCTTCTAAATCTTCATCTTCTCAAGCTTCTCCATTGACAACCATAAGTTTACCATCCACTTCAAAAGACAGCAGCTCATCTTTTGCTCAATCCTGTTTTGGCTGTTAATGCTGCAGAATTATTTTCAAGTCAGTCACAAACCTCAGGTATCTCCAATTCCTATGCCCAACCTAAAGGATTGTCAATTTCAAGACATGTTAGTGACCTGCTGAAGGCGGACATTTGGGCAGATAAGTTTGTTAATTTTGCATTATTATTGACTGGATCATTTGCAACGCAATTGGCATTGAACATTACTGAGACAGAAGATGATGAGCCAACACTAAGGATCTCTTCTGCTCCCAAATCCAAAGTTTTAACCTTTGATCAGTGGCATAAAGCCTTTGGAATTTTCATGGGCATTTTGCTCCAGAAGGATCCTTTGTGTGCTCAGAGTCTTTTGGCTTATTCTAGTCTATTATCAGAGCTTTTCACATCATATGGCATCAAAGTTGTGCACTTTTACGATTCCCAATTTTGGTTATTACGCCAATCTGGACCCTACCCCTGGGACCAAATTCATTTTGATCTTTGGTTGAGAGCAACAACATTGCATGGGCCTATGGCAAATAAAACTCCACCTCCATCCTCCCATAATCCATCAATATCTCGTAGTCTGTCATGCTTTAATTTTAATAGTCAGTTAGGTTGCAGACGTAAAAGATGCAAGTATTCACACGTTTGCAGCAAATGTGGTTATAACCATCCTGTTTCCCGATGTTATAGTAATAGACAAGATGGATCAAGTAGTAGTATGTCAACTTCTCGTTCTCCTAACACCAATCCCATTTTAACTTCTCAAATGATAGGTGCTAATAATAATTTTACACTTTTAAATGTTAACTCATTTCCAGTTTCTGCGTCTTCTATACCACCCCCAATGATGACACAACCACCACCAATACCAGATCCACAAGCTCAATCCCGTTATTCATTTCGCAAGAACAATTCGTCTGGTAAAACTTCCAACCCCAGTAAATCCAAGTAATTTGGACAGCCTTTTAGTTGGCTATGACCTTGAAGAAATAATTTTTCTGAATAAAGGATTTACAAAGGGGTTAGGATTTCAAGAAATCACCAGTCTTGTATTGGTAATTTTGAGGTTTTGCTAGATAAACTGCAGAGTGAGCTTGTTGCTGGTCGGATATTGGGTCCTTTTCTTAAACCTTCATTCCCTGACTTCCATTGCTCACCACTGGGAATTGTTCCCAAACAAGAGAAAGGTAGCTTTCGCTTAATTCATGATTTATCCTTCCCTGTTGGTGATTCCATAAATTCTGGCATAGATTCTTTTTACACTGAAGTAAGCTATGATACCATTGATGATGTTATTAAAATTGTTAAGACAATGGGTAAAGGAGCTTTGATGGCTAAGGCAGACATTGATAATGCCTATCGGCTTTTGCCAATCCATCCAGATGACTATAGTCTGTTAGGGTTTTCTGTTTCTTATGATGACAATGTTTATTATTTTGCTGACATGTGCCTCCCTATGGGTCTTAGCATGAGCTGTCAGTTCGGCTCTGCATTGGATTATGCAATATAAATTTTAAGCTTCTGTAAGTCACATGATTAACGATTTTTTTTTCTTTGCTGGCCCTCCTGATTCGCCCAAATGTGTACAGTCTCTAAATTCTTTCCTTCAGTTATCCGATTACTTGGGTGTTCCTATTAAAAAATCCAAAACTGTAGGTCCAGTCAATGTTATCACCATATATGGTATCGAAATCCCAATTGTTGTAGCCATTGAACATTGGGGTTATCTTCTTAAAAAACATAAGTCCTTCTTCTGACAGATAATGAATGTGTTATGTACGTCATTAATAAAGCTACGTCACCCTGTTCTTCACTAATGAAGTTAGTCCTTAGATTGGTCATGGCCTCGATCAAACATAATATATTGCTCTGTGCTAAACATATCCCAGGTAAATCCAATTTGGTTGCTGACCATTTATCTCGATTTAATTTTCAGCTGGCTCGAGCTTGGGCACCATGGTTAGATCCTACACCTCATATGATAGATTCAGCTCTGTTAAAGATTTAAGCTCTGGTGCAACTGCTCTTCTTAATGAAGCCTTAGCTCCATCTTCTAGGTCAGTTTATGTGAGGACTTTTGTAAAAGTAAAGGTTTAGAACCATGTTTTCCAATCCCTAACTCTTTGATTTGTAATTATATGGCATTCCTTTTTGAATCTGGATTTTCACCTAGCTCTTTGGCTACCCATGCTTCAGCCATCTCCTATATTCAGAAATCTCATGGTTTTCCTGATACCATGAATTCCTTCATGCTGAAAAATCTTCTAAAGGGTGCAAAGCGTCTACATGGTTCTCCAGACTCTAGGTTACCTATCACTCATATAATTTTATTCAAATTGGTTACAGCAATTCCATTAGTTGTTTCGTTAAAATTTCATTGTTTGGTTCTGAAGGCCGTTTTTGCTTTGGCATTTGCAGGATTTTTTCGGATTGGTGAACTAGTGTTTAAATCTGCCAATACAGCTTTAAATGTGATACAAACATCCTCTGTTCATTTTCATGTTGACAGTAATAAATTGTCTTCAGTTCAAATTTCACTTCACCATTTTAAACACAAGACAACAGATGGTCCTGTTTTGATTGTCATAAATTGTGAGTATTCAGTGAATAGTTCTATTACTTGCGCACCCTGTGCGATGTTGGCTCATCTACAAGCTTGTCCCCATGCATCTGGACCATTTTTTCAGTTTCATGGTGGAGCCCCTGTAACTTATAACTTTGTCAACTCTTACCTTCGTAAATTGATTTCAATTTTAGATTTGAACCCTGCTCTTTATAAACTGCACTCATTCTGAATAGGGGCTGCCTCAACAGCTTTTTCTAAAGGTTATTCTGAGGATGCTATTCAGAGAATGGGGCGCTGGAAGAGCCAAATTTATCCATTTAGGTCTATTTTCAGATTCGTGATTTTTAAAATTTTATAGTTTGGGCGGGGGTCCAGGTTGGCAACTTTGTTTATTATTTATAAATTCTTACTTTTATGTTTCATTTAAGTGCACACATTGCAGGGAATACGGTTTGTGCCCTGGAGTGTAGAGCTATTTCACTGTTGTATTCTGAATTTGGGTAGCCGCTCTCAGACGTTTTAGATTTGGAAAAGCCTATTTCTACATCCAGGGCTCGGTGTGGGTCCCTTGCATCCTATCTATGATCAGTAAGTGTGTTCAAGGTTTGCTTGTTGGTGTGATGTGTCTTGGTTTGGGCCTGTCATCACAAATGGTGATGTGTCTGGCATAATTAATTTTCTCATTAAGCCCAAACTATATTTTATGTTCCAAGAAATATGAGTTTCACTTTATCTTACATTTATGTATCAATTCATGTAATCTTTTCAATTGCTCAACTCATATTTCTCATATCATTGAAATAAATGATATTCACACCAACAAGCATATCTTTTATCTGGAGAGGAGAGGCACCTCAAAATTGCCTGACTATTCCTAGGGTGTGTCAGTCTGGGGGTTGAGAGACATAAAGTGAAATTTCAGACAACAGGCATAAGAAAGCAGTTCACCATTGGTTCATCAGTTTGTCCATGTTCATTTCCTGTCCAGTTTCTTTCAGGTCTTGTAATTTCTAAGACTTGACATGTAGCCTTTGGCTGTTCCTACACCGTTTTTTTTAATGTCTCAATATATTTATTTTTATTGTTTTTTTGAAACAATTTTTCTTCCCTTAGGTGCAATCCCCCTGGAGTTGAACACATTTACCAATCCTTCTGTGCCATGCAAACTTGCGAGGAGTTTTTCCTGTCAGAAAAGAACTTTGCTGTTCTGGAGTCATCTCCCTACTTGCCTAACCTGATTCCATGCGAATATTTCCTCTTTCTCAAACTCAAGGGAGTCATCAAAGGGACATGTTGCAGAGGTCATGGAAAATGACAGAAAACCTCTCATAGATATATACCATTTACCATTATCCTTGTCTGGTATTGGACTGAAATAAAGAGTCTTTTATCTATAGAAATTTCTAATCAGCAACAACATGTTACCAAGGTAAACAAATTGCTTCCATCTTATCATGACCACCCCCAATTAATTGATAACAGTAATACTTGATGATTTATCTGGTTGATCAAGTCTATAAAAGGAAACATGGAGGAATATTAGTGAAGTAAATAAATCATTAGACCTGTCTAAATATTAGTTATACACATTAATAATTCATTTATAACAATATATTTACTACCCTCTAAAGACCAATCAAATATTGCTTAAAGCAGATACAAATCTCTTGCAATGTCAATTTGTATCTCTGATTCGTATCTTTATCTCCTGATAAAGACCAAATTGAATTGAATTTAGCACCTTATTTGGTGACGTAACATAAAATCTAATACTTACTTACATGTATCAAACCTATTATTCATAAAAAAGGGATCGATAAGGGAATACAAGTAATATCAGATAAGAGTCATGCAAATGACTGAATTGAATTATGTAATAATCTATTTTTCTGAACCTTTTTGGTCACATTAGATGGGCAATGCCATTTGGTCTACAGTGTACAAAAATGGAAATTTCGCTAGTATAGCAATGCCAGTTCACCTGCAATTTAAAATTTTAGTCTTGTCTTGCTGTAATCTATGTCACATTTATATGCCTCTGTATTATTAATTTATCTTTTGATATCTTCCCTCAAAACTCTTATATTGTAGGTCATACAGTTTACAAGATGGGAAAATTGTTATGTTGAAACAATAACTTAAATGTGTTTTTGGACAGATTCTAAAAACCTTATGCTATTGTCAATTTAATATATAACAACTGTGTGTTTTTGTGTCAAGAGTCATTTATTAAATATTGATAAAACCTTGTGTTTTTTGTGATGAAACTCATGGCATTTGACATTTCATTCTGAAACTATAATTCATATAAATTGATGCAAGAAAATACAGATAATATCTCAGATGAATTTATAAGGGTGAAGCTCTTACTTAAATCAAATTACATTTCATGGAAAAAATATGCCATAGAAATTGATTCTCTATAATTCTGAAAGTGTAAGCAGATACGTTTCCTGTAAAAGAAAAATAATAGAGCGATATGGTATCAGAATCCGATTCCTGCAATTATCAATATAAGTAAATCCTCTTATATAATAGTGGTTTTATAACACTGTTGTCATGAAGTTGACATTATATTATGTATATTACCAAATGATATTATCAAGTTCTTATAAAGTCAAATATAATTTATTACCAAACATTGTTGTATCAGTTGTAATGTCTTAGAAAAAGATTGAAATTCCTGGCTGAATCATAATGGTGTCAAATCTGTGACTTGCCAAAGGAAATTGATACAAATGCTAGAATGAGTAAAAAGTGGAAGTGGGAGTCTTAAATCCAAAGACCAGAAGTATTTTATATTGTCAAAAATTTTGTCAATTTTTAAAAGAATTGATCTTGAATTGAAACAGGTAAATTTGTCATGTTGTTGAGCGATGCATGTTAAATATCCCCAGACAGTTGCAAACTAAAAAATAATTTACTTCTACTTTTTTTTTTAATCTTCATTATTTTGCTACAGATTTTTGAATGATGTCATATGAACTTTTTTTTAATTATGGAGCATTTCTATGAATTTCATTATGTTTGCGCGAATACAATTGACTTCTGCCCAGTACCAAATGAACTCCAGGTCCTATTATTATAATGATTATTGTGCAAGACATTTAAAATCATTGGTTAATTGCACGTTAAAAGCATGTTGACTACAAAAAATAAATACGTGCATGAAGCAATTTCCGAGTTGTGATGGGTTGGACAAATTTCATTTAAGAATGAAAGGTATCAGTGCCATTAAAATTGTTATCAGTGAGACACTAATGATTTCTGACATGTCATGGCATAGAAAATAACCACCAATTATTGATGTCAATTCTTTTATTCAAAACAATAAAACACCAGAACAAAAAATTTCAGAGATTTATTCTTGAACAAAAACTTGTCTATTTTAATTTGAAGTTTTATATTAATTTGAATATATGGTTGATCTTGTACAGTTATTGGGAATGAATATCATCAAATGTGCATTAAAGATACCAATGTAGCTATTTTATACTAAGATATAAAATAAAGGATATAATTTTACACCCGGAATTTCACTGGTTATTGTTCTTTTTACTGTTTCAATAAAACATCATAGCATAGATCAAAGAATGAAATCAAACATAAAAACCCATAAAACAGTAGCAAGGGAATCTTTAAAGAGAAAAAAAAAACTCAATGATAATTCTGAGTTTACAGGGATACAGCCCTCTAATTTTCTGTTTCATCCACTGATACATTTCTTTTCATATTACTTTTCAGAAGAAAACTTCAAGGTTGAGTATTTTCCAGGGACAATTTCCTTTTAAAGTAGTCTTTCATTAGATTGAGTGATCTATATGTGACAAGTAAACCACCTTCATAGTACCCTTAAGAACATCTTCAAGACAAATTGTATTGGAAAATATCTGGTACTTTTCATCTGTTTCAGATAATTCAGAATATTTGATTAGATTTTGCTGTATAATATGCCCTCATCACTCTATGTTGATTTATATGGGTGTTGTTTTGGAAATTTTTCAACTATTATGGCATTAGTCTGCTTTTTTTCATTATTCATCTCACAACCAAGGAAATTAAACTCATTCTTTAGAGGTGAAATGAAATTGAGGAATATAACCATGGTTGCTTCTAAAATAGTAGGCATTGACTGTAGGCTGTCAAGGCAAAATCTATCTGTTTTCATAACCGTACAGTAGCAGATGAGTAAGAGGTAAATCTCAGTTTGAACTAAAGATTTTTACAATACTGGATGTTATAAGTCATCATTTCAATTTCCTCTGTAAGTCTTATTCACTTCCAAATAATTCAGATATACATGAAATTAAATAAAACCTAATTAACCTTATGTGAACTTAAGATACATGTGCAGACAATCCCACAGGAACTCTCTAAAAAAAGAAACACAGAAATCTTGTTATGTACTGTCTGAAATATCTAAAACATATCCCGAAGACAAATAGATTGGTTCTTAGTTTATCTGAAGTAATTGTTATGTTTACAAAACTAATGTCTTCTTGACCTTTATTGACCTTTACAGAAACCACACCTTTCTTGTACATGTCAAGACTTGAGATTACAAGACAACAAATTAAGTGGGTGCCAATTGAAGTTTAGACTTGAAGTCATTTATTTTGTTTATTAAAAAGCCACTACCTTTAAGTAGTCACTTCCCAATAGATTTCATGATTTGGTATTTTGACTTTTCTTTTTATGATTTCCACATGAAATGGACGATACTTGGTGTGATTGTCGCTAGGATGAACTCTATTGAAAATTAGAAAAAATATTCAGTATGTAAACGCCTTCAATTTTTAACTCGTAAACACTGTAGAAGGCAGAATTCTTGACAACTAATAGCAGGCAATGACAAACATTTTTTTAAAAAGTAGTCTTAAGAAATCTAACATAGCTACAGAGAACTGTCCTTGGGTAAATGCAAGTTTTCTGTGATCATATTGGGAATTTTTTTTTTATAACAAATAGCATTTTAGAGCATGGTATCCTGCAGCCTGCCATAAAATTAAAATTTTAAATGGTTCAGTTGGGTGCAATGGTTTGTTCTATTTCAATCAGTAATGCTATAGAAAGAGCAGTTTAAATTAAACTTGATTAAATATGAAAAGAACAATTGGATTTTCTAGACGTAAAATAATTATATATTCTGTTTTGTGGGGGGCCATTCTGTTTTCTTAATGGCATTAATTAATCAAAATATCCTGCATTTCATTTCATTGCAATATTTTTACTACCTTTAAGACATAGGGCAAAGGTCTGTTGATCTAACTGCCCAGAGGTTTATTGGAAATCCCTGTAATCCTGAATGAAAAGAGAATGAGCTAAGATATAAATATTCTGTGTTTAATATGGTTTGGAGGAGTGTTAAGTACAATTCAAGAGTTGACATTGCCCAACCTCACTTAACCCAAAACCTTGCTGAAAATAATATTCACATTAATTCTTTTGAATTAAGCCGTAAATTTGATGATTCTTCTCTTTTCCTCTCCGTGACCACCATAAATGATTTCATTTATTTCACTGTTCAATAAGTCAACAATTAATCTTAATTCTGGCCAATCATTGGTATTTGTTTCTTAATCTTCCAGTCAATACACATACAATTTATTAAAGGTAGAAAATCAAATATCCTGATCTAGTTCTACTATCAGATATACTATTGTGACATCTGTAAAACCTTTTTATCAAATAGGACATGAACATGGGTTTTGACAACAGACTGTAAGTGTATTGGATGGAGTGAAGTGTGAGCAAATGAAATGAAATTGAGCAATAAGCTTAATGATGTAATAATTAATAAAATTAATGTATATAATCAGGAAATTTCCAGTAATTAAAAATCACAGATGCAAGTGGTTCTCCAGGAATATGGGTCAATTTTGGTGGCCCTATGAGTCATTAGTGAGGTACACTATGAAATAGGTCCAATACATAAAATTGGAGACCAGGGTATATCAAATTTTTCTAGATGTTATTTAATTATTGAGAATGTCATGATCTGTTTGATACAAGGGTAGGTTTTAGGGTGTAGGTGTTATTGTTGATACCTTACACATATTAAGCGACATTCCCCTTATCATTGGATATAGACACCCTGCTGCACAATTTTATCCAGTTCCCAATTATCATCTCTCTCTTCATGTAACAATTTACACTAATCTTATTTTCTCAACCCAATCAGTCTGTTATCCAATTGAACATGGCTTGTTCCGCATTTTTTATAGAGGGGAAATCAGATTTTTTACAGCCATACAGTGGTTGAAATGAGATTTGTTTCCTAGTTAATCCAATAAAGAAATTCAATGAAGGTATAAGTAGGCAAATGTCATGGAGCTTAATCGCATTTCGAACTAGATGAAGGCTGTAATGTAGGAGTTTCTTTATTTCTTTTTATTAAAAAATCGAAGTTTTCAAGATGGGTTGCTACATATTATACTAATTGAATTTCAGAAATCAATTCTCAATGACTTCACTTAACAGAATTCCTATGAATATTATATATTTAAAGTTTACAGATATTCTCACAAACTTGCCTAAACAGTTTAAAATCACGTTACTGTAATTCAAGATAAGCAATTCTAGAAAAAGAGCCAAAGTAGATCTATCTAAGCACTAGTTTTATTATCTCCAGGACTTCTGTGTAGGTCTACCAACTGACAAAAGCTCGGTAAAAGCTTAAAAAAAATCTCACATTATTCTAAACTGCAACAGAAAATGAAGATCTAGAACTCCATTTCATTAAGAAATTTATAACATATAATAATAATTCTATATAATTTTAAAGTATATTTTTTATAATTTGTCCCACAATTGTTTACCGATTAGCTTTTCAAAGCATATGGTTTGATAGAAAAAACATAAATTTATTATACATTCATCACTAGATGAACTACGGTAAATTCCATGTCAGAAACTTATTTTCTTTTTGAAAACCTTTCCTGAAAGGAAGTCAGTGTCTGGAGCTCACTTCTGGAAATTTTGTCCAAATTTAAAGTTTTTAAAACCAAGTTATGGTTGATCTGTTTCACCATTAAAGCCAGACTGATAGATGTGTTTTTAGTGGAGTTGAATTGAACATGATGCCATGCATATTAACACAGACAATAAGAAAGAAATGTGGTATTTCTTGATATCGAATCTCATTTAAAGACAAATTGATGAAATATTTTTTCTATTTCCAACGTCCAACGTTCATCCTAGTATTCATGTGACATTTGTAGAAAATCAGGTTTGTTTAAGTTCATCTATTAATTTAGATCAAATTTCAGGTTATGAGAATGTGATAGAATATTTATTAGAAAATAAAATTGATTTTCTGGTTGGTTACAACCAGTAAGATAGTTCGATAACATTTAACAACCAGATGAGATTTGTAACAGCATCTATTTTTAGACCAGTAAATTGATTGACAATGCAGACTGTCACATCTCTTTCTGCTATTTGTCGTCTGATAAGCTTTTAGTATAAAAAGAAGTATGCAGTTTACAAATGTGCAACATATCACGTAGTGAATATTTTAAACCCTTTAAGTTTTGTGTTAATGCAGATCATAGTAAGTGGAGGAACATGGATGAAAAGAAATCTGTTGAAATCCTTGGTGTTGATTTGCCCAGCAGATATGTGCATTACAGATTTCCTCATTGAATTTTGATCTGAATCAAGTCCTTCTTTGCATCATGTGCAGATATAAACTTTAACCAGCTGGTTGCCTGATAATCGTTATTTTTGCAACACTGTCAGAACAACAGAAACAGTAATTAGGAATATTACAGACATTAAAGAATTTGATTAGATGGATTTTTGTTTTTCATTTTTTAAATATTTCTTCAGTGCCTGGTGTAACTAAATAATTGGCTATTTTATATGACATGATTTTTATGGTATCTTGATGAAAATTATCTAGAACACATGTAAAAGCTATTTAAATGCCAGGAGTTTGTTTTATTGTGAGAGGCATTACCACTAATCTGTGGATTAGTATTCATTGCAGACTAATCTTTCTACTAAGATATCTATTGTTATTCCAACTTGTCTTTTACTCCAGGAATTCTTCTCTAATTCCCAGCAATGTTCCATTAGTCAAGTAACATTCTCCATTCTAAGAATGCAATCAGTAATTAAGCTTAACAGCCATTTCTGCAGGCAACCAAATCTTTTTAAGATTGGTAATCGCGCAAAACTAACTATTGTGCTGAGTCCATTTCCTGTCAATTTGGACGTGGTGCATTGTCAACATCCTGTTACTGGCTGATTTGATTGGAATTCTTCATTCTAAATCAGAGTAAATTTGAGAAAGGACATGTTTCAATAGAAAGAATGTGATCTGTGATAACATAAGGTCAATGTTAAGTCGAGGTTAAATAGAAGACTGGTCTCAAGAAGTCTGATTGTTGAGGTTTCAATAATACAATTTGGATGCAAAACATGAGGATATTGACTAAGATGATCATGACATGATTCTGGCATTGTATTCTATCTTAGACGCTTTAAGCTATGTTTTTTTTCATAAACTCCATAAAAATTGGAATTTGCAATTATGAACTCTTCTTAATTTGACTGCAGGCCAGGTGAACTTGTAACAAAGGAAGGAAATCAATTTAATCAGCAGAAAATGTTGGTGCCAAGAAGAGGATCAGGATAATTTGCATTATCTTGCTGTGCAAAAGATCACCTTGAAAATAAGACCAAAATATAATTTGCACCATTTTCACGTTAACAGTCATAATTAGTCTCCTGAACTGAGAAGAAAAATTGACATAATACACTCTTGAATGTCATGCATTTGAAACAAAATTTAAATTATCTGAGTTCACAGTTCTCTGTAACTCTCAGAAATATTAGCCAAAGGGTTTTCAATTTAAGACGGGAAAGAATTACATTGCATGTTGGAACCACAAATTATCTTGCTAATTGGAGTCAGTTTTTAAAATGCCAAGTTTGTGATGAATAATGTGAAAAATTTCCTGTGTTTTTTCTG